>NC_058087.1:137410560-137777964 GCF_014858855.1 Bufo gargarizans | reverse complement strand
GGCCTTTTCGGCGCCGCCCCTTTTTTCTTTTTTTTTCCTCTCTCTCTTTCCCGCTACCGGCAGCATCGACGCGGAGTAGCCATGCAGGCCATCAAGTGTGTGGTGGTGGGAGACGGGTGAGTACCGTGTGTATGGCATCCAGTATATAGGCGGCGCTGAAAGGGTTACGTGTCAGCTTCTCCTCCCCACCCCCACTCATGGGGGCCTCAGGGTGTTCCCCTCCTTTCCCATCCAGCAGTGACCGGCTCCTGGATGGTGACTTCCCGGCCTCCAGTCACCCGCCCACCCCTGCAGGCAGGGCCATCGGCCTGGAGATCTGTGACCCAGAGGGGGGCACAGCTGGGGGGAGGCTGCAGACATCCTCTTCTCGCAGTGGCACAGGCCCCTGCCCAGTTGGCATCACTACAATGTGCGGTGGCCACTTACCTGCTGTGTGAGGAATGCTGATCATCCCATACAGATAGGTCAGGTTGCTGCAGGCTTTCATCCTGGACCACCTCTCCTCTGCAGAGTGGAGGGGCTCTAAACCCCCTTGGCACAGAGGTTTCTGCCATGTGAAATCTCTGCAGTGTCCTGAGGCCGGGCTTAAGGGCTCATGTACGCGGCCTCAGGGTACACACTTGCGGCAGAGGATTCCTGCAGGCAATCTGGTCATGAACTGATGGCATTTGTGAGACTGAGAAGGTTCCATCTGACAAATGCATTGCAATACTGGGTCCGTCTCTCCGCTGTCATCTGGAAAAACGGATCCGGTATTGATTTTGTTATGCATTTTTAAAGGTCTGAGCATGCGCAGACCGGAAAGCCGGGTCCGTTTGGCCAGAACCCTTAATGCCGGATCCGGCACTAATACACTTCAATGTAAATTAATGCCGTATCCGGCAAGTGTTTAGTATTTTTTGGCCAGAGAGAAAAATGCAGCATGCTGCGGTATTTTCTCCGGCCAAAAAACGTAAGAGCGACTGAACTGATGCATCCTGAACGGATTGCTCTCCATTCAGAATGCATTAGGATAAAACTGATAAGTTCTTTTCCGGTATTGAGCCCCTAGGACGGAACTCAATACCGGAAAAGAAAAACGCTAGTGTGAAAGTACCCTTAGCCAGTTTTGCGGTTCACAGAACATGGATACCCACTGAGCACGTCCAGCATTTTTTGCGGAACAGAACATCCTGCCCTCTATAGACCCGTCTTATTCTGTAATATGGACAAGAATAGGACATGTTTTAAAAAAATTGCGCTTGGTCGTGGAACGGACGTGCGGAGGTGGACAGCGCACGGTGCCCTGTCTCCACCTTTTGCCCCCATTGAAGTGAATGGGTCCGCATCCAACCTGCAAAAACTGCGGATCAGATGCGGACAAAAATACACACTTGTGTGTATGAGGCCTTGGGCTATAGGATATGTCTAGGAATGAGCGAACCTGTGGTTTCCTGTTTGGTGTACAAGGTTCGGGTTGTCTAAGAACTCCATTATGGATTCCGCCACCACGGACCAGAAGTTATGGTCCATGATAGAAGAATCCATAGCTGGAATCTTACATAACCTGAACCTTGGACGCCGAACTTGGAACACAAGTTCGCTCATCCCTAGGTAGTATGTGGGGCGGTATACAGCAGGTATATGGCGGAGTCTTGGGTGGTAGTGACCGGCGGCCTCGAAGTCTGAATACCATTACAGGACGGCCAGGGGATGTTTGATTTTTTTCTCTATATTCAAAGCCGTTTGCAGCGAATGCGTTCCGTATATATGAGGGGCGATATATTCCCTATGGTAGACCTCGTTAGCAAGAGGAGGGGATCTGACTACTAGAGCATTCAGCACGGTGGTTGGAGTGGCTCCATACACTGTCTGCTCTTTTCCATGAGGTGAATGAGGACAGCGCTCGTACCACCGCTATGTTCTCTTCAGCGGGGTGTGCGGGCAGTCGGACCCCACCCATCTGCTATCGAGACCTGGAAGCTGGCAACCCTTCTAAGAGGATTTTTCTGACATTTTACTCCTGATGACCTATCCTCTGGATAGGTCATCAATATCTGATCGGTGGGGGTCTGACAGCCAGGGTCCCCGCCCATCACCGGTTTGAGAAGGCACTGACTCACCGCGGCCTTCTCTCAGCTTGCCAAGCGCAGCGCCGTACATTGGATAGTGGCTGTTCTTGGTATCGCAGCTCATCCTCATTCACTTGACGTCACTGGCCTAGGGCGAGCACCGCTATCAGCGGGGGTCCCGGGTGTCGGACCACCACCAATCAGACACTGATTACGTATCCTGAGGATAGGTCATCAGAATCAAAATCTCAGTTAACCCCTTAAGTCGCTGTATAGGGATAGTAGCACTTGCACTAATGCTGCATGTGATGGAGGTTATGCTGCTCAGTGGCTTGGCCTTCATGTTGATGATCTTACCATAGGCGTCTGTAGCTGTCTAGGTTGGGTGTGCACGTTGGATTACCTTACGGAAGCCTTTGATGCGTGCCACTCTTTGCCAATACAGTGGCATATGTTGCCCATAGGCTCCAGTATTAAAATATATACCACAGTATACTTTTAATTTTTTTGGGTGGCATATGCCAGGCCAACAGAGGCTAAAATACCCTCTTGGCTTCTGTCAGATGAATGTGAGTTTTCCCAGTTCACATGGCAGGGATCAGCAACCTCCAGTGCTCCAATTGTTGGGGAACTACATCTCCCAGCATGCTCCATTCACTTCTATGGGAGTCCCAAGAACAGCCAAGCTAGTGTGCATGCTGGTGGCCGTAGTGTCACCACAGGTGCGGTGCAGGCTGTTGCCGATCCCTGTCATACAGCATGTACAGTGTGAACATGGCCGTATGAAGCTAATGATTAGGGAATTGGGAATCTGCAGAGCTGTGGTGATTTCCGGCCATTGGGAATCTGTTCTGTCGATTGAATATCATTGGCCGTCTACGATCATGTGACTTGCAGCTGTTCTCTGTAGTAGCATTTAAGGGAAATTCACATCTTGAGTTGCTATAAATGGCCAGTAGGTGCTCCTGTCGGGTGTTTATAGGATAATGTGTAATAATGTTAACCACTTGTTGGCTGGTCATAACTATATACGTCCTGGTGGACTGCGCTGGACTCTGTAGTTAGTAGCTGCATGTGGATTGTGCGGGAGCATGGGTCCCATGGTCAGTGATGGCTCCATCACTGTATACAATACCACTTCCTGCTCTGGTCCCAGCGATGATGTGATTGCCATAATGGCAAGAGCTGCTGGGTCTTAGCAGACCGTCATTAGCTCTGCTGTGCGTGCCGGGAGGTTGTATTCCTCGTTTTATTTGTGCATATATGTCCATCCCAGTTACAGGAGAAATCTGCAATAAAAATAGAAAAAGGGGGTGGCCTATCTGGGACATTGCAAGGATATGCTACAATGTGACATGGACACCCACTCCTATCTCCAGAACGGGACCCCCAAAGTGAAGAGGATAATACAGCATATGCACGCCTCCCTCTGTTCACCGCTATGGGAGTTCCAAAAATAAGTGAATGTGCTTGCCTGTTTCAGGAAGTCGCACAGCGGTGATTGGAGAGCACGCCACGCAATCGCAGCCACCTCTCCATTCACCGCTATGGGACTGCTGGAAATAACAGAGTCGGCGTACAGATATTTTCAAAAGTCCTATATCCGTGAATGGAGGGTGGCTGCGCATGTGTGCCTGTTTTGGAGATAGAAGCGGATGATGTGACATTGATGGCATATTTTTTGGATATGCCATCAGTCCCCCAGATGGGCTAACCCTTGAAATGCCCCCCAAATGTCTTGTATGACCATATGGGTGCACAAAGTAAAAAAAAATCTAAACACCAGCAGCCTGTACTGCATCACCCATCATTTGTCCGGTCAGTGTTGCATTGTTGAAGAAATTAATACTCATTATGTGATTCGCTAGTCCAGCCATCCTTAAAGGGGCATTCCCATCACAAGCAATGGGGGCATATTGCTAGGATATGCCCCCCATTGACAGGTGCAGGTCCCACTTCTTGGACCCACACCTACAACAAGAAGGGAGCGGGGAAATGAATGGAGGGCACACTGCGCATGCTCAGCCGCCCTCCATTCATTACAAAGGGGCCCCCGAAAATAGCTGAGCTAATTCCGTCTGCCCCATAGAAATGAATGGGAACAGGGGGCACACGTGCGCGGTGCGCTCCCATTCGCTTGTATGGAAGTAGTGCTTGGTGGTGGATGGACCCCGGGAAATCCAGCCACAGCGCTCCCCGCTCCGTTCTTGTTGTGGGTGTGGGTCCCAGCGGTGGGACCTGCACCTATCGGACAATGGGGGCATATCCTACAATATTCCCCCATTGACTGATATGGGATAACCCCTTGTGGTTGACTGAGATGACATAAATGGTCTTTTCCCAGGGTCCTCCAGTCACAGCTCTCCTCCTAGCAATATGCCCCCATTGTATGTGATGGGAATACCCCTTTAAAAATGTGATTTCTTAAAGGGGGTTTCCAAGATTTATTATTTTATTTGATCTATTCTCTGGATAGGTCATCGGTATCTGATTAACGGGGGTCCGACCCCCGGGACCCCAGCAGATTAGTTTGAGAAGGCAGTGGCACCTCGGTCTTCTCCAGCTTTTTCTAAACCAATGATGTCATGTTCATTGGTCACATGGCCTAGGTCAGTGTTGGCGAACCTATGGCACGGGTGCCAGAGGCGGCACTCTGAGCCCTCTCTGTGGGCACGGGTGCCCTGGAAAAAGTCTATGGTGTATCAGAATGCCTTAGACTTTTCCTGCCCTTCATCAGACAGGGCGCACTCTGAACAGCACAGGCAGCGCATTGAATGTAGGCAGGCTATTATAGCTAAGTGATTAAGTATATAGAAGATGTATATGTATTGGTATTCAGGTTACATTGTTGGGTTGGCACTTGGTGATAACTGGGCTTTGGGTTGCAGTTTGGGCACTCAGTCTCTAAAAGGTTCACCATCACTGGCCTAGGTGCTGCTCAGTCCCATAGAAGTGAATGGGGCTGAGCTGTGATACCAAGCACAGCCGCTATACAGTGTACAGCGCTGTGCCCGGTGAGCAGAGAGACGGCCGCAGCACTACTGCTTATTGACGATGGTCCTGGGTGTTGGCCCCCATCAATAAAAAATATATAATAATCTAAAAATGTCGGGAAACCCTTTAGGACTAGCTCTACCCATAAGCTAACCATTCAATAAGATGAACCCAAGGTGTCCTTTTTTCCCCATGTCAAGCTCACAGGGGGCTAGGAAGCTGAGATATGAGCTGCTGTTTGAAGTCTGCACACACAGGCGCTGCTTCTCAGTCAGGCACTAATACGTTTTAATGGAAATTAATGCCGGATCCGGCATTCCGGCAAGTGTTCAGGATTAATGTCCGGAGAGGAAACTGCAGCATGCTGCGGTATTTTCTCCGGCCCAAAAAACGTAAGAGGGACTGAACTGAAGACATCCTGAACGGATTGCTCTCCATTCAGAATGCATTAGGATAAAACTGTTCAGTTTTTTTTCCAGTATTCAGCCCTTAGGACGGAACTCAACACCGGAAAAGAAAAACGCAAGTGTGAAAGTACCCTTACCCTACCTGGATGGCGGGAGGCCCTTCCTGGTATAGTAGTCCGTGCAGTAGCGGCGTGCTTGCTTCCAGGTCTTAACTCCTAAAATATCTGATGTGAAGCTCCTTTTAGTCATTTTGATGAGTAAGCGGAGGCAGTCCAGGCACGTCAGGTCCACATCTGCCTAGGTATGACTACGTGAGTTTCAGTGGCCAGAAGCAGGGAATCTACGGAAAACTGGGTCACTGACTGTGGTGATCAGTCATGTCCTTGATGTGTGCTCGGTACTGGGTATTGGTGGTGTTGGGCACTGCTTCAGTTTTCTCGCCAGCAGTGCTCGCTATATTGGCCAATTCATTGTCTGTTTCTTTAAATACCACCACCCACCTCACCGGGCCTGTGAAGGGCAGCATACTTACCTGCTCCCTGATGCTCGGCTCTGACTCGGTGGGTGCGCCTCTGCCTTCCCTGAGCTTTGGTGCCCACATGTAAGGCTACTTTCACACCTGCGTTAGGTGCGGATCCGTCTGGTATCGGCACAGACGGATCCGCACCTATAATGCGAACGGATCAGTTTGCATTATGAAGAACAAAGTCAAAATGGATCCGTCCTGACTTGCATTGAAAGTCAATGGGGGACGGATCCGTTTTCAATTGCACCATATTGTGTCAGTGAAAACTGATCCGCTCCCATTGACTTACATTGTAAGTCAGGGCAGATCCGTTTGGCTCCGCATCGCCAGGGGCGGACATCAAAACGCTGCAAGCAGCCTTTTGGTGTCCGCCTCCAGAGCGGAACGGAGCCAAACTGATGCATTCTGAGCGGATCCTTATACATTCAGAATGCATTGGGGCTGAACTGATCCGTTTTGGGCTGCTTGTGAGAGCCCTGAAACGGATCTCGCAAACAGAATTCAAAACTCCAGTGTGAAAGTAGCCTAAACTGGATGGGGGTCAGTGGTGAAGTGTCCACCAGCAGCATGTCACAGCGGGGTCACGACTTGTAATCATGAAGTGGATTTTACTTAAAAGCCTTACATTAAAGGAACTTCTCCTGCGAACTACACTTAACCCTTATCCTGTGTACAGGGGGCCAGGAACTGGTTGTAGGTGGTCCGAACGGGGGGGTCCAGATCGGTCTCTGCACGTCTGCTGCCACTCTATCTTGGCCCTATCTTGTTCGTTTGTGATGAAAAACCCTTTTCAAAGAGGTTCCACCATTTGGGACTCTGTATTAGTGCTTATGCGCACGACCGTATGTATTTGTGGTCCACAAAACACTGATCCGCAACAAAACGTCCGTGTTGCATCCATTTTATTTTTTTATATTTTTTTTTTGCAGCTCAATTGAAACAATTCCTGTCCTTGTATATAATCAGTTCTCATCTCTTCTGTCCTTATACTATAAGCAGTGATATGCAGGGTGTTCTAGTGGTGATAGATAATCAGTTCTCACCTCTCCTGTGTTCTCCTCTCTCATCCTTTATACTACGTATCTTCTTGCTGCTCCAAGGCTCTTAGTTAGTCCCTGAAGTTACAATTACTGTACTGCACATGCTCAGTAGTCAGTTCATCCTCTAAAGACCACAGTTTGAAGTTCACTACTGGTCAGGCCTGCATCCATCTCTGAACAGGAAGACCACGTTAAAGGGGTTGTCCCACAAAAAATATTCTACAGTTTTCAAACCATCACTTGGCTCTGAATACTTCTGTAATTGCATGTAATAAAAATATTTTGTAAGGAGCGCCGGTGCCTTCTCAAACAGCAGATCGTCGGGGTCCAGGGTATCGGGCTCCCAACAATCAGATACTTATGACCTATCCAGAGGATAGGTCATCAGTATCAAAACCTTGGAAAAAACCCTAAATACATTGTCAGAACTGCTGCGCATGCTCACACGAGTCCTCTCCATTATGTTAGCAGCGGGGGGACTGAATATTTACTTACAGGAATAAAGTACCCGGATTACTTGTATAATAGTAAGGAAAAACCCAGTGTTACCATTTTCCCACAGGAAATGTATTAATAAATGATTGGCCGTATACAGGGATGTAACTATAATTCATAGGGCCCCATATTGTAAGAAAATGAAAGCAGCTGCATAAGGTATGTATAATGGCACCGTATATAAGAAAACCCACATTGTAGCAGAAAGCCGCCATATTTTTCCCCACTCAAACATACAATGATAGAGCCCCCCAACTTAGGCTATTTTCACACTTGCGGCAAAGTGATCCGGCAAGCAGTTCTGTCGCCGGAACTGCCTGCCGGATCCTGCAAAACGTATGCCAACTGATGGCATTTGTAAGACTAATCAGGATCCTGATCAGTCAGAAAAATGCATTGAAATGCCGGATCTGTCTTTCCGGTGTCATCCGGCAAAACTGATCCGGCATTTTTATTTTTTTTTCACCCTTTTTTTTCGGTCTGCACATGCGCAGAAAAGAAGGACGGATCCGGCATTCCGGTATTTTGAATGCCGTATCAGGCAAGTCTTCAGTTTTTTTCGCCGGAGATAAAACCGTAGCATGCTGCAGTTTTCTCATTTGCCTGATCAGTCAAAATGACTGAACTGAAGACATCCTGAACGGATTACTCTCCATTTACAATGCATGGGGATAAAACTGATCAGTTCTTCTTTCCCGGTATAGAGCCCCTGTAACGGAACTCAGTGCCAGAAAAGAAAAACGCCAGTGTGAAAGTGCCCTTATAGGCCCCATAGCAAGTGGCTGTAGTTACTCTCCCGGCCATTTATGAAGGAGTTGGAGCCGGAGTCAGAACTTTGGCTTATTGACTCCACAGTCCTGGATGCTACTGCAGAACAGCTGATGGGCGGTGGGGTTGGACCTGCACAGTCCTCGATAAATGGCCGATGGACACGCTGTGTCCATCCTGTTGTCAGCAGGTCTGTAGAGTCGGTAGA
Source organism: Bufo gargarizans (assembly GCF_014858855.1). NCBI lineage: Eukaryota > Metazoa > Chordata > Amphibia > Anura > Bufonidae > Bufo > Bufo gargarizans. The sequence continues at coordinate 137,769,475 of NC_058087.1, read as the reverse complement.
TAAATACTCCGACTCCTCAGTTTTTGGTACTTCCGACTCCTCTGTATTTACAATGCGAATGTATTTTATACATTCCTTGAAGGAAAGAAAGGCAACATACATGTCGTTACCACAAAGCTACTGTCTAGGAAGCTGCTGCCTTCTCCTGTGTGTGCTGAAGATAGGAGGATCCAGGAAGGGGCATTTATTGTAAAACATGATTTCCCTAGTAGAATCCCATAGTCATGTTTAAGCTAACAATCTGCGTTTACAAGTTTTTATAGCCTTAGCTGAATGACATCAGTTTTTCAAATGGTTTACAGCTTCAGTCTTGAACTATTGACTATCCATTCCCTTCACTTATACAAGTGTCTCTAGTCCTGCAAAAAACATATTTACTTAATCAGTTATCAGTGAGAGGCTAGGTTAACCATGGGCGTTGCGTTCCCTGTACCAGCGGAACACAACACAATGGAAGGTATAAGTATTGCCGCTCCTTAACTGTGCGTTACGTGCCATATAGTGAAGCATATAAAAAACATGCTTCTTTTTGCGGTAACGTGACGCACTGCATGCATTGGCCTTTATTCTTACAGTAGAGAAGTACGGTAATTAATTATAACTTTTTGTGAATTGGGACATTTAAACTTGCTTGCTTTAAATTTAGTAGGAGTCGGAGGTACCCGACTCCAGGTACCCAAAATTACCTCAGACTCCGACTCCACAGCCCTGATTGTCAGCCTGCTGTCCAATGGGGGAGCGCGTTCTCTGTGTTACCTGGTTTCTTTCTTACATTTTGGGCTGCTGCCTATGGACTATAGCAGTCATCCAGATGTGATGGCGGCCATTGAGTAGAACGTTATGGAAGTCACTTTGTAAATTCAGGTTACATTTTTCAGTGTCTCATCCTATCTTTGTCTTCTATTCCAGAGCTGTCGGTAAAACCTGTCTGCTGATCAGTTACACAACAAATGCATTCCCAGGAGAATACATCCCAACTGTGTAAGTAATGTCGTGCTCCAGCGTCTGTTGTCAGGTTTGTAAAGCTTAAAGGGCATCTGTCAGCAGATTTGTCCCTATGAAACTGGCTGACCTGTTACATGTGCGCTTGGCAGCTGCAGGCATCTATGTTGGTCCCATGTTCATGTGTGTCCGCATAGCTGATAAAAATGAAGGTTTAATATATGCAAATGAGCAACATGGGCGTTACCATTGCACCTAGAGGCTCTGCTCTCTCTGCAACTGCCGCATCCTCTGCACTTTGACAGGACCAGGCAGTGAAAATGTCATTACACTGTCTGGTCTTGTCAAAGTGCCATGGGTGCCGGCAGTTGCAGAGAGAGAAGAGCCTCTAGGTGTAACAGAAACGCCCCCGTTGCTCCTAGAGGCTCATTTGAATATATTAAAACATCACATGTGCCCGCATTGCTGAGAAAAATGAAGTTGGGACCAACACATGTGCACTTGGCAGCTGAAGGCATCTGTAACAGGTCAGCCAGTGTCATAGGTACAAAACTGCTGACAGATGCCCTTTAAGTCATGTAGTATGAGTATCTGCTTACTGGAGATATAGATACAGTGTAATTTTAATCATGAAATTAGTGATTAGTCGAGACATTGTGAAGCTACAAGTCCCAGCATGTTGCAGCAGCGAACGAGCCACCGGTTGGAGCTTACTGGTGCAAATTTAGAGAGCATTGTACGTATTAACGTGTTACCTTTTGATAGTAAGTGTGAAGATTTTTTTTTTTTACCCTTTTCTTATTTATCCACTGACCTTTTAGATTTGACAACTATTCCGCCAATGTAATGGTGGATGGAAAGCCGGTTAATTTGGGATTATGGGATACCGCTGGACAAGAAGATTACGATAGATTGCGTCCGTTATCTTATCCACAGACGGTAATTATCAGTTAATTTCCTCGAAGACGCTGGTGCTGGTAGTTGTGGATCTCTTGGTTGTGTGCTATTTATTCCTTTGGGAAACCTTCGCTCCCGTTTTGTGCTGTGTGGGTGCCGGCATACACTGAAATGCTGTATCCATTGCAGCTGTTTTGCCCAACTGGTTAATTTAACTTTTTTGTATTGCCAGTCTTTCCCAGTCAAGAGTTCAGAGTAGAATGATATTCCCAATGGCCGAGACCTGTGCATTATATCCATATGCAGCCAGTGTAACTTATACTTCGAAGAGGACCTGTCCGCTCTCCTGACATGTCCGCTTTATTAAATGTGTATTCTCCCATAAAAATAATTCTGGAACACCGTTCCTTAATATTTTGCATTGTTCCTCTTTTACGCCTTTTTGTAAATGTATGCATAAATTAGCAGTATTGTTACCATACCAGTGGAATGTGTCACTGGTAAGAGGCAAGGTAACACCATGTTAATTTTATATGTTGTCAAAAGGAATAGCACAACGCAGTATTGTCACAACCGGCACCCGAGTGCTGAAACATAGGAGGTTTTTAATGATTTTTTTTTTTTAATGAGATGTCTGAATTTGCATAAAATCTCAAAGCAGAATTTACCGCTTCCATCTGTCTATATCTGCTTTCTCTTCAGCTTTGTGTAAGAGGCCAGTGTTAGTGCGTTGCATGGGGAGTGGGTAGTGATCTCTCCCAGTCATAAGCGGGAGGAAAGCATCCTCGAAGCGCTAAACTCTGCTTTTGAATCTAAATATTTTTTGTTAGGCTTTAAGCCCGAGCCCCAAAGCTTCCAATGTTTCGGTGAGTTAATTAAATCCTGCAGCTAATGGATCAGTCTGCCAATTCTCTGTCATGTGCGCTACCTTCTGTCGGTGAAGGCTGCAATTTGTGGAGCGTGTCGCCTTGCTTGCGGAGCACGATTAATGCTTTTTATGTCTCTACAATCTAAACCACCCTGACGGAATAAAGAGGAAGAATTAATTTCGTTTCATGTTCTCCTTATGTTGTATTGCACTTCCCTGATTCTAAATTTGGAGCACCCTGTAATTTGTCTTTTCCAATCTCTTCTCAGAGTCTAGCAAAATCCTTGCCTAAGCCGAGCGTCTAACGGCAACCAGTAACGTTTGTTTCTCTCCCTTGTCTCATAGGACGTATTTCTAATTTGCTTCTCGCTCGTCAGCCCGGCTTCCTTTGAAAATGTCCGTGCTAAGGTAAAAGTGCTTTCCTATGGGGGGCGGCGGGGGCAGGTTGCTGCTGTAGGAGGAATGTGGATGTTTATATGTAGGGAGCTGGAGCGTTTTTTTTGTACTGGGGGTGAGAAGTTCAGCGTCTGGTGAAATGAATCCACTGACCTAAATAGGGATGCTCTGGGGCCACAGGCTCTAGTGTTTGGACTGGCGGCCTGAAGCGTGTCCTGACTTATGGTGTTTAATGTTAAGCTGCCTCATTGTTTAGCAGGCAGCCTGTGCGCTTATTGCGGCAGACACTGAGCGTTACACTACTCATCTGATGACGGCAGCTGCTTACTTTATGCACTTTTTTTTTTTTTTTTTCATTCATAGTGGTACCCGGAAGTCCGACACCATTGTCCTAACACTCCCATTATCCTCGTGGGCACAAAACTTGATCTGAGAGACGACAAAGACACGATCGAGAAGCTGAAAGAGAAGAAGCTGACCCCCATTACCTATCCTCAGGGACTTGCCATGGCAAAAGAGATTGGTAAGCAAACTCCTACTGTTCTTGTGACGTATAGATTTGAAATGTATCTGTGTGTGATACATGGATGGGAAAATCAGGCTTTGCAGCATTGTAGGTGACTAATTTGTTATAGAACAGCATAGGAACAAAAAGGCATACAAACGGAGTATTGTCGATGGCATCGTCATTCATTTACAGCACTGCCCTGGGGAGTTATCCGGTGGCTGTGGAAAACATGACTTTTTAGCAGTGCAGATTTTATACGTAAGGCTACATTCTAAGTATAGTGGAGAGAAGACATAGAATTGAGACATTCTCCTGTCCCATGCAGTCCTGTGTATTGATTGGACTTCTGTGATGATGTCCAAAACAGTGTAAGACCTCCTACTAAATGGTGGGGGGACACCTCATGGAAGATCCCCCTAAAATCACAAGTGTGCTGTGTAAAGCTATCAGTTGTAGGTCACAGAACATTTATATTGATCTATGTTGTTAAGAAATGCAGGAACTGTTCAGTGACTGCTTTGTATCTGCTGCCAGCGTCAGTAGTCTCCTGCTCAGTTACAATATTCAGACATTAAAGGGGTTATCCGACCCCTGAAATGAACCCCCCGCATGGCTCCTGGTCCCTGCACAGGTGCCGCTGAATTTCCCTGTGTGCGGATGTTGATCGCTGCCAATGGCAGGCGGTTGATGTGAATGAGCGAGGTAAGTACATTGTGTGTGTGTGTGAGGGGCACGGGCATATTGGGGGGGGGGGGGGGGGCATTTCTTGGGTCAGATAACCCCTTTAATCAAGGAACACACTATACTTCTATCAAGGAGAAGAGAGAAGATGCCACCAATGCGCTTGAGCATATTGGGCCTATGTCGTAGCTTGGGTCATGCATGAATAAAGAAGTTATAAAATCTAGGCTACTATGAGAATAATTGTCATGTCAAATGTGAACGGGGGGTTACCAAGGGCAGTGAGGCCCAATATATAGTGCAGCCTTAGTATAGATTAGATTGCTGGGTCATATGCAGTTTCAGATAATTCTGTGTCCGACTTGAGGATGTTGGGGATTATTTTCAGTGTGCATGTCGTGTTGGCCCTTAGTTTTACCTTTCATCTTTGACACGGCAGTGATGAATCCACCATTTGCAATAGATGACTCATCACCTCCTCCTCCCTGTACATTGAACTCTGCACAGAGCATGCCCACAATACTCCTTCATAAGTTAGGGAACAGCTTTAGACTACAGGCCCCTATGGGTCAAAGCTGCTGAAAATCAAATCTCTAAATGCTGTTAGCAACTAAAGCCTGTATTTTTTTTCGGCAGATGCTCATTAGAGATCTTCTTGCGTTGTAATACTGCTTCTGACTGCCAGATGAACGAGCAAATGCTCGTTCTTTGGGAAATCCAAATCTTTTGACATGTTAAACATGGATGTCAAACTCATGACCCTCCAGATGTTGCAAAACTACAACTCCCATTATTCCCTGATAGCTGTAGTATGCCCAGGCATGATGGGAGTTGTAGTTTTGCAACAGCTGGAGGGCCACGAGTTTGACATCCCTGTGTTAAAGTATTGTTTGCAGGTGGCAGATCCTAGTGTCTAACACGATCTTGCACCGGCATACCACTATACTGCATAGGGACGACTAATGCATAGCGACCACTCCTCCCCCATGCTGCGGAGGAGATCACCGCATGGAATAGCAGTGGTCTCCTCCGCTAGCGAGCAGGCTATTGCTGGGAAGGAACGCTTCCCTCCTGACAATCATCTGCCATATCGGGCTCTGTAATACAGCCTTAAGTGAAGATGCCACTTCTGTAATTATGGATAGGAAATGGAATTTAACAAAAAATCTACCTTCAGAAAAATCTCCTTGCACGGTCGCCGATCAGCTGTTTTAAAGAGACCACAGCGCTTAGTTCATTGGTCACAGGACCCGTGTACATGTCAATGGGCCTGGGCTGCAATACCAGGCACCATTCTATGAGAACGCAAGCCTTTCAAACAGCTGATCGGCAGGGGGTACTGGAAATCGGACCCCCGCCAATCAGACATTGCTGATCTATCAGGCCAGGCCATCAAAAGCATACTCTCAGAAAACTGCTTTAAAGAGCCTTCTTTTTTTTCTTTTTTTTTTTTTTCTTTTTTTTTTTGGGTGGTGCTAGTTTCTATAAAATGAGGGGGGAGGAATCTGTGTACAGGAAATAACTGTTTGGCGTCCTTCCCACAGGTGCGGTGAAATACCTGGAATGCTCAGCACTTACACAGAGGGGACTGAAGACTGTGTTTGATGAAGCAATACGAGCAGTCCTCTGCCCACCCCCAGTGAAGAAGAGGAAGAGAAAGTGTCTTCTTTTTTAATCCTTACCCTCCTCATAATCTCCCCCCCCCCCCCCCCACAATGCCAATTCCTCCAGCCCTATTTGTAATAATTCATTGTCTTGAATCTACAGATTTCATTCATTTCCTCCCATATGTGACCCGCATCTTTTCCAGATTCTATTAAATCCCTTCATCAATCATAGATAACTCTATTTAGCCTTATTTTTCCCCTGACAACGGTTTTCCTTTTTCTTTCTTTTTTTCTTGCTTCCACTAATTAAATGTTGCCAAAATGCCCCCCCTCCCCCCCAACTCAGTTCCATATTTTGTGCTACGAACATGAGCCATTAAAACTCTATAATAAAGACATGACTTTTTACTCAAGACTTCTGACCAACTGCAGCGACACCCGTTGCTGCCGTTCATATATTGCCAGCGGGCGAAGGGCCTCGCGGCGTATATTAAAACACTTTATTAATCTTAATTCACTGTATTGCATTGTAAATCAAAATGGTTATTTAGGAATGTCAGAGATATTATGTATCTTTTTACTGCTTGGGTTACAAATAAAGTTTTGGTTAAAGGGTACTAATCTGCTCTTTTGGACAAAATACAAACTTAAGACAGCCATGTAAAATAGGTTTCAGGGTTTTAATAGTTAACATAAGCAACAGTATTTAAAGGTGACACTACCGCTTTAAAACTAGACAAAAAAAAAAGGATGTGTTCCGGAGGCAGTAGGAAAGGTTACTCTACAGCTGACGGGCCCCCCTGTTCTATATGGCTTTGGATCCTCCATCTTGCTTTTAGATGGACTGAGTGCACAATGGTTTTCCGCGATGTATTCCACATTGGAGCGTCGCACTCCGCTGGTTGTCACCGGCCAGTACAGTGAAGGGGCGTCCCTACCATATAGAACTGTCATTCCCACAGATACTGAGATGTACATGCTTTCCATGTTGGCTTGCTCGTCAAATAATCCGTATTCTAATATCTGATTATTGTAACTTGCATATTTTTTTATTTTTTTTTGTAGTTTATGAAAGTTATATCTAATACTGCTATGTTATTTTCCATGTTAATTTTGCTAAAAGGTGTGCGCTTTAATGGTTTTCCTAGAACACTAGTTGTACAAATCACGTGAAACTGCTAAACCAGTGTAGACCACCTTATGTTGGCGACTCTCTGAAGCGGCCGTACCGGTGCAGCAATGACTAATGGTGGGTTCACACTAGCGTTAGGGATTCCGTTATGGCTTTCTGTTATAACGGAATCCATAAGACGGAAGGACGGATCCGTTCTTCTGCCCATAGACTTGTATTATGACGGAATGCAAAACGGAAGCCTTTAAAAGGCATTCCGTCTTAATAGAAGTTTATGGGAATCATAATGGATCCGTCCCGTTATGCAAGACTGAAAGCAAAGTCCCGTCGACAGGACTTTGTCTTCCATCTTGTATAACGGGACCCAGGCGGATCCGTTATGTTTTCCCATAGACTTCTATTAGGACGGAAAGGCTTCTTTAAAGGGAACCTGTCACCTGGATTTTGGGTATAGAGCTGAGGTCATGGGTTCCTAGATGGCCGCTAGCACATCCAAAATACCCAGTCCCCATAGCTCTGTGTGCTTTTATTGTGTATAAAAACCGATTTGTTACATATGCAAATTAACCTGAGATGAGTCATAACTTAAAAATATGACTCTTCTCTGGTCACACAAGTAAGATATGACTCTTTTATGTTAATTTGCATATGTATCAAATCAGTTTTTATACACAATAAAAGCACAGAGAGCTATGGGGACTGGGTATTGCAGATGTGCTAGCGGCTATCTAGCAACCCATGTCCTCAGCTCTATACCCAAAATCCTGGTGACAGGTTCCCTTTAAAGGCTTCTGTCTGGGCATTCCGTTATAACCATGTTATAACGGAATCCCTAACGCTAGTCTGAACCCACCCTAATTCTGCTTATTGTCATCTTCAAGTTTTTTTCCGTTGTAAATTTTAGCGTTGCCTTGAAATTGGTTCTGTTCTCTAGGGTCTGTGAGGTCTTTATTTTAGGGCGAGTATTAATGACATGGTGCATATCCCCAACCAAATGCTATTAGAACGACAAGCCTTTCCATGACTCGAACAAATTCTAAGCGCATTTCAGAATGTTGCAAAAAAATTAAAAGGAAAAAAAAATAATTGTGAACAGTGTTTTTACATTGATCTTTTGCTAATGCAATTTAGTGTTTTACATGCATGTTTGAATTAATAAATCCTTAAACTGCAACCCCTCGTGCGCTGATTTGTAATTTTGTGTGATTTTATGTTGATACCTGACACTTTGCATGCTCTCGTTTCTGCTACCTGCGTCTTACCACATTGTATATTGGCATCCTCAGAACCTCATGCACACACCTGTATTACAGATGTATAATTTAGCGCTCATACTGTATATTTTATTAATCACAATGGTTGCATGTCGGAGATTACCCTAGAGGCAATGATTGTATGCCTTATGTCCTATGGAGTGCCTACAGGTCTGTAGTAAGGACTCGTAGGGACTTCTCACACCACCGTTCATGTGGCACAACCTTAGGCCTCATGCACACGACCGTTGTTTTGGTCCGCATCCGAGCTGCAGTTTTTGCGGCTCGGATGCGGACAGCACTCCGTGTGCTGTCCACATCCGTTGCTCCGTTCCGTGGTCCGCAAAAAAAACAACATATAACCTGTCCTATTCTTGTCTGTTTTGTGGACAAGAATAGGCAGTTATATCAATGTCTGTCCGTGTTTTGTGGATCCGCAATTTGCAGACCGCAAAACACACACCAGTCGTGTGCATGAGGCCTTAAAGGGGTTGTCCAGGTTTTTGCCTCCCTCCCAGCCAGCAGTACCTGTGGATAAATGCATACTCACCTGCTCTATTTTGACTCCCAGGCTTGCTTCGCTGGGCTTCTGATCCCTATCTGCACAGACTGGGTCATGTACTTCTAGTGTTGGGCGATATACTGGTTTAATGATATACTGCGTTATTAAGCAATGGCGATATCGCTGTTTAACTACTGCGGTATTTTAGTGCTGCCTGCTTATAAAACATCCTGCAGCACATTACATATCAGTACACCGCACCAGTATGCCCACATCTACAGTATTGATGCCTCCAGTAGCTGCCCAAAAACCAGGGAAACCAACATGCTAACTAAAAAGCTTCCCAGTGTTGCTACAGCCGCAGGCCGGGGCTGAGCTAATATACGTGTTGTGGGTAGTGATAATTGTGCGGCTAACCGGCTTTTATGGCTGTATTACTAGGACTTCTAGACACATGTTCTATGTCAATAGAATGCAACTGGTCAAAATCAGTGATTTATTTTGGTTTTTGTAAAATTTCTTGGCTTGTTTTACCTAAACCAGGCTTCCCATGATGTGCTGCTCGCCCCCGGCAGTCTTGATGATAAGCAGATGTGTTCTGCTGAAGTAACAAGACATAACTAGAATGGCATTCCAGAGTGTATCTATGTTCCACGTCCATAAAACTTGTGAAGAAAACCTTCCAGCTTGTAGCATGTGGGCGTTAAAGACCAGCTGTTCTAGAGATGTAAAATGGATGCAGGTACTAGACTATGGTGGAGAGAAAAAAAAAAAATCTACGGAGATGTGCGAGGGCTCATTATTTGCAGGACGATCTGTATCTTTTATTTTTATACCATTTAGGGGTGTGTGTCGATTTTTATGGGAGGTAAAGTGATGAAGAAAAACCAGTAAATTAGCCATTTAGATTTTTATTTTTTTCCCGTTATGCCATTCACCATGTCGGGAAGGGGTTAAAGGGATACTCCAGTTTTGTGATCTTGATATAACCTATCCTGATAGGTCATGAATATCAGATTCGTGGGGCTCCAGCCCAGCACCCCCACCATTCAGCTGTGGTGGTGCAGGGTAATTACAGCTTTTCATTCTATAGGTATGTTTACCTGCATGCCGTCTACAGTTTTATTGGTAGTGTCGTTCCAGCTGTTCCATCCCACGGAAGAGGACGCAGAGCTGGCACTAACACTGTGGCCCCTTTAAACAGGTGATTGGCTGTGATGCCAAGAGCAAACCCCCACCTGAATACCCCTTTAAAAGGCATCTGTCAGCAGATTTGTCCCTATGACACTGGCTGACCTGTTACATGTGCGCTTGGCAGCTGAAGACATCTGTATTGGTCCCATGTTCATATGTGCCCGCATTGCTGAGAAAAATCAAGTTTTAATATATGCAAATGAGCCTCTAGGAGCAATGGGGGCATTGCCATTACACCTAGAGAGCTGCGACCATTAGTACTCGTGTAAACAGACATGGCCATATTTAAGTCTGCAAAATTTGTTTAGTTGCCCTGTGCATTCTGTATTTTCTAGTTTTCAAAAAAAAAAGAAAACATGCAATAATCACATAGCATCACACGGATCGTCAACCTTCAGCACTCCAGCATCTTTGAGACTACAACTCTCAGCATAACACCAGCTCAGTAGCGCTTGTAAGTCCTATTAAAGTGAATGGTGCATTCTGGGAGTTGTAGTTTCACAACAGCTGGAAGTTGCTGATCCCTGGACTATGCCTTTTCCTGGCTCAGCAGGATAAGATTACAGTATTCAATCATACCGCAGATTGATAAACCAGCAAGAATGACGTGTTCTCTTTTCTATCACTTATTAAATACAGTGTCTTGGAAAAAACTATTCGTACCCCTTGAACTTTTCCACATTTTTAATGTTACACCTACAAACTTAGAGGATGTGTCATTGCGCCTGACATGCCTGTTTTAATAGCGTCATGTATTCCCCATGTAATAACAATTCTGGAGCATCTATTCTTATGGCTCTGTGCTGTGCCATTCCTTTATTATTCCTGCCAGAAGGTATGAATGAATTGCTAGCAGTAAGGGTACAGAGGTGGTAACAAGTTGGGGGGGGGTACCTGCATGAAGCTATTAAAACAGGCATGTCACGAGTGGTGACAGGTCCTCTTTAATTGTATTTTATGTGATAGATCAACACAAAGTAGTAAGGATGTGTGAAGTTAAAAGAAAATGATACATGGTTTTGAACATTTTTAATAAATAAAAATCTGTAAAGTGTGGCGTGAGTTTGTCTTCAGCCCCTCTGTACTCTGATAGCCCTAAATAAAATCCAGTGCGACCAATTGCCTTCAGAAGTCACCTAATTAGTAAATAGAGTCCACCTATGTGTAATTTATTCTCAGTATCACTACAGCTTTTCTGTGACTGTCTCAGAGGTTTGTTAGGGAACATTGGTGATCAAACGGCATCATGAAAACCATGGAACACCCCAGACAGGTCAGGGATAAATTTGTGGGGAAATGTAAAGCAGGGTTAGGGTATAAAAAGAATTTCCCCAAGCTCTGAACATCTCACGGAGCACTGTTCAATACATCATCTGAAAATTGAAGAAATATGGCACAACTGCAAACCTACCAAGAAATGGTTGTCCACCTAAACGAACAGCACTAATTAGAGAAGCAGCCAAGAGGCCCATGAGAATTTGTCCACAGGACAACTATTAGTCATGTATAGGGATTTAGTGAATTACGTTATGGATTCCATTATCGCAGCACATAACGTTATCTCGGCACATTCTGTCATAATAGAAGTGTATGGGAAGCATAACGGATCAGTCCCGGTTCTGTTATGCAGGACACCTGTCCTGCATAACTGATCCGTTATGCTTCCCATAAACTTCTATTATGACGGAATGCCTCTAAAGGCATTCCATTACACACTCCGTCAGTGAACTACGTTATGTGCCGAGATAACTGAATCCATAACGTATTTCACTAAATACCTAAACGGCAGGTTCGCTCATCCCTAGTCGCGTACTCCACCAATCTGGCCTTTATGTAAGAGTGGCAAGAAGAAAGCCGTAAGAAGTCCCATTTGCAGTTTGCCACAAGCCATGTAGGGGACAACAAAACAGGTATGTGGAAGAAGGTGCTCTGGTCAGATGAGACCAAAGTTTTGGCCTAAATGCAAAATGCTATGGGAGAAATTTATCAAGATTTTCACTTTTCACATACTTGCTACTTTGTGTTGGTCAATCACAATAAAATACATTTACGTTTGTGGGTGTAACGTGAAAAATGTGGAAAAGTTCGAGGGGTATGAATACTTTTCCAAGGCACTGTAACTTTTTTATAACCTTGTTGATAAGGCTTTTGAAGAGGCGATCACTCCCGTTTTCTCCTTTCCTCATCTATCACATGATTCATCTTTGTTATTTGTCTTTCGGTCTAGCAGGAAATCAGGAGAGAAAAAGAATGCGGTCAGTTCAGACACGATATGTTTAGAAATGATGTCAATAGCAATGACTGTAATTCCCCTGAGCACTTCCTCGTCGTACCACCCTCCGGCCTATGTTCTACCGTATAAAATGTCAGTTACATAAATAAGAATAGAAATGGACATCAGGACATATATAGATATGGGACCCGTAGTTTATTTAGTAATGTATAATGTTCCAAATGTAATTGAGCTCCACATTTAAGGGACTTGTGTTATGTGTTTCCATGCCTTTGTAATGTCTGAAGTACCATGAATCTGAGTACTAAACCTATAAAACAGATGCATATACCCTTTATAATGAAGTCTAATCTGTTTGGTTATCATTGCAGAAGCAGGACATCAATAAGGACTAAAAAGTAATAAACCTCACAAGCAAATACCGTATTTTTCAGACCATAAGACGCACCACTAATTAGAAGGATAAAAATAGGGGAAAATGTTATACTGTATACGTTCTGATACCACATCAGTATGCCAGCCACAGCCGTTTATAACATGCCCTTCATGAGCTTACTAGTCACAAGCAAAAAAACTGTCTTTTAACTATATGCCTAACCTGCTGCAGCAGGTGATGGGGATAGAGGATATACAGAGCAGTGGTGATGAAGGGGAGAATGAGGGTATACAGCATATACTGAGTGGAGGCGATACAGGACAGTGAAGGTATACATACGGCCCATCACCTCCGCTCAGTATATGCTGTGACCCATCACCTCTGTTCAGTACATGCTGCATATCTTTACTGTAACCCAGGACCTCCACTCTGTATATGTTGTATACCCTCATTTTCCCCATCGTCTCCACCCTGTATATGCTGTATACCCTCATTCTCCCCATTGTCTCTGCTCTGTTTATGCTGTATACCCTCATTCTCCCCATCGCCTCCACTCTGTATATGTTGTATACCCTCATTCTCCCCATCGCCTCCCCTCTGTATATGTTGTATACCCTCATTCTCCCCATCGTCTCCACCCTGTATATGCTGTATACCCTCATTCTCCCCATCGCCTCCACCCTGTATATGTTGTATACCCTCATTCTCCCCATCGCCTCCCCTCTGTATATGTTGTATACCCTCATTTTCCCCATCGTCTCCACCCTGTATATGCTGTATACCCTCATTCTCCCCATCGTCTCCCCTCTGTATATATTGTATACCCTCATTTTCCCCATCGTCTCCCCTCTGTATATGTTGTATACCCTCATTTTCCCCATCGTCTCCACCCTGTATATGCTGTATACCCTCATTCTCCCCATAACCTCCAATCTGTATATACTGTATACCCTCATTCTCCCCATCTGTATATTACAGAGCGGAAGTGATGAGAAAACTGCACTGTGTATATAGGTGAGGCTGTTCATCACCCTGTGAAGAGAAAGACATTATACAGTAAAGGGGAGGGGAGTGACTGAAAGGTCCAGGCAGCACACCCTGCACTAAGTTACAGTACTGTATGTACTAATATGTCTGCTATTTGCTCACTGAAATTCACACTTTACACAAGTCTGTGTGTGACACAGCAGATAAAAGACATTATGTCAAGCCGCACGGTACCTGCTGCTGCCACATAACTGCTCTGCCAGGACCTTCCATTCTTACGGAGCTCAGAGTCTCTTTCTCCGCTATACTGCTTGCTGGAATTTAGATTATTAGACGCAGCAGAAGATTTCAGATTTGTTTGGAGAAGAAAAAGTGAGTCAAATATAAAAATACAGTAATCTGTTCCAGCATCAGCTAAATTGAGACACTTCAGCTTTGGGGCTTTTTACACATGCAGAGCATTGGGGCAATTATTGGGAACAAACAGTCTTACGAATTGCCCTGTAAAAAGGTGCTGCCAATTACCTGACAGATAACCATTGTGTTGTGCGTCTAAAAACACACCAAAACTTTGTCGGCAGTGCATTCCCTTGTGTAAAGTGGGGTGTGCTTCTGACAAAGGAGGGGGAATAAGGATCGGTCATCCCCGTACGGCAATGAAATGCAATTCACAAGCGGCAGTGATCGGGAATTTACTTCCTTATTCCCAATCACTGCCTGCTCTGTCAGCCTGTGTAAAGGGGCCTTTGTAGTAACTAATTCATATCAACTTCCTTGAAAATAATCATTTATGAAGGTCGCTGTCATTTTGTAATGTATTTCCTTTCCCTTTACCTCCCGTTCTGGGCTGTGGTCACATGACCATGTCCATGCAGCTCTTTCCGATTTCCTGTGATTTGACGTCCATGGGCGGGGCAGTGATAGGGGGGTGTCTATGTAACTAGCTGGGTGGGAGGAGCTATAAACTAGCTGGGTGTTAGGGGCGGTGCTCGAGGTGTGGCAGAGAAAGGAGAAGTGCATCATGGGTTTGGTTGGATACAGCAACAGGCAGGGCTACCTACAAGATGGAAACAAACCAGAGTGATTGGTTTATATGGTGAAAACGGTTCAGAAGAGTCCAAATTGAAGAAGAAAAAAAGAAAAGCTTGTAGAAGATGTACATGAGGTAAGCAACTACAAACCGGATTCCAGAAAAGTTGGGACACTAAAAAAATTGTAAATAAAAACTGAATGCAATGATGTGGAGATGGCAAATGTCAATATTTTATTTGTAATAGAACGTAGATGACAGATCAAACGTTTAATCCGAGTAAATGTATCATTTTGAAGGAAAAATACGTTGATTCAAATTTTCACGGTGTCAACAAATCCCCAAAAAGTTGGGACAAGTAGCAATAAGAGGCTGGAAAAAGTACATTTGAGCATAAGGAAGAGCTGGAAGACCAATTAACACTAATTTGGTCAATTGGCAACATGATTGGGTATAAAAAGAGCTTCTCAGAGTGGCAGTGTCTCTCAGAAGCCAAGATGGGTAGAGGATCACCAATTCCCACAATGTTGCGCAGAAAGATAGTGGAGCAATATCAGAAAGGTGTTACCCAGCGAAAAATTTCAAAGACTTTGCATCTATCATCATCAACTGTGCATAACATCATCCGAAGATTCAGAGAATCTGGAACAATCTCTGTGCGTAAGGGTCAAGGCCGTAAAACCATACTGGATGCCCGTGATCTCCGGGCCCTTAAACTACACTGCACCACAAACAGGAATGCTACTGTAAAGGAAATCACAGAATGGGCTCAGGAATACTTCCAGAAACCATTGTCAGTGAACACAATCCACCGTGCCATCCGCCGCTGCCAGCTGAAACTCTACAGTGCAAAGAAGAAGCCATTTCTAAGCAAGATCCACAAGCTCAGGCGTTTTCACTGGGCCAGGGATCATTTAAAATGGAGTGTGGCAAAATGGAAGACTGTTCTGTGGTCAGACGAGTCACGATTTGAAGTTCTTTTTGGAAATCTGGGACGCCATGTCATCCGGACCAAAGAGGACAAGGACAACCCAAGTTATTATCAACGCTCAGTTCAGAAACCTGCATCTCTGATGGTATGGGGTTGCATGAGCGCGTGTGGCATGGGCAGCTTGCATGTCTGGAAAGGCACCATCAATGCAGAAAAATATATTCAGGTTCTAGAACAACATATGCTCCCATCCAGACGCCATCTCTTTCAGGGAAGACCCTGCATTTTTCAACAAGATAATGCCAGACCACATTCTGCATCAATCACAACATCATGGCTGCGTAGGAGAAGGATCCGGGGACTGAAATGGCCAGTCTGCAGTCCAGATCTTTCACCTATAGAGAACATTTGGCGCATCATAAAGAGGAAGGTGCAACAAAGAAGGCCCAAGACGATTGAACAGTTAGAGGCCTGTATTAGACAAGAATGGGAGAGCGTTCCTATTTCTAAACTTGAGAAACTGGTCTCCTCGGTCCCCAGACGTCTGTTGAGTGTTGTAAGAAGAAGGGGAGATGCCACACAGTGGTGAAAATGGCCTTGTCCCAACTTTTTGGGGATTTGTTGACACCATGAAATTCTGATTCAACATATTTTTCCCTTAAAATTGTACATTTTCTCAGTTTAAACTTTTGTTCCGTGATTTATGTTCTATTCTGAATAAAATATTAGAAGTTGGCACCTCCACATCATTGCATTCAGTTTTTATTCACGATTTGTATAGTGTCCCAACTTTTTGGGAATCCGGTTTGTACTTGAGCAGATCTGTTAGGCTACTTTCACATTAGCGTTTTTTGGCGGATCCGTCATGAACGGATCCGGTTGTATTATGTCTTATATAGCCATGACGGATCCGTCATGAGCACCATTGAAAGTCAATGGGGGACGGATCAGTTTTCTATTGAGTCAGAGAAAACTGATTCGTCCCCATTGACTTACATTGTGTGTCAGGACGGATCCGTCTTGCTCCGCACCACATCGCGGACAGAAAAACACTGCTTGCAGCGTTATTCTGTCTACGATGGGAGCACAACCAAACGGAACGGAATGCATTTTGGTGCATTCAGTTACATTCAGTTCAGTTTTGTTCCCATTGACAATGAATGGGGACAAAACTGAAGCATTTTCTTCCGCTATTGAGATCTTATCTATCTCAATAGCGGAATTGAAAACGCTAATGTGAAAGTAGCCTAAAACACCATAGTAATCCCCGAAAACCCATTAGGGGTGAGTGATGAGCTTCGTCCAATACAAAGTTGACGGAGCTACTGCCGATCAGCTATCGACGGCCGATCCAGAGGACAGGCCTTCATGTGATAAAAAAGTGGAAACTCCCCTTCCTTAAAGTGGTTTTCCAATCTCCGACAATGGGGGCATATCGCTAGGATATGCCCCCATTGTCTGATAAGTGCACGTCCCATCGCTGGTACCTGCACCTACAATGAGAACGGAACGGGGAATTGAACAGAGGGCGCACTGCGCATGCGCAGCCGCCCTTCATTCATTTCTATGGGGCTGCCGAAAATAGTTGGCTATTTTCCGTCTGCCCCATAGAAATGAATGGGAGCAGGGGGTGCACGTGCACGGTGCACTCCCATTCACTTCTTTGGGAGCAGCGCTTGCTGGTGAATGGACCCTGGAAAATCCGGGGTCCTCCAGCCAC
Source organism: Bufo gargarizans (assembly GCF_014858855.1). Lineage (NCBI taxonomy): Eukaryota > Metazoa > Chordata > Amphibia > Anura > Bufonidae > Bufo > Bufo gargarizans. The sequence continues at coordinate 137,752,218 of NC_058087.1, read as the reverse complement.
AGCGCTCACCGCTCCGTTCTATCAGACAATAGGGACATATCCTAGCGATATGCCCCCATTGTCTGAGATGGGAATACCTCTTTAAATGGGTTGTCCGGGTTCAGAGCTGAACCCGGACATCCCTCCATTTTCACCCCGGCAGCCCCCCTGACATGAGCATCGGAGCAGTTCATGCTCCGATGCTCTCCTTTGCCCTGCGCTAAATCGCGCAGGGCAAAGGCATTTTAGGAGTTCCGGTGACGTACCGGGGCTCTCCATGGAGCTGACAGGAACCCCGGTGACGTCACCGGCACTGATGGGCGGGATTTAGCTCTGCCCTAGCCAATAAAACGGCTAGGGCAGAGCTAAAGCCCGCCCCTCAGAGCCGGTGACGTCACCGAACACACTGCTGGGCGGAAGTTACCGCCCGGCAGTGTGTTATTGAAAACAAAAGAGCCCGTGCCCTGCGCGATTTAGCGCAGGGCACGGGAGCGCATCGGAGCATGAGATGCTCCGATGCTAGGCTCAGGGATGCTGCCGGGGTGAAAATAAGGGTATGTCCGGGTTCAGCTCTGAACCCGGACAACCCCTTTAAGGGATTGTCTGAGATGACATAAATGGTCTTTTCCCAGTAAGAGTGGAATTCTTGTGCATACCCTGTACCGACGCGTGATGCAGCCCAGCAATAAAGAGCTGCAATATTAGGCACAGCTCATGGACATGTGTGGTGCTATTTCTGGGGACAGAATGCAGAATAATAAAGACCTAATTTCAGGCAATAGCGGTACAGTAATCCAGAAGGCAGAAAAACTATAGCACAGCTGCATCCACTGAAAGCTACTCCTACACATCCCATCAAGTGCCAAAGAAAGGCACGCCACTCCCTGACTGCAGATTGGCAGGGGAGATTATTCCTAACACAGTAGAGGTTGTGGAGGTTCATATTCATACAGCTGTAAGGCTTCTGTAGAGACACACATCTTGTCTCCAAGGAGTCAAGATCTGAAGCCAAGAGGGAAACTGTCATGATGACATATTCCCTGTGACTGCCACTGGAGACCATCAGAAAGCTATAGGCAGCTGTTTACAATAATAATGTAGACTGGGGTCTCTTGATGACCCCGGGATGGAGTCTGATGTCCCCATCATTTCTGATCTTGCAGCAGAGTCAATTTAAAGGGGTTGTCCGATATATATATATATTTACTGATGACTTATCCTCTAGTGGGGGTCCACTGATCAGCTGTTTGAGAAGGTACGGGTGCCCGCAGTAGTGCTGCACCTTCTCCAGCTTTCCCTATGTTGTGTGGTGTCACGTTCATCAGTCACATGGCCTAGGCACAACTCAGCCCTATTGAAGTGAATGGGGCTGAGCTGCGATACCAAGCACTGCCACTATGCTATGTACGGCGCTGGGCTTGATGGGCTGAGAGAGGGCCGTGGTGCTACTGCAAGCACCTTCTCAAACAGCTGATCGGCGGGTGTCCCACGTGTTCTCCCCCCACGATCAGATACTGATGACCTTTCCAGAGGCGTTCACATTATTAATGGGAATCCGTTACCAGATTTCCGATGTCCCAACTAAGGGCAGCATAAACTATTGACAGATCCCCTTAGCAAAATGTTGGATCACCCTCTTGAATTGGCCCAGCCATCTTCCGAAAATCTATATGGAACAGTTCCAGCACTGGATCGGTACAATACACAGTGTGCTAGTCATGATACTCATGAGGACCAACTCTCCGTGCCCCCCCCCCCCCCCCCCATTAACTGCCGAGCCCTCATGAATATCAAGAAACATTGGCTTGTGTTGCGTATTGAACACCTTCAGCGCAGGTGCTGTACAGTACAGTCGTGGCCAAAAGTTTTGAGAATTACATAAATATTGGAAATTGGAAAAGTTGCTGCTTAAGTTTTTATAATAGCAATTTGCATATACTCCAGAATGTTATGAAGAGTGATCAGATGAATTGCATAATCCTTCTTTGCCATGAAAATTAACTTAATCCCAAAATCCCTTTCCACTGCATTTCATTGCTGTCATTAAAGGACCTGCTGAGATAATTTCATTAATCGTCTTGTTAACTCAGGTGAGAATGTTGACGAGCACAAGGCTGGAGATCATTATGTCAGGCTGATTGGGTTAAAATGGCAGACTTGACCTGTCAAAAGGAGGGTGATGCTTGAAATCATTGTTCTTCCATTGTTAACCATGGTGACCTGCAAAGAAACGCGTGCAGCCATTATTGCGTTGCATAAAAATGGCTTCACAGGCAAGGATATTGTGGCTAATAAGATTGCACCTCAATCAATAATTTATAGGATCATCAAGAACTTCAAGGAAAGAGGTTCAATTCTTGTTAAGAAGGCTTCAGGGCGTCCAAGAAAGTCCAGCAAGCGCCAGGATCGTCTCCTAAAGAGGATTCAGCTGCGGGATCAGAGTGCCACCAGTGCAGAGCTTGTTCAGGAATGGCAGCAGGCAGGTGTGAGCGCATCTGCACGCACAGTGAGGCGAAGACTTTTGGAAGATGGTCTGGTGTCAAGAAGGGCAGCAAAGAAGCCACTTCGCTCCAAAAAAAACCATCAGGGACAGATTGATCTTCTGCAGAAAATATGGTGAATGGACTGCTGAGGACTGGGGCAAAGTCATATTCTCCGATGAAGCCTCTTTCCGATTGTTTGGGGCATCAGGAAAAAGGCTTGTCCGGAGAAGAAAAGGTGAGCGCTACCATCAGTCCTGTGTCATGCCAACAGTAAAGCATCCTGAGACCATTCGTGTGTGGGGTTGCTTCTCATCCAAGGGAGTGGGCTCACTCACAATTTTGCCCAAAAACACAGCCATGAATAAAGAATGGTACCAAAACGCCCTCCAACAGCAACTTCTTCCAACAATCTAACAACAGTTTGGTGAAGAACAATGCATTTTCCAGCACGATGGAGCACCGTGCCATAAGGCAAAAGTGATAACTAAGTGGCTCGGGGACCAAAACGTTGACATTTTGGGTCAATGGCCTGGAAACTCCCCAGATCTTAATCCCATTGAGAACTTGTGGTCAATCCTCAAGAGGCGGGTGGACAAACAAAAACCCACTAATTCTGACAAACTCCAAGAAGTGATTATGAAAGAATGGGTTGCTATCAGTCAGGAATTGGCCCAGAAGTTGATTGAGAGCATGCCCAGTCGAATTGCAGAGGTCCTGAAAAAGAAGGGCCAACACAGCAAATACTGACTCTTTGCATAAGGCCTCATGCACACGACAGTATTTTTTCACTGTCCGCAAAACGGGGTTCCGTTGGTCCGTGATCCGTGACCGTTTTTTCATCCGTGGGTCTTCCTTGATTTTTGGAGGATCCACGGACATGAAAAAAAAGTCGTTTTGGTGTCCGCCTGGCCGTGCGGAGCCAAACGGATCCGTCCTGAATTACAATGCAAGTCAATGGGGACGGATCCGTTTGACGTTGACACAATATGGTGCAATTGCAAACGGATCCGTCCCCATTGACTTTCAATGTAAAGTCTGGAGTCCCTTTTATACCATCGGATCGGAGTTTTCTCCAATCCGATGGTATATTTTAACTTGAAGCGTCCCCATCACCATGGGAACGCCTCTATGTTAGAATATACTGTCGGATATGAGTTACATCGTGAAAACTCATATCCGACAGTATATTCTAACACAGAGGCGTTCCCATGGTGATGGGGACGCTTCTAGTTAGAATATACTACAAACTGTGTACATGACTGCCCCCTGCCTGGCAGCACCGATCTCTTACAGGGGGCCGTGATCAGCACAATTAACCCCTCAGGTGCCGCACCTGAAGGGGTTAATTGTGTGTATCATAGCCCCCTGTAAGAGATCAGGGCTGCCAGGCAGCAGGGGGCAGACCCCCCCCCTCCCCAGTTTGAATATCATTGGTGGCCAGTGCGGCCTCCCTCTACTGTATTGATAACATTGGTGGCACAGTGTGCGCCCCCCCCCCCCCCGGGCCCCCCCTCCCTCCCTCTATTGTAATAATAACATTGGTGGCCAGTGTGCGGCCTCTCCTCCCTCCCTCTATTGTAATTAGAACATTGGTGGCAGTGTGCGGCCTCCCCCCGCCCCCCTCCCTCCCTCTATTGTAATTAGAACATTGGTGGCAGTGTGCAGCCTCCCCCGGCCCCCCTCCCTCCCTCTATTGTAATTAGAACATTGGTGGCAGTGTGCGGCCTCCCCTCTCCCCCCGATTATTGGTGGCAGCGGAGTTCCGATTGGAGTCCCATTTTAATCGCTGGGGCTCCGATCGGTAACCATGGCAACCAGGACGCTACTGCAGTCCTGGTTGCCATGGTTACTTAGCAATAGTAGAAGCATCATACTTACCTGCTGGCTGCTGCGATGTCTGTGTCCGGCCGGGAGCTCCTCCTACTGGTAAGTGACAGGTCTGTGCGGCGCATTGCTAAATGAACTGTCACTTACCAGTAGGAGGAGCTCCCGGCCGGACACAGACATCGCAGCAGCCAGCAGGTAAGTATGATGCTTCTACTATTGCTAAGTAACCATGGCAACCAGGACTGCAGTAGCGTCCTGATTGCCATGGTTACCGATCGGAGCCCCAGCGATTAAACTGGGACTCTGATCGGAACTCCGCTGCCACCAATAATCGGGAAGGGGGGGGGGCCGGGGGAGGCCGCACACTGCCACCAATGTTCTAATTACAATAGAGAGAGGGGGGCCGGGGGAGGCCGCACACTGCCACCAATGTTCTAATTACAATAGTGGGAGGGAGGGGGGCCGGGGGAGGCCGCACACTGCCACCAATGTTCTAATTACAATAGAGGGAGGGAGGGGGGCCGGGGGAGGCCGCACACTGCCACCAATGTTCTAATTACAATAGAGGGAGGGAGGGGGGCCGGGGGAGGCCGCACACTGCCACCAATGTTCTAATTACAATAGAGGGAGGGAGGGGGGCCGGGGGAGGCCGCACACTGCCACCAATGTTATTATTACAATAGAGGGAGGAAGGGGGGGGGCGCACACTGTGCCACCAATGTTATTATTACAATAGAGGGAGGGAGGGGGGGCCGCACTGGCCACCAATGAAATTTAAACTGGGGAGGGAGGGGGTCTGCCCCCTGCTGCCTGGCAGCCCCGGATCTCTTACAGGGGGCTATGATACGCACAATTAACCCCTTCAGGTGCGGCACCTGAGGGGTTAATTGTACGGATCACAGCCCCCTGTAAGAGATCGGGTGCTGCCAGGCAGCAGGGGGCAGTCATGTACACAGTTCGTTGTATATTCTAACTAGAAGCGTCCCCATCACTATGGGAACGCCTCTGTGTTAGAATATACTGTCGGATCTGAGTTTTCACAAAGTGAAAACTCCGCTCTGAAAAAGCTTTTATGCAGACGGATCTTCGGATCCGTCTGTATGAAAGTAACCTACGGCCACGGATCACGGACACGGATGCCAATCTTGTGTGCATCCGTGTTCTTTCACGGACCCATTGACTTGAATGGGTCCGTGAACCGTTGTCCGTCAAAAAAATAGGACAGGTCATATTTTTTTGACGGACAGGATACACGGATCATGGAGGCGGATGACAAACGGTGCATTTTCCGAGTTTTCAACGGACCCATTGAAAGTCAATGGGTCCGCAGAAAATCACGGAAAACGGAACAACGGCCACGGGTGCACACAACGGTCGTGTGCATGAGGCCTAAATGTCATGTAATTGTCGATAAAACCCTTTGAAAAGTATGAAGTGCGTGTAATTATATTTACTACTAATGTCCTTTTGGACTCAATTACACCAACTAAGACTTAACTTTTATTTCTTATTATTTAATACTTATGGTGTAAATAACTAGTTTTGTTAAAATTCTCAGTAGTCACTGGCCATTTATATATATATATTGGGGATATATAAATGGCCAGTGACTACTGAGAATTTTAACAAAACTAGTTATTTACACCATAAGTATTAAATAATAAGAAATAAAAGTTAAGTCTTAGTTAAGTAGGTAGGTGCAGGAAAAGTGGTGTAATTGAGTCCAAAAGGACATTAGTAGTAGACAGTGTTGATTAACACACCACATCCCTGCTCTTAAAGGGGAAGTACAGTAATTGTAGTGTAATTATATTTCACTACATCACAGAAACAACTGAAACAAAGATCTAAAAGCAGTTTAGCATCAAACTTTGTGAAAACTAATATTTGTGTCATTCTCAAAACTTTTGGCCACGACTGTACAAGATTTTACCAAAACGGCTGGATCAGTTGAAGAAAGTGTCCCTTAGTGAGGGCACCATAAAATGTGTGACAGGTTTCCTTTACAGCAGGGGTATTCAAGTACTTTTTGCAAAGATCTACACACCTGGGTTTGCCATTGGGGAAAGGTCCGAACTGAAAAATTGGTAAGGAGGGACAACACCAGTCGCAGTTTTTTTTTCCTCACAAAAATCTACGCCTCTAATCCTGCCCAATCCCCTTAGTACCCCCCACACAGTAAGGATGCTCCCTTAGTGTTCACAATAGTCACATCCCTTACCAGGAGCGTAGCTCCCATCGAAGCGGCTGCTACGGGGCACAGGAGGAGAACAAATGGATTTATTTTCAGGGCCCAGGGAGCGATGAGTATGGTGCTCCTAGACCTAGCACTGGTATTACTCACCGTTCCCTGGTCTTCTCCGAGCGCCTGCGCAGAACTAATGCCCTTTTAGTTTTCCCCTTTTTCAAACCGCAGAGAACTACCAGATATTGGATATTCTCCTCTAAGTTACTCGGTCACCTTCTCAGTCATTGCTCAAAAAAGAAAAAAATTAGCAGCACTTACAAATCTATAGCAAAAAGTCTCTATGGTGGTGGTGCCCGCAGTGTTGGATACCAGTCTGTAGTATCCCCAAATAATCCTGAATAAATCAAAAATAAAACTGCATCACTCGCCGGTCTTCAATTCATGCTGGTTTATTCACCATATATGTTATTTTTGGCTTGTCCAGTCATTGTCATGGGGCAACAAAGGTACCGCTACCAGATAAGACCGCACTTGGTGACATCACACGGACACAGATAAACATAATCTTTACTTTCAATGTGATTACTGCAAGAGGAAAATATGTCTTAAAGGGGAAGTTCAACCAACATACTACTGGTAATGTATGTGTCCATTACTGCATGGGTACTACAATTGGGAATATAGTGAAATTAAGTGATACTACTGTACAGGTCCTATTGTATGGACAGTCTGCCAAAAGAAATACTATTTGCCACATCATAAGAACAATTCTATTCAATATTTACAGTATTAAGATACAATTGTCAGACACATTAATGGAAAGGGTTAGGACTCAAGTGTGATGTAATCTCTTATTATCATTCTCCCATTTCTTCTCTATCTGGCCCAGACCACCATAATGACTTCTTCCAGACATGACTCCATAGTACAACAGTGACAATCATACTGTGATCTAAACAGTAATAATGACCATAACTTCCACCTGTGAAAGAATGTAGAGAGGAAGAACTATTTACATTAAACCATGGCTCTAATCCCTGTCCATAGACGCCCAATCCCACCTAGTCCCCTTAGTGACCCCTCACAATAAAGATTACTGCTAAGCCTCTGCTCACAGTAGTGACCCTTACACAGTAAAGATGTCCTCATAGTCCCCCACAAAGGTATAGTGTCCTTAGTAGTGTTGATCGAGCACCAAAGTACTCAGTTGTTCGGGTCGAACACCTCGGGATGCTCAGGTGCTCTACGGAGCACCCAAGCACAATGGAAGTCAATGGGAGAACCTGAGCATTAAACCAGGCACCCCCTGCTCTGAACAGTGGAGGGTGTCTGGTTCATAGGAAAAGGTCAGAAATTGATGGAAACACCACCGAAATGGTTCGGGAACAGCATGGGGAGAATGTCTGGATGCATCTTGGACTCCCAGGTCGCTGCTGGGAACAATGTTGTCCGAGTAGTACGCCACTTTTACAGACTGACACTAATACGCACAAAACCGAAGATAAAACAAATTTTAGAGGAAAAATTGTTAGGAAACATTCTTTCCTGTATATTTAATTGTATATAAAGAGCAAGTGCTGCCAAAAATTACAAGGAAGAGGCACTCCGATGCAACCTGTATATCACATAATGGAGGGCCCCATTCACATTGTGGTACAATTCTTCAGGTAGTGGGACTCCTACACTCATAAAGCTTATGCACTAAGTGAAAGGGCTTCCAAAAATTACAAGGAACCGGCGCTCCAATATACCCTTTATTACACATAAAGGAGGGCATCACACACACCCTTGAAAAATTATGATCCTCAAAAACATTACGGGCAAGGGACTGCTGCTGAGGTGACCATCTAAAACATTAGGGGTGAGGGTCTGCTGCAGAGCTGACTCTCTAAAACATTAGTGGCGAGTGCCTGCTGCTGATCTGAGCATCGAAAAAATTATGGGCGAGTGCCTGCTGCTGAGCTGACCCTATAAAACATTACATGTGAGGGCCTGCAGGTGAGCTGACCCTGTAAAACATTATGGTTGAGGACCTGCTGGTGAGCTGACCCTATAAAACATTATATGCGAGGGCCTGCAGGTGAAATTACCCTCTAAAAAATTGTAGGTGAGGGCCTGCTGGTGAGCTGACCCTTTAAAACATTACATGCGAGGGCCTGCAGGTGATCTGAACCTCTAAAAGATTGTAGGTGAGGGCCTGCTGGTGAGCTGACCCTCTAAAACATTATATGCGAGGGCCTGCAGGTGAGCTGACCCTCTAAAAGATTGTAGGTGAGGGCCTTCTGGTGAGATGACCCTCTAAAACATTATATGTGAGGGCCTGCTGGTGAGCTGACCCTCTAAAACATTACATGCGAGGGCCTGCAGGTGAGCTGACCCTCTAAAACATTATATGAAAGGGCCTGCAGGTGAGCTGACCCTGTAAAACATTATATGAAAGGGCCTGCAGGTGAGATGACCCTCTAAAAGATTGTAGGTGAGGGCCTGCTGGAGAGCTGACCCTCTAAAACATTATATGAAAGGGCCTGCAGGTGAGATGACCCTCTAAAAGATTGTAGGTGAGGGCCTGCTGGTGAGCTGACTCTATAAAACATTACATGCAAGGGCCTGCAGTTGAGCTGACCCTCTAAAACATTGTAGATGAGGGCCTGTAGGTGAGCTGGCCCTCTAAAACATTATATGTGAGGGCCTGCAGGTAAGCTGACCCTCTAAAACAGGGGGTGGCCAACCTGTGGCTCTTGAGCCGCATGCGGCTCTTTACTTCTTCAAGTGCGGCTCTGGCGGGCAAGGGACTGCTGCTGAGGTGACCATCTAAAACATTAGGGGTGAGGGTCTGCTGCAGAGCTGACTCTCTAAAACATTAGGGGTGAGTGCCTGCTGCTGATATGAGCATCGAAAAAATTATGGGCGAATGTCTGCTGCTGAGCTGACCCTATAAAACATTACATGTGAGGGCCTGCAGGTGAGCTGACCCTGTAAAACATTATGGTTGAGGACCTGCTGGTGAGCTGACCCTATAAAACATTATATGCGAGGGCCTGCAGGTGAAATGACCCTCTAAAAAATTGTAGGTGAGAGCCTGCTGGTGAGCTGACCCTTTAAAACATTATATGTGAGGGCCTGCTGGTGAGCTGACCCTCTAAAACATTACATGCGAGGGCCTGCAAGTGAGCTGACCCTCTAAAACATTATATGAAAGGGCCTGCAGGTGAGCTGACCCTCTAAAAGATTGTAGGTGAAGGCCTGCTGGTGAGCTGACCCTCTAAAACATTATATGAAAGGGCCTGCAGGTGAGATGACCCTCTAAAAGATTGTAGGTGAGGGCCTGCTGGTGAGCTGACTCTATAAAACATTTCATGCAAGGGCCTGCAGTTGAGCTGACCCTCTAAAACATTGTATATGAGGGCCTGTAGGTGAGCTGGCCCTCTAAAACATTATATGTGAGGGCCTGCAGGTAAGCTGACCCTCTAAAAGATTGTAGGTGAGGGCCTGCTGGTGAGGTGACCCTCTAAAACATTATATGCGAGGGCCTGCAGGTGATCTGACCCTCTAAAACAGGGGGTGGCCAACCTGTGGCTCTTGAGCCGCATGCGGCTCTTTACTTCTTCAAGTGCGGCTCTGGCGGGCAAGGGACTGCTGCTGAGGTGACCATCTAAAACATTAGGGGTGAGGGTCTGCTGCAGAGCTGACTCTCTAAAACATTAGGGGTGAGTGCCTGCTGCTGATATGAGCATCGAAAAAATTATGGGCGAGTGTCTGCTGCTGAGCTGACCCTATAAAACATTACATGTGAGGGCCTGTAGGTGAGCTGACAATGTAAAACATTATGGTTGAGGACCTGCTGGTGAGCTGACCCTATAAAACATTATATGCGAGGGCCTGCAGGTGAAATGACCCTCTAAAAAATTGTAGGTGAGGGCCTACTGGTGAGCTGACCCTTTAAAACATTACATGCGAGGGCCTGCAGGTGATCTGAACCTCTAAAAGATTGTAGGTGAGGGCCTGCCGGTGAGCTGACCCTCTAAAACATTATATGCGAGGGCCTGCAGGTGAGCTGACCCTCTAAAAGATTGTAGATGAGGGCCTTCTGGTGAGCTGACCCTCTAAAAGATTGTAGGTGAGGGCCTGCTGGTGAGCTGACCCTCTAAAACATTACATGCGAGGGCCTGCAGGTGAGCTGACCCTCTAAAACATTATATGAAAGGGCCTGCTGGTGAGCTGACCCTCTGAAAGATTGTAGGTGAGGGCCTGCTGGTGAGCTGACCCTCTAAAACATTATATGAAAGGGCCTGCAGGTGAGATGACCCTCTAAAAGATTGTAGGTGAGGGCCTGCTGGTGAGATGACCCTATAAAACATTACATGCAAGGGCCTGCAGTTGAGCTGACCCTCTAAAAAACATGTAGATGAGGGCCTGTAGGTGAGCTGGCCCTCTAAAACATTATATGTGAGGGCCTGCAGGTAAGCTGACCCTCTAAAAGATTGTAGATGAGGGCCTGCTGGTGAGGTGACCCTCTAAAACATTATATGCGAGGGTCTGCAGGTGATCTGACCCTCTAAAACAGGGGGTGGCCAACCTGTGGCTCTTGAGCCGCATGCGGCTCTTTACTTCTTCAAGTGCGGCTCTAGCTGTGGACCCGGGAAGCAGTCAGGTCGGCTCACTCTCCACCCCATGCTCAGATCTCTATTCCTGATCGGCCACTGTTGCTACTTTGCAGCTCCAGCTCACTCTCCACTACGTCCTGATGCACACAGTGAGAACGTAGTACGTGGAGACACGCACTATGACCTGACGTTGTGCTCATCAGGTCACAGTGGAGAGCGTGTAAGACCTGCAGAGTAGCAGGTGTCCGAGCAGGAGCCCAGTGCCTGATCAGGAGAGGGAAGAGATTTTTTTAAATTATAGAACTGTGCAATGGGAGTCTCTGCTCTGAGCAATGGGAGTCTCTGATCTGAGCAATGGGAGTCTCTGATCTGAGCAATGGGAGTGTCTGATCTGAGCAATGGGAGTGTCTGATCTGAGCAATGGGAGTGTCTGATCTGAGCAATGGGAGTGTCTGATCTGAGCAATGGGAGGGTCAGATCTGAGCATGGGGGGGATCTGAGCACGGGCGTTTAGATATGAGAATGGGGGCAGATCTGAGCATGTGTTGGTCAGGCCTGAGCATGGGGGGTTAGATCTGAGAAGAGTAGAGATCTGAGCATGGGGAGGTGGGGGGGGGGGGAGAGGGGAAAGCTGAGCACTGAGGGTCTGACACTGGGAGTCTGATTTGTGTTGTCTGATCCGAGCATTGGGGGTCTTATTTTGGGGGTCTGATGAGGTTTGGGGATCTTATTTTAGGTCAGATGAGGTTTGGGGATCTGATTTAGGAGTCTGATCTAAGGTCTGATGAAAACGAAATTGCGGACGTGTGAATGGACCTTTACTGTCAGTGAAGTGCCCCAGATATACAGTGCTGACAGAATGCATAGACAAAGGTCTAAAACTCTGCTATTTAACTTCATAACAGTGTATAACTTTATAGGGGTTGACTCTGTATGTTTGTTACAGGAGTTCATATTCTCTGGATAGACATAAGTCAGTGGGGGCCTGTGGGGAGAACTGTTCTAGATTTACAACACATTGCCAGGGACTTCATGGATTTTCAGTTTTATCTGCAATTAGCAGATGGACCCGACCGCACGGGTATATTTCATCTATTTCATATAATGTTTCTGTGTGTTGTTAAAAGATATTGACAGTATCTCCCATAAAAGTGACCTCTATAGCACCCCGCCCCTTTAACAGTGAACTCCACAGCCCCCCCCCACCTCTTAACACTGACCCCCCCAAAGTTTCCTGCCTCCCTAAAATGGGACCTCCACAGCAGCCCACTGCCTTAGCTTTGACCTTCACAGCACCCCACCCCCTTGACAGTGACCTCCACAGGAACCCGCCCCTTTAACCCCTTAAGGACACATGACGTACCGGTACGTCATGGCTTTAAATAGCGATGCCGGCGCCGCGGGGGTTAATCGGAATGGGATGCCGGCTGAAATCGCCGCGGGGATCAGAAACTTTAGAGTGCCTAAAATCAATATAGTACACCCCCCCCCTGCACCCCTGCATGATTTGATGGCGGCGGGTGGTGCAGGGGGGGTGTCGCAGGCGGTGGGGGCGTTGCGGGAGGCGGGCGGTGCGGCAGGCGGGATCGCGATCCCCCGCCCGCCTCCTATTGCGTAATCGTTGGTGTACAGTGGGTATACCAGGGTGCCAGCACATTGCTGGCACCCTGGTATAAACGGCTGACATCGTTGATGCGATGTCAGCCGTTTAACCCTTTCCATACAGCGGTCCGTACGGACCGCTGTATGGAAAAGGTTAACAGTAAGAGGGAGCTCCCTCCCTCTCCGATCGGGGGGCTGCTGTGCCTTTGCAGCCCCCCGATGGAGAGGGAGAGAGCCCCCAGAGAGCCCCCCGAAGCCCCGTCCTCACCCTTCCCCGTCTGCGAAGTTCTGACCATAACTGAGCAGACGGGGAAGGTTCCCATGGCAACAGGACGCCTGCTCAGGCGTCCTGCTGTCCATGGTGCTGAACAGATCTGTGCTGAAAGCATAGATCTGTTCAGTGTAAGTAAAATACAGTACAGAAACCTATATAGTTTCTGTACTGTATTTTACAGACATCAGACCCACTGGATCTTCAAGAACCAAGTGGGTCTGGGTCAAAAAATAAAAAGAATAAGTGAAAAAAGTTAAGATAAAAAAAAAAACCATTTATCACTGAATAAAAATTAAAAAAATAAAATAAACTACACATATTAGGTATCGCCGCGTCCGTAACGACCTGATCTATAAAACGGCCATGTTACTTTCCCCGCACAGTGAACGCCATAAAAATAAAAAAATAAAAACTATGTGAAAATTGAAATTTTGCCCACCTTACTTCCCAAAAAAGGTAATAAAAGTGATCAAAAAAGTCGCATGTACGCCAAAATAGTACCAATCAAACCGTCATCTCATCCCGCAAAAAATGAGACCCTACTCAAGATAATCGCCCAAAAACTGAAAAAACTATGGCTCTTAGACTATGGAAACACTAAAACATAATTTTTTTTGTTTCAAAAATAAAATCATTGTGTAAAACCTACATAAATAAAAATAAAGTATACATATTAGGTATTGCCGCGTCCGTATCGACTGGCTCTATATAAATATCACATGACCTAACCCCTCAGGTGACCACCGTAAAAAAAAAAAAAAAAACGGTGTAAAAAAAGCTATTTTTTGCCATCTTACGTCACAAAAATGTAATAGCAAGCGATCAAAAAGTCATATGCACCCCAAAATAGTGCCAATCAAACTGTCATCTCATCCCGCAAAAAATTAGACCCTACTCAAGATAATCGCCCAAAAACTGAAAAAACTATGGCTCTCAGACTATGGAGACACTAAACAATTTTTTGGTTTTAAAAATGAAGTTATCGTATAAAACTTACATAAATAAAAAAAATTGTATACATATTAGGTATCGCTGCGTCCGTGACAACCTGCTCTATAAAATTACCACATGATCTAACCTGTCAGATGAATGTTGTAAATAACAAAAAAAAAAACGTGCCAAAAAAGCCATTTCTTGTTACCTTGCCGCACAAAAAGTGTAATATAGAGCAACCAAAAATCATATCTACCCTGAACTAGTACCAACAATACTGCCACCCTATTCCGTACTTTCTAAAATGGGGTCACTTTTTTGGAGTTTCTACTCTAGGGGTGCATCAGGGGGGCTTCAAATGGGACATGGTGTCAAAAAACCAGTCCAGCAAAATCTGCCTTCCAAAAACCGTATGGCATTCCTTTCCTTCTGCACCCTGCCGTGTGCCCGTACAGTGGTTTACGACCACATATGGGGTGTTTCTGTAAACTACAGAATCAGGGCCATAAATAATGAGTTTTGTTTGGCTGTTAACCCTTGCTTTGTAACTGGAAAAAAAATATTAAAATGGAAAATCTGCCAAAAAAGTGAAATTTTGAAATTGTATCTCTATTTTCCATTAAATCTTGTGCAACACCTAAAGGGTTAACAAAGTTTGTAAAATCAGTTTTGAATACCTTGAGAGGTGTAGTTTCTTAGATGGGGTCACTTTTATGGAGTTTCTACTCTAGGGGTGCATCAGGGGGGCTTCAAATGGGACATGGTGTCAAAAAAACTGTCCAGCAAAATCTGACTTCCAAAAACCATACGGCGCACCTTTCACTCTACGCCCCGCTGTGTGGCCGTACAGTAGTTTACGGCCACATATGGGGTGTTTCTGTAAACGGCAGAGTCAGGGCAATAAAGATACAGTCTTGTTTGGCTGTTAACCCTTGCTTTGTTAGTGGAAAAAATGGGTTAAAATGGAAAATTAGGCAAAAAAATGAAATTCTCAAATTTCATCCCCATTTGCCAATAACTCTTGTGCAACACCTAAAGGGTTAACAAAGTTTGTAAAATCAGTTTTGAATACCTTGAGGGGTGTAGTTTCTTAGATGGGGTCACTTTTATGGAGTTTCTACTCTAGGGGTGCATCAGGGGGCTTCAAATGGGACATGGTGTCAAAAAAACTGTCCAGCAAAATCTGGCTTCCAAAAACCATACGGCGCACCTTTCACTCTACGCCCCGCTGTGTGGCCGTACAGTAGTTTACGGCCACATATTGGGTGTTTCTGTAAATGGCAGAGTCAGGGCAATAAAGATACAGTCTTGTTTGGCTGTTAACCCTTGCTTTGTTAGTGGAAAAAATGGGTTAAAATGGAAAATTAGGCAAAAAAATGAAATTCTCAAATTTCATCCCCATTTGCCAATAACTCTTGTGCAACACCTAAAGGGTTAACGAAGTTTGTAAAATCAGTTTTGAATACCTTGAGGGGTGTAGTTTATAGAATGGGGTCATTTTTGGGCGGTTTCTATTATGTAAGCCTCGCAAAGTGACTTCAGAGCTGTAGTGGTCCCTAAAAATTGGGTTTTTGTAAATTTCTGAAAAATTTCAAGATTTGCTTCTAAACTTCTAAGCCTTGTAACATCCCCAAAAAATAAAATATCATTCCCAAAATAATTCAAACATGAAGTAGACATATGGGGAATGTTAAGTCATCACAATTTTTGGGGGTATTACTATGTATTACAGAAGTAGAGAAACTGAAACTTTGAAATTTGCTAATTTTTGGTAAATTAGGTATTTTATTATGCCAAAAAATTAATTTTTTTGACTCTATTTTACCAGTGTCATGAAGTACAATATGTGACGAAAAAACAATCTCAGAATGGCCTGTATAAGTAAAAGCGTTTTAAAGTTATCAGCACTTAAAGTGACACTGGTCAGATTTGCAAAAAATGGCCTGGTCCTTAAGGTGAAAATGAGCCTGGTCCTTAAGGGGTTAACAGTGACCTCTACAGCACCCCATCCCTTAACACTGACCTTCATAGCAGACTGCCCCCTTAACTGTGACCTCCACCGTTCCCTGCCCCCTTAACAGAGACCTCCGCAGTGACTGCCCCAGCACCCTGCTCCCTTAACAGTGATCTCAACAGCAGCTGCCCCTTTAACAGTGGCCTCCACAGTCCCCTGTCCCCTTAACAGTAACATCCACAGCGAACGCCCTTTTCTTAGGGACCATCGTCCAATCAAATTCCTTTTCTTACGGGGCATTATTGTCTTTAATTGACTATAAAACCCCCACAGAATTATTATACATTTAAGGTCATGTGAGTTACATCCGCCTCTACAACAACATTGGCTAAGCGTCGCAATCAAAATGATATTAACTCACACATCAGCCGTCTTATACTAAGAATGTCCTTCGTTGTCTATAGCAACATTTTGTTGCACTAATGCCGCGCAACAATTTTTATAATGGCAGTCTATGGTGTCGCACTGCAACATGCAACAACTGCGACGCAACAGTCGCAGAAAAATACATCTTGAATAGATTTTCTGCGACTGTTACATCGCAGTTGCACATGTTGCAGTGCGACACCATAGACTGCCATTATAAAAATTGTTGCGCAGCATTAGTGCAACAAAATGTCGCGCGACAAATGTCATCGCCTTACTCATACAGCCAATGCATTCCAATACAGAAGTATTGGAATGCATTGTAAAGGATTAGACCCCCAAAAGTTCAAGTCCCAAAGTGGGACAAAAAAAAAGTAGAATAGAAATATATAAAGTTTCCCCCCCCCCAAAAAATTAAAAGTTTCAAGTAAAAATAAACAAAAATGTCATTTTCCCCAAATAAAGTAAAGAAAAATTGGAAAAAAAGTATACATATTAGGCATCGCCGCGTCCGTATCGACCGGCTCTATAAACATATCACAGGACATAACCCCTTAGATGAACACCGTAAAAAAATAATATATAAAAACTGTGCTAAGTAAACCATTTTTTTGTCACCTTACATCACAAAAAGTACAACAGCAAGCGATCAAAAAGGCGTTTGCCCACCAAAATAGTACCAATCTAACATTCACCTCATCCCGCAAAAAATTAGCCCCTACCTGAGACAAATCGCCAAAACAATAAAAAAACTATGGCTCAGAATATGGAGACACTAAAACATCATTTTTTGGTTCTAAAAAAGCTGTTATTGTGTAAAACTTACAAAAAAAAAAAAAGTATACATATTAGGTATCGCCGCGTCCGTATGGACCGGCTCTATAAAAATATCACATGACCTAACCCCTCAGATGAACACCATAAAAAATAAAAACTGTGCTAAATAAACCATTTTTTGTCACCTTACATTACAAAAAGTATAATAGCAAGCGATCAAGAAGTCATATGCACCCCCAAAATAGTGCCAATCAAACAGTTATCTCATCCCGCAAAAAATAAAGACCCTACCTAAGATAATCGCCCAAAAACTGAAAAAACTATGGCTCTCAGAATATGGAGACACTAAAACATGATTTTTTTTTGTTTAAAAAATATTATTGTGTAAAACTTACAGAAATTAAAAAAAATGTATACATATTAGGTATCGCCGGGTCCGTATCGACCGGCTCTATAAAAATATCACATGACCTAACCCCTCAGATGAACACCGTAAAAAATAAAAACTGTGCTAAATAAACAATTTTTTGTCACCTTACATCACAAAAAGTGTAATAGAAAGTGATCAAAAAGTCACACGCACCCCAAAATAGTGCCAATAAAACAGTCATCTCATCCTGCAAAAATCATACCCTACCTAAGATAATCGCTGAAAAACTGAAAAAATTATGTCTCTCAGACTATGGAAACACTAAAACATGATTATTTTTGTTTCAAAAAAGAAATTATTGTGGAAAACACATAAAAAAAAAGTATACATATTAGGTATCGCCACATCCGTGACAGCCTGGTCTATAAATTTACCACATGATCTAACCTGTCAGATGAATGTTGTAAATAACAAAAAATAAAAACAGTGCCAAAACAGCTATTTCTTGTTACCTTGCCTCACAAAAAGTGTAATATAGAGCAACCAAAAATCATATGTACCCTAAACTAGTACCAACAATACTGCCTCCCTATCCCGTAGTTTCTAAAATGGGGTCACTTTTTTGGAGTTTCTACTCTAGGGGTGCATCAGGGGGGCTTCAAATGGGACATGGTGTAAAAAAAAACAGTCCAGCAAAATCTGCCTTCCAAAAACCGTATGGCATTCCTTTCCTTCTGCGCCCTGCCGTGTGCCCGTACAGCAGTTTACGACCACATATGGGGTGTTTCTGTAAACTACAGAATCAGGGCCATAAATATTGAGTTTGGCTGTTAACCCTTGCTTTGTTACTGGGAAAAATGGATTAAAATGGAAAATTTGCCCAAAAATTTAAATTTCATCTCCATTTGCCAATAACTCTTGTGGAACACCTAAAGGGCTAACGACGCTGGTAAAATCTGTTTTGAATACCTGGAGGGGTGTAGTTTCTTAGATGGGGTCACTTTTATGGAGTTTCTACTCTAGGGGTGCATCAGGGGGGCTTCAAATGGGACATGGTGTCAAAAAAAACCAGTCCAGCAAAACCTGCCTTCCAAAAACCGTATGGCATTCCTTTCCTTCTGCACCCTGCCGTGTGCCCGTACAGCGGTTTACGACCACATATGGGGTGTTTCTGTAAACTACAGAATCAGGGCCATAAATATAGAGTTTTGTTTGGCTGTTAACCCTTGCTTTCTAACTCGAAAAAAAATTATTAAAATGAAAAATCTGCCAAAAAAGTGAAATTTTGAAATTGTATCTCTATTTTCCATTAATTCTTGTGGAACACCTAAAGGGTTAACAAAGTTTGTAAAATCTGTTTTGAATACCTTGAGGGGTGTAGTTTATAGAATGGGGTCATTTTTGGGTGGTTTCTATTATGTAAGCCTCGCAAAGTGACTTCAGACCTGAACTGGTCCCTAAAAATTGGGTTTTTGAAAATGTCTAGAAGATTTGCTTCTAAACTTCTAAGCCTTGTAACATCCCCAAAAAATAAAATATTATTCCCAAAATGATCCAAACATGAAGTAGACATATGGGGAATGTAAATTAATAACTATTTTTGGAGGTATTACTATGTATTGTAGAAGTAGAGAAATTGAAAGTTAGAAATTTGCAAATTTTTCCAAAATATAGGTAAATTTGTTTTTTTTTTATAAAAATGATTGTTTTTAACTCAATTTTACCAGTGTCATGAAGTACAATATGTGGCGAAAAAACTATCTCAGAATGGCCTGCATAAGTAAAAGCGTTTTAAAGTTATCACCACATAAAGTGACACTGGTCAGATTTGCAAAAAATAGACTGGTCCTTAAGGCCTCATGCACACGACAGTATTTTTTCACGGTCCGCAAAAACGGGGTCTGTAGGTCCGTGATCCGTGACCGTTTTTTCGTCCGTGGGTCTTCCTCGATTTTTGGAGGATCCACGGACATGAAAAAAAAGTTTTGGTGTCCGCCTGGCCGTGCGGAGCCAAACGGATCCGTCCTGAATTACAATGCAAGTCAATGGGGACGGATCCGTTTGACGTTGACACAATATGGTGCCATTTCAAACGGATCCGTCCCCATTGACTTTCAATGTAAAGTCTGGAGTTCTTTTATACCATCGGATTGGAGTTTTCTCCAATCCGATGGTATATTTTAACTTGAAGCGTCCCCATCACCATGGGAACGCCTCTATGTTAGAATATACTGTCGGATATGAGCTACATCGTGAAACTCAGATCCGACAGTATATTCTAACACAGAGGCGTTCCCATGGTGATGGGGACGCTTCAGGTTAGAATATACCAAAAAAACTGTGTACATGACTGCCCCCTGCTGCCTGGCAGGTGCTGCCAGGCAGCAGGGGGCAGATCCCCCCCCCCCCTGTTTTCAACTCATTGGTGGCCAGTGGGCCCCCCCCCTCCCTCCCCTGTAGTTAACTTGTTGGTGGCCAGTGTGCGCCCCCCCCCCTCCCTCCCTCTATTGTAATAATAGCATTGGTGGCAGTGTGCGCCCCCCCCTCCCTCCCTCTATTGTAATAATAGCATTGGTGGCAGTGTGCGCCCCCCCCTCCCTCCCTCTATTGTAATAATAGCATTGGTGGCAGTGTGCGCCCCCCCCCCTCCCTCCCTCTATTGTAATAATAGCATTGGTGGCAGTGTGCGCCCCCCCCCTCCCTCCCTCTATTGTAATAATAGCATTGGTGGCAGTGTGCGCCCCCCCCTCCCTCTATTGTAATAATAGCATTGGTGGCAGTGTGCGCCCCCCCCCTCCCTCCCTCTATTGTAATAATAGCATTGGTGGCAGTGTGCGCCCCCCCTCCCTCTATTGTAATAATAGCATTGGTGGCAGTGTGCGCCCCCCCTCCCTCCCTCTATTGTAATAATAGAAAAAAAGGGGGAGAGAAAGAGAGACAGGAGGCCGCGCCTCGTGTGTGTGGCTGTATATATGATCTTATTGCACTCTATACAAGAAGCGCTTACCGTATGTCGTTGTGTGGAGCCACAACAACTGTAAAAAGCTTTTGCTGGTATTTTCCCGTCCAGCAAGCGGGGTCCTGTACTGCTGCCAAAGGTTCCTTTTTCTCTGCCCCAGAGGTGGCACGAGAAATAAGTAAAGAGATAAAAATGGTGGTTTGTTGAACCCTTTTTCTGCGGCGCTGAAACAGGAGGCAAGATCTTGTAGAATATTTTAAAAAAATATTAGATAATAAAAATAAAATAAAAAGATTTATTTATTCTTTCTGTCAACGTGTTTCAAGGGCTCACAGCCCTCTTCGTCAGGACAATAAAAGCATATGTTGTGTCATAGTAGAACATCGACTTTTTAAAAGCAGGATTTTGGCGCGCAGGCCAGTGGTTTGTTGGGCGGGGAGCTGATGTGCGTGACGTCATTTGTGGCGTCATCGGAAGGAACGCCCTTTGTTATCTGACTGTCACTAAGGATGAGAACGGTCGCTATTCTTTTACTGCAGTTATTGATTGTATGGTATGTATAACTCCTAGTATGTGCTGGTCGGCCCATCAATGTTGTAATGGTGTGTGGCATGTTACCGCATCCTGATCTGTTGTTTGGTTTAAACTTTTGAGCTGCTGCCGGCACTGTAAAGTAGGGGGGATATCTGTGCTTGGCAGCGCTTAAGGAGCCCGCGGATGTCAGGGCTGAAGTTTGCTGATGGCTCTCGGAGTTCCTATGGGTGAGGGGGGGTATATTAGGCTGGGAAGCGTTACAGGGAGCGCATCGCAGATGGCCATGTTTTCGTCTATATACAGACGGCTGGATGTTCTTAGCGCATCGTAGGTGGCCGTGTTTACGTTCATGTGCAGGCGGCTATATGTTCCTAATGATAGGGGTGGTATTCTGTTGGGGAGCGGTGGAGGGGGCACATCACAGAAGGCCGTATTTTTGTTCATGTATAGGCGGCAGGGTCGTTTTTCTTAGTCTCTTGTGGTGGGAGGGTGTATTCATTGGAGCTGTTTTCTGCCAGTTTCTGACCAGGTAAAAAGGAAGAAGAGAGGGGTGCAGTGATTCTTCCTAGTTGGGGATTGTATTTTTATTTTTATTTTATTTTTATTTTGATAGAATATTTTGTGTATGTCCCCGGGTTCTGTCTTATCATATTGTGTGTGGTCAGGATACTATCATTAAGATTTTATGTTTGTGTTTAATGGTATTAATATTGATTATTTTTCTGTTACTGTTTTTTGTGGATTATATTGTTTCTTTAAGGTTCTGGATTGAAGATGGTCATATAGTCCACAGGTAGTGTCACTGTCTTTGTCATTTGTTTTGTAGCAAAAAGTGCTCTCACATGGAGGACAAAGTGTTATATTTTTGTGTTGACTTATTGCAACATTTTCTCAAATGTGTTTCTATATTTATAGCTTGGAGCTGGGGTTGGATACCTTATTGGTTGTGTTATGAACATGGGATGGGGGGGGGGGGGGGGAAAGGTGATGGGAAAGGGGAGAGTTAGAAGGGATTCTAGTATGTTTAAACCGGAAAATATATTCTATTGGGAGATGGATTGAAGGGTATATGTTTACAGTATTGTTTCTGAAATTGCATTGAGGCCGTGTGGGGCAAGTGTGTCTAGCTGGTATATCCAGTATACTTCCCTCTTTTGTAGAGTATTGAATCTATTGAAGGGATTCTCAGGTATAAAATCGATTGGGGTGATGGTTAGGGGGTGTTTTTCTTTTTCAGTTGTTGATGCACAGTGTCTGGAAAGGCTGTGTTTGAGGTATTGTCTGCGTATATTGTATCTGTGTTGGATTTAGACGGTTGTGTAGAGCCTGGGTTGTGCGTCCCACGTATTGGAGGCCACATTTACATTCGATCAGGTATATTACGTAGCAGGTTTGGCATGTCATATGGTGTTTGATCATAAAAGTGGATCCATTTTTGTTTGAAGAGAAATGAGTGCGGTTATGTGCAATGTCTTTACAGCATAGGCAGGTTTTTATTCCGCATTTAAAACTGCCTTTCAGGTCTTGCTCATCTATTTCCGCAGTTTTTTCATGTTGTCTTGGTTTACTGGGGGCTAACATGTTTTTCATAGTGGGGGCTCTTCTATGGATGATTCTTGGTTGTAATGGAAGATATTTGTCTAGATAGGGATCTTGTTGTAAGATATGCCAGTGCTTGGCTAATATTGAACGGATGGTTTTGTTTGATGTATTATATTGGGTGATTAGGCTTAGATGCATCCCTGATTTTTGTTCATTCTTAGTGCTTTTTTCTAGGCATGTTTTTTGTGATATTTGTGCGGTTTTCTCGTATGCATCCTTTATTAGTTTTTTAGGGTATCCTTTTTCCTTAAATCTTTTTTGTATTATTTTTGCTTGCAGGGTAAAGTCTTCCTCTTTTGTGCAGTTCCGTCTGATTCGTTTGTATTGGCTGTAGGGAATGTTTTTGAGCCATTTTTTATGGTGAAAGCTTGTGAAGTGTATATAGCTGTTTGTGTCTACTGTTTTGAAGTAAGTTTTGGTTGTCAGTTGGTTGTTTGTATTGGTGATTGTAATGTCAAGGAAGTCAATTGTTGTTTTATTGAAACTTGGGGTAAAGGAGATTCCCCAGTCTGTTGCGTTTAGCTGGGTGCAAAAATGTTGCGCTTGCTTATCACTACCGTCCCAGGTGATGAACAGGTCATCTATATATCTCTTATAATAGATGATGTGTTTGTTAGGTTTGGCGGTGTTCAGGATGTGTTCCTTCTCGAATTCGCCCATAAGAGATTTGCGAACGACGGTGCCACTTTCGTCCCCATCGCGGTCCCCCTGCGCTGGTGGTATGTGGTGTGGTTATAGATGAAATAGTTGTTTTCTAAAATGAATTTTAGGCTTTTTAGGAGGAAGGTTATATTTGATAGAGTACTATCAAACGATAAAACATTAAAACCAGAACAGATAACCTTCCTCCTAGAAAGCCTAAAATTCATTTTAGAAACAACTATTTCATCTATAACCACACCACATACCACCAGCGCAGGGGGACCGCGATGGGGACGAAAGTGGCACCGTCGTTCGCAAATCTCTTTATGGGCGAATTCGAGAAGGAACACATCCTGAACACAGCCAAACCTAACAAACACATCATCTATTATAAGAGATACATAGATGATCTGTTCATCATCTGGGACGGTAGCGATCAGCAAGCGCAAAATTTCTGCACCCAGCTAAACACAACAGACTGGGGAATCTCCTTTACCCCAAGTTTCAATAAAACAACAATTGACTTCCTTGACATTACAATCACCAATACAAACAACCAACTGACAACCAAAACTTACTTCAAAACAGTAGACACGAAACAGCTATATACACTTCACAAGCTTTCACCATAAAAAATGGCTCAAAAACATACCCTACAGCCAATACAAACGAAATCAGACTGGAACTGCACAAAAGAGGAAGACTTTACCCTGCAAGCAAAAATAATACAAAAAAGATTAAGGAAAAAGGATATCCTAAAAAACTAATAAAGGATGCATACGAGAAAACCGCACAAATATCACAAAAAACATGCCTAGAAAAAAGCACTAAGAATGAACAAAAATCAGGGATGCATCTAAGCCTAATCACCCAATATAATACATCAAACAAAACCATCCGTTCAATATTAGCCAAGCACTGGCATATCTTACAACAAGATCCCTATCTAGACAAATATCTTCCATTACAACCAAGAATCATCACTAGAAGAGCCCCCACTATGAAAAACATGTTAGCCCCCAGTAAACCAAGACAACATGAAAAAACTGCGGAAATAGATGAGCAAGACCTGAAAGGCAGTTTTAAATGCGGAATAAAAACCTGCCTATGCTGTAAAGACATTGCACATAACCGCACTCATTTCTCTTCAAACAAAAATGGATCCACTTTATGATCAAACACCATATGACATGCCAAACCTGCTACGTAATATACCTGATCGAATGTAAATGTGGCCTCCAATACGTGGGACGCACAACCCAGGCTCTACACAACCGTCTAAACCAACACAGATACAATATACGCAGACAATACCTCAAACACAGCCTTTCCAGACACTGTGCATCAACAACTGAAAAAGAAAAACACCCCCTAACCATCACCCCAATCGATTTTATACCTGAGAATCCCTTCAATAGATTCAATACTCTACAAAAGAGGGAAGTATACTGGATATACCAGCTAGACACACTTGCCCCACACGGCCTCAATGCAATTTCAGAAACAATACTGTAAACATATACCCTTCAATCCATCTCCCAATAGAATATATTTTCCGGTTTAAACATACTAGAATCCCTTCTAACTCTCCCCTTTCCCATCACCTTTCCCCCCCCCCCCCATCCCATGTTCATAACACAACCAATAAGGTATCCAACCCCAGCTCCAAGCTATAAATATAGAAACACATTTGAGAAAATGTTGCAATAAGTCAACACAAAAATATAACACTTTGTCCTCCATGTGAGAGCACTTTTTTGCTACAAAACAAATGACAAAGACAGTGACACTACCTGTGGACTATATGACCATCTTCAATCCAGAACCTTAAAGAAACAATACAATCCACAAAAAACAGTAACAGAAAAATAATCAAATATTAATACCATTAAACACAAACATAAAATCTTAATGATAGTATCCTGACCACACACAATATGATAAGACAGAACCCGGGGACATACACAAAATATTCTATCAAAATAAAAATAAAAATAAAAATAAAAATACAATCCCCAACTAGGAAGAATCACTGCACCCCTCTCTTCTTCCTTTTTACCTGGTCAGAAACTGGCAGAAAACAGCTCCAATGAATACACCCTCCCACCACAAGAGACTAAGAAAAACGACCCTGCCGCCTATACATGAACAAAAATACGGCCTTCTGTGATGTGCCCCCTCCACCGCTCCCCAACAGAATACCACCCCTATCATTAGGAACATATAGCCGCCTGCACATGAACGTAAACACGGCCACCTACGATGCGCTAAGAACATCCAGCCGTCTGTATATAGACGAAAACATGGCCATCTGCGATGCGCTCCCTGTAACGCTTCCCAGCCTAATATACCCCCCCTCACCCATAGGAACTCCGAGAGCCATCAGCAAACTACAGCCCTGACATCCGCGGGCTCCTTAAGCGCTGCCAAGCACAGATATCCCCCCTACTTTACAGTGCCGGCAGCAGCTCAAAGTTTAAACCAAACAACAGATCAGGATGCGGTAACATGCCACACACCATTACAACATTGATGGGCCGACCAGCACATACTAGGAGTTATACATACCATACAATCAATAACTGCAGTAAAAGAATAGCGACCGTTCTCATCCTTAGTGACAGTCAGATAACAAAGGGCGTTCCTTCCGATGACGCCACAAATGACGTCACGCACATCAGCTCCCCGCCCAACAAACCACTGGCCTGCGCGCCAAAATCCTGCTTTTAAAAAGTCGATGTTCTACTATGACACAACATATGCTTTTATTGTCCTGACGAAGAGGGCTGTGAGCCCTTGAAACACGTTGACAGAAAGAATAAATAAATCTTTTTATTTTATTTTTATTATCTAATATTTTTTTAAAATATTCTACAAGATCTTGCCTCCTGTTTCAGCGCCGCAGAAAAAGGGTTCAACAAACCACCATTTTTATCTATTGTAATAATAGCATTGGTGGCAGTGTGCGCCCCCCCCCTCCCTCTATTGTAATAATAGCATTGGTGGCAGTGTGCACCCCCCCCTCCCTCTATTGTAATAATAGCATTGGTGGCAGTGTGCGCCCCCCCCCCCTCCCTCCCTCTATTGTAATAATAGCATTGGTGGCAGTGTGAGGCCTCCCCTCCCCCCCCCCCTCCCCCCTCCGATCATTGGTGGCAGCGGAGTAGAAGCATCATACTTACCTGGCTGCTGCGATCTCTGTGTCCGGCCGGGAGCTCCTCCTACTGGTAAGTGACAGGTCTGTGCGGCGCATTGCTAAATGAACTGTCACTTACCAGTAGGAGGAGCTCCGGGCCGGAGACAGACATCGCAGCAGCCAGCAGGTAAGTATGAATCTTCTACTATTGCTAAGGCTAAGTAACCATGGCAACCAGGACTGGAGTAGCGTCCTGATTGCCATGGTTACCGATCGGAGCCCCAGCGATTAAACTGGGACTCCGATCGGAACTCCGCTGCCACCAATGTATTTATAGAATAGAGGGAGGAAGGGGGGGCGCACACTGCCACCAATGTATTAAAACAATAGAGGGAGGAAGGGGGGGGGGCACACTGCCACCAATGTATTAAAACAATAGAGGGAGGAGGGGGGGGGGGGCGCACACTGCTACCAATGTTAATGCAATAGAGGGAGGGAGGGAGCCGCACACTGTGCCACCAATGTTATCATTACAATAGAGGGAGGGAGGGGGGGGCGCACTGGCCACCAATGAAATTTAAACTGGGGAGGGAGGGGGGTCTGCCCCCTGCTGCCTGGCAGCCCCGGATCTCTTACAGGGGGCTATGATAGCACAATTAACCCCTTCAGGTGCAGCACCTGAGGGGTTAATTGTGCTGATCACGGCCCCCTGTAAGAGATCGGGTGCTGCCAGGCAGCAGGGGGCAGTCATGTACACAGTTTGTTGTATATTCTAACTAGAAGCGTCCCCATCACCATGGGAACGCCTCTGTGTTAGAATATACTGTCGGATCTTCGGATCCGTCTGTATGAAAGTAACCTACGGCCACGGATCACGGACACGGATGCCAATCTTGTGTGCATCCGTGTTCTTTCACGGACCCATTGACTTGAATGGGTCCGTGAACCGTTGTCCGTCAAAAAAATAGGACAGGTCATATTTTTTTGACGGACAGGATACACGGATCACGGTCTCGGCTGCAAAACGGTGCATTTTCCGATTTTTCCACTGACCCATTGAAAGTCAATGGGTCCGCGAAAAAAAAACGGAAAACGGCACAACGGCCACGGATGCACACAACGGTCGTGTGCATGAGGCCTAAGGTGAAATAAGGCTGTGTCCTGAAGGGGTTAATGCTACAGCTACACAATGACATGTGTTGCGCGACATTTTGTCTGAACAATTTTCATAATGATAGTCTATGGTGTCGCACCGCGACATGTGACATGACTGCGACACGAGTCACAAAAACGAGATTTTTGTATAACTTACCAGTAAAATCTCTTTCTCGCTCTTTCCTTGGGGGACACAGAAGACCTTGGGTATAGCTCATCTCCCTAGGAGGCGTGACACTAAGTAAGAACTGTTAAGCCCCTCCTCCACAGCTATACCCTCAGCCTGGAGAGAGAGACTGCCAGTTGCGTGTCCAAGTAGTGAGAAAAGGCAAAGTCCAAAAGTGGAGCCAACAAGCCAACTACCCAACGGGTAAAACAAACTCGGAAACAAAGAATGGGTGGGTGCTGTGTCCCCCAAGGAAAGAGCGAGAAAGAGATTTTACTGGTAAGTTATACAAAAATCTCGTTTTCTCGCCCAATTTCCTTGGGGGACACAGAAGACCTTGGGACGTTCAATAGCAGTCCAAGAGGGGAGGGACCACAGCACCAGGGCAAAGCACCCGAAGGCATCAAGAAACCGCCGCCTGCAGACCAGGCGGCCCAAGGCAGCAGACGCCGAAGCCCCAGTGCGCACCCTGTAGAACCCAGTAAGGTGTGCAAGGAAGACCAGCGACCGCCTTGCACAAAAGCATGGCCGAAGCCTTATGCCTCCGGCCCAGGAGGCACCGACCGCTCCGGCTGAAATGAACGGTGACACCAAAAGCAGAACCCTGCCCTTGGTGCGGTAACCACAGCAATAGACACAGAGAGCGAAGGAAAGCCACCCTGGAGGCCGTCAACTCTTTGCGCGGACATCCTGGAAACACAAGAGACCGAACGCAGACAAGAGCCGGAGATCTCCAAGTAACAACTGCAAAACCAAACAATCTCCAAGCGGTGAAGCGCCCGTTCCCGGAGACGGGAAGGGGATGACCAAAGCCTCGTAGATAAGAAGGCAGATACCACCCTCAGAAGGAAGGGACGGGATGGAGAAACAGCCCCGTCCTGGAAAAAGGACAGAGGGCACAGAACACGAAG
This sequence comes from Bufo gargarizans, assembly GCF_014858855.1. Classification (NCBI taxonomy): domain Eukaryota; kingdom Metazoa; phylum Chordata; class Amphibia; order Anura; family Bufonidae; genus Bufo; species Bufo gargarizans. Next base: position 137,723,696 of record NC_058087.1, on the reverse strand, counting down.
GGCCACCCATCAGACATGATGGCAACAGAAAACACAACTGTACAGGACAGCAGGAGTAGGGAGAACTTCTACAACGGCACCAAGGGAAAGAGTGGAGCGCCAAGAGCTCAGTGTGTAGTTCCCAGGGCGGTACCAGGGAACGGTACAGAGGAACCAAGAGCCACTCTGTGGAAGAAGGTCATGACAGGCCCAGGAGGGCCAGAAAACGCTGCAAGGGAAAGGACAGCGCCGACACTTGACACTTCAGTAACAGAGTCCCAGTCCCAGGGTCAGGCCGGACTAGAGAAAGACAGAACCAAGGGAGAGAAAGCAGAGTGGGGGAATGCCCCACTTACCACAAAACCTAGTCAAGAACCCTAAGTCCGACAACCGAACCCGGACGAAGCACAGTCGGGAGCGAACACCAGCGCGCTCGCAGGAATCGCCTGGCAAGCGGGAAAAAAACCCAATGTGATCAGGCGCAGACCAGTAACACGGCCCAAGGGTCGGAAGAAAACTCCCGTCGGCCCCCGAACAACATAGTCCCGTATCCAACCGGAGTGGGTGAGCAGAAGGACAGACGGAAGAAACCGGAAGGGTCCGCCCAGCAGCCGACAGATGCCAGGACAAGACAGGCCAAAGTCCAAGTCGACGTAGCCACCACAGGAAGGAGTTCTACAGTCCTGGTGAGGGAAAGTCAAGGACAACCGTGACCGAAGGGTAGTCCTCCCAAGTTACCGAAAAGGTAAGTCCAGCAGGACCATATGCCCAGAATGGAAAGGCAATCTGCACCCAGCGGGAGGACAGAACGCAATAGGCCTGGCAAACAGGCACACAGCTAGTACTGCCAGCGAAAACGAGGGAGACGGTACGAGACCACAAGTAACCCCCGGAACCATCCAAATGAACAACCATGCTCACCCCCGAAGGGGAGGGGGCAATGACGAAAACAGCCTCTGAGGCCTGGCCGGTGCAGAAGCCACCTCGGAGTGACAAACTCAGAGAGGAAGCCAAAACAACCGAGCCAGCGAGGAAAAGCAGTCGAGACAGAGGCCGGCATAACACCCTCCAAACCGAAAGGAGGAATGGCAAACAGGGAAGCCACAGGACAGTTCAAAAGCCGAATACCTGCTACTCTGTGAGACGACCTGCAGATCGCCTCGCAGAAGGCGAAAACCCTGAAGAACCCAAAAGTGGAGGTCCCTCAGACCTGGATAGACGAGCACCCAAGAGAAGTTGGGTGACCCTACCCGAGAGGAGCGGTCTGTTCCTGGTAGCAGATCAGACTGAAGTGCAGAAGGCGCCAAGACAACGCTCTTGACCCGACGGCTTGCGCGGGGAAGCAATGTCACGGGAGGACGAACGGGTACGCATCAAGGTACCCCGAACACCCCCCAGGTGGAAGGGCCAATGAACATGGCTGGTGCAGTCACAACGGGACCACACCAGAGAATGAGTGCCACCCAGCTCGGTGCAGTAGCGAGCCAGCAGAGCCCGTCTACATATATACAAGTTATACAGCGGTGAATACATTGGGCATTCATTTGTTGTGTGTTGGACAACACCTTAGGCTCATACAGGTGGACAGAATGACCTCTTCAGAAAAGAGTGCAAAGCTAGCGACAAGCAGCCTCACCCCAAGAGAAAAAAGTATGACGCAGGAGGAAGGGAGGCATACGTACTAGCAAACCGCAGGCAGCGAGAAGGCCAACACACCCACGGGAGGAGAAGGCAAACACGGCCCAAACAACGCACAGAGCGCACAGCCAAGCATCCCACAGTATCCATGGAAGTACAAGTGCAACCCGAACGGGAGTAATGCACAAGGCTAGTACAGGGGGCATGCTATGGAACGCAAGCAGTCCGCCCAGAAAAGGGGGGAGAAAACCACCTGGCAAACTCTGCAGACGGCAAGAGTGCAAAGGCCCGCACCAAAGGACCTAGTGAAGGGGGAAGGGCATGCACAGGATTATCCGGGCATTAAATTATTGTGCAATAATCCACCCAACACCGAATTTTGTGAGAGTGCAACGAGTAGTTCGCCAATGAAAGGGGAACGTCCAGTACAGCATATAGAAGGACAGCCGTGAATCTCATGAGCACGCAAATTACCGCCCACGGAACGAGAAGTGGTCATGCACAAGGCCAGCACCGTTTCTAAAGGGAGTGCAAGCAGCGCACCCATGTTTAGAGGGCCATGCTCCTGGCCAGCAACGTATTCGGTGAGGGTGCAATGAACCGCACACGGCAGCATCGCATCCCAGGAGAGCGCGAGCACCCCGCCACGGACGGGGCCATGCACATGGCCAGCAACGTACTGGCGCAAGAACAAACACTGTCAGTGAAGGTGCATGTATGTCGCCTGAGGAGAGGAGGCATGCCCATGCCGGCAGCAAAGCCAGCGAGAGTGCGGTACACCGCCCAAGGAAGGGGGGGGGGGGCCATGCCTATGACTGGCAGCGGATCCGGTGAGAGTGCAAGCACCCCGCCATGGAAGGGGGTCAAGCACGTGGCCAGCAACCTACCGCGAGAGAACAACCCCAGCCAGGAAGAGTATGTATGCCGCCCGAGAGAAGGAGGCATGCTCAAGGCTGGCAGCGAAACCAATGAGAGTGCAGCCTACCGCTTATGGAAGGGAGTCATGCACAAGGCCGGCAGCGAATCCATTGAGAGTGCAGCGTTCCGCTTATGGAAGGGGGACGTGCACATGGCCGGCAGTGAACCCAATGAGTGCAGTGTTCCGCATATGGAAGGGGGACGTGCACATGTTTTATACCCATGGCCGACAGCGAACCCAGTGAGAGTGCAGCGTACCGCCATAGAAGGGGGATACACACATGGCCGGCAGGAATCCAGTGAGAGTGCCGTGCTCCTTGAGGGGTCATGTACATGGCCAGCACCGTATCTGGTGAGAGTGCAATTCTTCTGCCCCAGAAGGGGGTCATGCACCTGTCCGGCATTAAATCCAGTGAGAGTGATGCACATGGCCAACCTGTAACTGGAGAGGCGACGTTCTGCCTATAGACGGGGCGCCTGCCTTTGGTCAGCGCCGCATCCCGGGAGATGGCAAGGGTCCGCCTAGAAGGGGAACATGTAGCTGGCCAGAACCGCAGCAGAGGAGCGCAACATGCCGCCTACGGAAGGGGGGCATAGCGTGCGGCCAGCACTACTGCATCAGGCTGCAGCGTCCTGCGCAACCATTCCGTTATTTATTAACTTTTTTTTTTTTTTTTTTTTTTTTTAAAAACACAGCCACTCTGAGGCAAAAAAGGGGCCACCATACAGGGGCACAATCTCACACAGGCCCACCAGGAAGCCCAGAACATAGAGGGTGTCCTCTAGATGGGAGCCGGCCCCTGGTGGCCGGTACCCAACAGGTTAACAAAACATCCGGCCTAGGGGGCGGCGCTGCGATCCCCTGGGGGCGGGGGACCTCCAGGCGGGAAGAATTCGCGCCGCGAGAAGTTCCCGCCCCCTCCAACTGAGGCTGGAAGTTTGTGGCCTAGTAGGCCGAGAAGCCGGGGCCTAGATTTTCGCGGCGCCCGGCCGACCGGGAGTACCGGCGGTCGGCCGGGACCGGGAGGGAGCCGGCTGACGCATGCACTAACGGCCCGCGGGTGCCCACCCCGCGGGCCGGCAGAGACAAAGGGCCGGATTGCGGCCGTGCAGGCCGAAGCCTGGGTCAAAGGTTTGCGGCACCCGGCCGGGAGCCGGCAGACGCATGCACTAACGGCCGCGGGTGCCCACCCCGCGGGCCGGCCGAGACAAAGGGCCGGATTGCGGCCGAGCAGGCCGAAGCCTGGGTCAAAAGTTTGCGGCTCCTGGCCGACCAAAAGCCTCAACAGTCAGCCGGGGCCTGCTGGAGCATCGCGCTCAGTACATGCAGGCAGTGAGGGCCTTGCGTCCGGCAGCTTCTGGAGCCGGCAGCTTCTGGAGCGGGCCCTTGGCCCTAGACACCGGTAAGGAGGGCGGGGGGGGGGGGACCCTGAAGTCCAGCACTGCACCCCCTGCCCTAACGGCGCCCGTGGAGGAGGGACAGGGCAGTCAGCGAGGGCCCCCTGTACTGAATCTGCGACCGGTAAGGGGGAGGGCCGGCATAACCCCTGTGTCAGAGGCAGCTAGGAGCGGGTCTCCGGTCCTAAAGCAGAATTCCTCCACAGCCATCCATTGCTCACCCCTGTGCAATGCCCTATGAAGGGGCAGTGTATAGTCGCCCCGCGGTCACCAGTATGGTGGTGGTGTGGGGCTATATGATTATTGGGCAACAGCTGGATATGAGAGACAGCCCTGGAGCCAGAAAATGGCTGTTCCCAACGACACCTCAGGGTCCAGCAGGGACCAGTATGGGGGTCCAGCACGCAGGGGACCGGGGAGGGAATGAGGGGAACGTAGGGCTGGAGAAGCCTCTCTCTTACCACAGCCGTCTTCACCCTCGGTCCGTTCCAGCAGGGTCGCCCCTTCAGCTACTGGCACCGTAGTGGCAGGACGCTGGAAGAGGGACTTGGCGTGCGGGCGACCCTTGCGCTGGCGGGATGCAGGGGAGCTGGGCTGCCCTGGTCCACCTTGCCTTCTGTGGGGGAGGCAGCAGTGCGGATGACCGGCACTGGCGCAGCTCGACCCCGGGAGAAACAGAGAGGTCTAGTGCGACTCTGTTGTCCCTGATGATCTGAAGAAAAAGACAAAAGCAAAAAACCAAACAGGAGAAAAACAGCCCTGCAGTAGCAGGGAGTGTCTTGCCTCCTTGGACACTAAGCAAAAACTGGCAGTCTCTCTCTCCAGGCTGAGGGTATAGCTGTGGAGGAGGGGCTTAACAGTTCTCACTTAGTGTCACGCCTCCTAGGGAGATGAGCTATACCCAAGGTCTTCTGTGTCCCCCAAGGAAATTGGGCGAGAAAAATGCATGCAAGATGGATTTTTCTGCGACTGTCGTGTCGCAGTCGCAGCATGTCACATGTACTGCGACACATGTAGCAGTGTAGTTGTGCCACTTATTTTTGCGCGACACATGTCGTCGTGTAGCCCTAGCCTAAAGCTGACCTACAGCAGTGAAGAAAAATGGCTGGGTTGTTATGGAAACCTGGAGTAAAACTGTGTGTATGTGGAAACTAAGGGCCTGTGAGCTTCTATTGGCTGAGAAGGGTCATGTGACCGTGTGTATGGCAGTTGGGATATGAAGAGAAAGAGTTACAGGCTTGTATTGGCTAATGCAGGTCATTTTTGGGGAATATCTCTGGAACGGTACTTCCTAGAGAGCTGTGACCCCCACACAATTTCTTTCCAGGTAGCTAGGGATGTGTATACCAAGTTTCGTTGAAATCGATGGTTGCGTTTTTGAGTGATCATGGAACATACATACAGACATATATACGTCCTTTATATATATATCGAAGATAAAAGATACTGGGAGCAATATGCAGTAGTTACCACTAGATGGCAGTACAGTAATGGCTGTACTATTTGGCCCCAAAGGGTCTATTCACATGTCTGTAGTGTATTGCGGTTTCGCAAATTGCAAATCCGCAATACACCGGGCCGGCACCTCCATAGAACTGGCTATTCTTGTCCGCAATTGCGGACAAGAAAAGGACATGTTCTATGTTTTTTCAGGAGCGCGCTCCAGAAATGCAGATAGCACACTGTGCGCTGTCCGCATCCATTACTGCCCCATAGAGAATGAATGGGTCCGCACCCGTTCCACAATTTGTCCAGACGCTTGCTGTAAGTCAATGGGGAAATGTAAAAAATAAATAAAAAATGTATGCTCTAGAATGCTCCTAGTAGAAGGGGGCGTTACAAGGATTCCCCCAGGCTGTATATACCCCAAAGCAGGACAGCAGTCCCACCGTTTCATTGGCGGATTGGTGAACAGGCGGTGTGCATACTACTGCACCACTGCTCGCCAGGACCACAGGTAAGTCCAGGGGGATGCGTTGTCATGGGGCACATGTATAACCTTGAAGAAGAGAAGAAAGACCACAGACTTCTTAGAAATGTTTTATTCCAGACGTCAGCGCTGTATGAAGGGTTTCCACAGGAGCAGGGCATTCACACTGTATGTACAGAAGACCTCATTATTTCAGAGTATCTCAGATCCATCAATCTCAATTCACAAAGTAAAAAGTGTGCAAAGAAATGGACACAGCAAGGAGCTTACAATCAGAGGGCTATGGGGGAGGCGCGACTTATTTTGTGTGAAGCAGTCCCTCATACATTCATTGTGACCCGTTGTGTCACCCCTTTCCCCTCATAGATTGTAAGCTCTGGGGAGCAGGGTCCTCATTCTTCTTGTTGTAATTATTGACTTGTCTGTATGTTATTTATGTACATGAACCCCTGAAGCAAAGCGCTGCGGAATATGTTGGCGCTATATAAATAAAGATTATTATTATTAGTGGTGGTTTTGGTACAGATCAGGCACCTTTCATGAATATAGCTATAGTCACAGGCAGACCTACATTATTTTGGCAAAATCAGACAGGAGCCTCAGTGGTGCAGATGTAGCGGTTGCAGACCACAGGTTTATAGCAGGATCCTCAGTAGTGCAGACAACTGCTGCTGAGAGGTGTGTAGTGGTGGCCTCAGTAGTGCAGACATAGCTGCTGCCCACCACATGTTTCTAGCGGGAGCCTCAGTAGTGCAGACATGGCTGCTGCTAACCAGAGGTATCTAGTGGCCTCCTAAGTGGTGCACACATATTTGCTGCTAACCAGTGGGAGCCTCAGTAGTGCAGCCATAGCTGCTGCCGACCAGTGTGAGCCTCAGTAGTGCAGCCATAGCTGCTGCTGGATGTATTTCTGGAGTGTAATAATATTACAGGCTATAGCTTCTAGAGAGGGGTCGTTGATCCAGGGAGTTATTCTGATTGCCTGATTGGAGTCGGGAAGGAATTTTTTATTCTCCTAAAGTGAGGAAAATTGGCTTCTACCTCATTTTTTATTTATTTTTTGCCTTCCTCTGGATCAACTTGCAGGATGACAGGCCGAACTGGATGGACAGATGTCTTTTTTCGGCCTTATGTACTATGTTACTATGTAAGTGAATGGCCCGGGTGGCGAGGACAGTATTATAAAGTGAATGTTCAAACCATTAGACATTCAGTTCACTTCATCTGCCAATAAATACAGATCTATAACGTAGAGAATATTTTTGGAATTACCAAGCGCCAGACTCGTCATAACTTAAGTGCACCGTCCGGCAGTCCATGTGCTTAGATTAAAATCTACTCCAGCTGGTAGTAGACTGGCAGTAAACTGGTGTAAGTGATCGTGAATGTGCCGGGTCACCCCCACCATGCCCCCGCTTTTCAAAAAGTGGCGAGGACCCCTAAATTAAGGCGCCATGATGTTTAAAAAGTTTCTCACATAGAGGGGCATCGTAAATGACCACCAATGTCTGTGCACAAGCTGCATAGCCCAACGCGTGCGAAACATGAGCAGGTGGCAAATTTAAAGGGTCTGTCTTGTTTCAGGAGGACAGCGGACACCACAAGGGATCCACCTGCAAGTAGTGATCATTAGTAACCTGGCAGATCCCACACCACTGCTCTAGATCTCTGCAGTGGTGACGTCATGCTGACAACACATTACATCACCACTGCAGTCAATCAATGGCCTCTTTTGTGCACCACTGAGGCCAGTGACTGGCTGCAGCGGTCACGTGTTGTTGACATGGCTTTTAAACAGGTTCTGCCCAAAAGCGCCTTAGTGTGGGATCTGCCAGGTAATTCATCACTTCTTTATTGCCGACAGATCCCTGGTGTTGTCCGATTTCCAACTAAAACAGAGGACACAAGAATATGGAATCACTTAGGCCTCTTGCACACGAACGTACTTTAATTCCGTTTCGTATTTTTTGGGGCGGACCTTATACGGAACCATTCATTTCAATGGGTCCACAAAAAACAAAACAGAAGGTACTCCATGTGCATTCCGTTTCTATTCCGCAAAAAATAGAACACGTCCTATTATTGTCCACGTTACGGACAAGGATAGTAGTGTACTATTAGGGGACAGCAGTTCCGTTTCCCCAAAATACGGAATGCACACGGATGTCATCCATATTTTTTGCAGATCCGTTTTTTTGCAGACCGCAAAATACATACGGTCGTGTGCAAGAGGCCTTAGGGCTCGTTCACATAAACGTGTGAAGCCCGTGCTGTGGACCGCAAATTGTGGTCCGCAATGCACGAGCATTGTCCGTGGGGCAGGCGCATGGGGATGGCAGACGCACTCACTTAAATGAGTCTGCGATCCTTCCGTTCCGCAAAAAGATAGAACTTGCTCTATCTTTTTGCAGTGCGGAAGCACGGAATGGAACCCCAGAAAGCACTCCGTAGTGATCCGTTCCGCATCTGCGGATTTGTGGACCCATTGAAATGAATGGGTCTGCATCCGTAATGCGGAATGACCACAGAACGGTGCCTGTATATTGCGGATCCGCAAATGCGGTCCACAATACGGCGACGGGCTTCACACAGTCGTGTGAACGAGCCCTTAGACGTATTTTTCTTTAGAATGTCTTGTAGATGGGGCACTACAGGTGGAGAAAGTATAGAACAATGTAGAAACATCTAGAAGGATAACTCACTCGGTTCAGGCCACTGCTGGTGCGGTACAAGGTAGACCACTGTGTTCTATGAGGTTGACAGCACTGGATCTCCACAAGTGCCAGTAGCATATATTCATGCCATCTACCAGCACTTCCAGCCCTGGCCACCTTGGAGGTGGAATATGGTGGGAGGGAACCAGCACTTGACTGTGAATTCCCAATTCTCCAATCTGTTAGAGCAAGATTAAAAGGAAGACAAACGGCCATTGAAGTCAGGTTCCTCTCATCATTGCTACTGTGTATGGGGGTGCAAGGGACTACTCAACCCATCAGACAACTTGAAGTCTATATAACATGAAAAGCAGTTGTCCACCCCACTAGGCTGAGGTGAGAGCGGAGTCAGGGTCTCTGCTCTTCAGGACCACGAGGGTCCGCAGACATCAATAGATTCCTCACAATACTTCAAAACAGATTGTTTCCTCAGAAGGGATCACAGGGGTCCCCAGAAGCAGGACCTCATAAGATCAGTAGGGAACCCACAATCTAAGCAAGGGCTTCCCTACCGGAGTCATGGTCCTAGTGGACTGGACATTGGAGGTGCCCATGCTTCGTTATACATTCTCTATAGCTTGGTTCTTTGGAGGAGGAGATCTTGAGGATTACGTATGATAGTAGAGACTGGTGGATTGCAAAGACGCCACAATAAACCTTCTAGTGTCCTGAAGAATTCCTTTAAAACAGCATTCATGAGACAATTTAAAAAACGGCTGCAAAAGTAATACGGTTCTGGAAGAATTGTGCTGACATTTTCCAAGCACCGACATGAAAATGGTAAACTGGTTGCTACAGGACACAACACCTTGCAAACGTGCACCTGCGTTCAGAACTGCAAGGCTCATTATTTCATTACACACGTCGGCGCATTCACATATAATATTACACATACACACACAAAGGCATAACACAAGAACACGCAATAATCTGCATGGCGGACATGGACAGCCCACCCGACTGTCTGCACAAAGGGTCTGGCTTCTTCTTTTTTTTTATCTACCGTCTAACAAACATTGTGTTTCCTTACCAATTTCACAATCACTGCTTGCTGTCAAACAAGTTAAAGGGGCTGTTCACCCCTTGAGAGCTTTTATGCAGACCCCCTATCCTCAGCGTGGCCGGACCTGTTATGGGAATCATACTTACCTGATCCCTGCCGCAGCTCCTGGGTCAAACCAGATGTTGACACCGGTTGTGTGGCCACTACCGTGAAGTGTTTACCCATGCGTCATGTCACTGGGTCATGTAATGGGTGACATGTTGCCGTAATGGACGTGCAGCGGCCACGTGACCTACGCAAAACCGGATCTTGACACGAGGAGACCTAGGAGCATCGGTGGAGCAAAGAAGCCGGAACCCAGCAGCAGGAACCAGATAAGCATGATTCTCAATGGGGGTCTGGCGACATTAGGGGGAGGGGGGTCCCCAGGGGTGAATAACCCCTTTAAGGTATTCTTGCTTACATTTAGTGGCTTCAAACCCATAAACCGCTAGTCCTTCTTTCCCCTGATACAGTCTAGACAATAAGCTAAACAGCCCGAACACCAAACTGATACATGGATGCAACAGCAGGACTAGGTATGTATGTAAACAACAATCTTCTCACTGACAGCAAGCAGAGATCTTGAAAATGGAAGGTAATTACTTGAATGGGGCTGAACTGCGACTACGCCGTGTAACCAATGAACGACACATCACATGGCCTAGGCGGAGGCAGAAGCGCTTATAGACAGCTGGGATCTCTTCGTACAGCTGATCAGCGGGGTGCCTAAGAGCTGGACCCCCGTTAATCCTATCTTGATGACCTATCCTGAGAATAGGTCCTTAATATGTCAATCCCGGACAACCCCTTTAAAGGGAGTCTATCACCAGCATTTCACTTTTTTAACCCTTCCCACAGCTCCCTAGCATGCTTACAGTTAATAAAAACGTTACCTCTGGCATCAATCCTGGACTTATAGAACCATCAAAAACGATCTTTATAACATATGCAAATGAGGGCTCGCAAGTGCCCAGGGGCGGCGTTACCCTCGTAGGTGCCCTGCTTGCTCAGCCTTTTCATTGCGTCCCCCCACCCCTTCCTACCCTCCGCCTGCCCATCCTTTCCCTCTGACCGCCTTTCTACTAGCTTGTTATTCCGCCGAGATCCCGAGCCTGCGCACTCATTCCTTTGGCCGGCGCATGCGCACTGCGATGCCCATTCCTTGTACGGCATCACAGTAATTAATGCGCAAGCGCCGATGCACCGCCTCCTTTGTTGTGTTTTCACGTCGCAATAGTTACTGTGATGCCATACAAGGAATGGGCATCGCAGTGCGCATGCGCCGGCCAAAGGAATGAGTGCGCAGGCGCAGGATCTCGGCGGAATAACAAGCTAGTAGAAAGGCGGTCAGAGGGAAATGATGGGCGGGCGGAGGGTAGGAAGGGGGCGGGAGGACGCAATGAAAAGGCTGAGCAAGCAGTGCACCTACGAGGGTAATGCCGCCCCTGGGCACTTGCGAGCCCTCATTTGCATATGTTATAAAGATCGGTTTTGATGGTTCTATAAGTGCAGGATTGATGCCAGAGGTAACGTTTTTATTAACTGTAAGCATGCTAGGGAGCTGTGGGAAGGGTTAAAAAAGTGAAATGCTGATGACAGACTCCCTTTAAGCAGTGCAGAATGTTTGCTTTGCTTGTTCCATCCCTTTCACAAAACTTTTAACTTAAAATATTAAACTCGTCCAAAGAAACAAAAAAGGCTAGTGCAAAAGGCAACCAGACATGTGTGCGTTTCTTGTCACCAGGATCGTTTCTCAGCCGCGGCGTCATCGTCCTGTAGTAGAGGGAGGGTTACTGTGTTATTAGTAAGACTGCTTCGCTTGTCCTCCCATAGCCACTGGGGTGAGACGGTGCACTGCTTGCAATGGCTTAGACCTAAGTGGTAGGCAAGTCGTGCGGTGGAGTCTGACAGGGCATACAGCCGGCGCGCTCCTGACACAGGCTCCTCAGAGCGTTCTGTACAATGTCCGGCATGTGGTCGGTGATCATTCTGGGGCTGATGTAAATGCTGTTGAAAGAAGTCTCTTTCGACCACCGTGCGCTGTATTTCACATCCGAAAAACAGAGACTGGAAAAAAAAAATTACATAATAATTAGATATGACTGACCAGTCCTAGCGGCGCTCTGCGGTCCTATATACACCGTATAGCCTGAATAGGAGGTTTCAGGATTAATAGAGCTGAAGATTCTCTGAAAGTTATGCAACTTTTTAATATACTTTGCTCATCCATTTCTCACCATTTTCAAGATCTCTGCTTGCAGTCAAAGAATTCAGAGGCGGAAAACCTGTCTCACACAGCTGCTATAACAAAGCTCATTCCTATACATTGCAGCTATGTGAGCAGTACTAGGTCAGGAAAAGGTTTTCAGCCTCTGGGTGTAAACAATAAATGTTTCCATTCACTGACTGCAAGCAGAGATCTTGAGAATGGTTTGGTAGAGAATCACAACTTTTCATGAATAGTGGAATTAATTATCAAGTGCTGTGCATGCTGAAGAAAGATTTCTCTACATTTGCTGTGCAAGGGATTCTACTGTTCTCCGTCATCAGCCACCCTGGGCTAAGGAGAGGCTGCCCCCATCATGTCCTTCACTGAGATTACTATTAGGAATTTTACTAAAAAAAAAGGACCTGTGCCCTTTCCTGACATGTCTGGTTTAGGACTGTATTTTTTCCCCCTATAAGACGCGCTCCCCCTCAATGTGGTATGAAAATGTCAGTGCGTCTTATGGGGTGAATACGAATGAGTGCTCCCCTGGCTCTGTACTCACCGCTTCCTGGTCTTCCTCGGCTCACAGCATGAGGACGTCGGTGCTCTGTGACCTTATGCTGTGCACATCAGGTCACAACAAAGCACATGGCAGGAAGAACGAGGAGAGAGCGCATGTCAGGAGCAACGGCCGGGGGTCTGATCTGAGGTCTGCTTTGGGGGTCATTCACATCGGGCTCTGATCTCAGGTCTGCTTGAGAGGTCATTCACATTGGGGCTCTAATATGAGGTCTGCTTGGGGGAGTGGGAGTCATATTCACATTGGGCCTCTGATCTGAGGTCTGCTTGTGGGTCATATTCACATTGGGGGTCTGGTCAGAGTTCTGCTTGGGGTGGGGGTCATACTCACATTGGAGGTCTGATCTGAGGTCTGCTTGGGGGAGGGGGGGGTCAGACTCACATTGGAGGTCTGATCTGAGGTCTGCGTCATACTCACATTGGAGGTCTGATCTGAGGTCTGCTTGGGGGAGGGGGGGGGGGTCAGACTCACATTGGAGGTCTGATCTGAGGTCTGCTGGGGGGGGGGGGGGGGTCAGACTCACATTGGAGGTCTGATCTGAGGTCTGCTGGGGGGGGGGGTCAGACTCACATTGGAGGTCTGATCTGAGGTCTGCTGGGGGGGGGGGGGGGTCATACTAACATTGGAGGTCTGATCTGAGGTCTGCTTGGGGGGGGGGGGGGTGTCAGACTCACATTGGAGGTCTGATCTGAGGTCTGCTTGGGATTCATTCACCTTCACACTGATGTCTGATTGGGGGTCTTCTTACCATTAGGTGTCTATGCTGAGGTCTGATTAACATTGGGGGTCTGACTGTGGCTCGGAGCTGAGGTCTGATGAACAATATTTTTTTCTTGTTTTCCTCCTCTAAAACCCAGGTGTGTCTTATGGGCAGGTGCATCTTATAGGTCGAACAATACGGTAACTATTGCATCCTGCATGTACTAACAATACTGGGGAATCTATTCTTATCACTATATGTTGTGCCATTTCTTTATTATTCCTGCTAGAAGTTATGAATTAATTACTAGCAGTTTGGAATAAAGTTCCAGATAGGGGTTAGCAGTTGGGGGGGGTGTCCCTGCATAGTCTGGCACTGGCAGCACTGATTGGATAGTGTCAGACTGTGCAGGGACATACTCCCTCTGCTGGTAACATCCATCTGGACCTTCATTGCAGACCACTGACAATTCATTTATACATTTCTAGAAGGAATAATAAAGGAATGGCACATCATACAGTCATAAGAATAGGTGCTCCAGAATTGGTATTAGATGAGGAATGCAGGACAGGTACGATCTTCAGCGCTGCCTCCCACTGAAGTGAATGGGAGACAGAAAGGAAGCAGCCATCGGCGGAATTTAGGGGCTGCGGTCTGCTCCAAAATTCGACTGACAAAAAATAAAAGCCATTTGAACAACCCCTTAGGGTAAGGGTAGATGTGGGTGAAAATTCTGCGCCAATTTTTTGCCACTACATGTGAATGAGGTTTTGTATTGTACTGGAAACTGTTCATATTTTGGCTGAATTCGCATTGCAAATCCTTAACAATTCTGTGTGAACTAAGGCCTCTTTCACACTTGCGTTGTCCGGATCCGGCGTGTACTCCACTTGCCGGAATTACACGCCGGATCCGGAAAAACGCAAGTGTACTGAAAGCATTTGAAGACGGATCAGTCTTCAAAATGCTTTCAGTGTTACTATGGCACCCAGGACGCTATTAAAGTCCTGGTTGCCATAGTAGGAGCGGGGAGCGGGGGAGCGGTATACTTACAGTCCGTGCGGCTCCCGGGGCGCTCCAGAATGACGTCAGAGCGCCCCATGCGCATGGATGACGTGTCCATGCGATCACGTGATCCATGCGCTTGGGGCGCCCTGACGTCACTCTGGAGCGCCCCGGGAGCCGCACGGACGGTAAGTATGCTGCTCCCCGCTCCCCACTGCACTTTACCATGGCTGCCAGGACTTTAGCGTCCCGGCAGCCATGGTAACCATTGAGAAAAAGCTAAACGTCGCATCCGGCAATGCGCCGAAACGACGTTTAGCTTAAGGCCGGATCCGGATCAATGCCTTTCAATGGGCATTCATTCCGGATCCGGCCTTGCGGCAAGTGTTCCGGATTTTTGGCCGGAGCAAAAAGCGCAGCATGCTGCGCTATTTGCTGCGGCCAAAAAACGTTCCGTTCCGGAACGGAAGACATCCTGATGCATCCTGAAGGACGGACTGTCCATTCAGAATGCATTAGGAAAATCCTGATCAGTATTCTTCCGGCATAGAGCCCCGACGACGGAACTCTATGCCGGAAGACTATAACGCAGATGTGAAAAGGAGATTTTTGTGAAACTCACCTGTAAAATCTTTTTCTCGTCTTTTCCATTGGGGGACACAGACCATGGGTATAGCTTAGAGGTATTAGTAGGAGGGACACTATGCAAATGAAAGAGCTCCTCCTCCTCGGGCTATACCCCCAGACTCCACCAGGAGGAACTCAGGCGTTGCACAAGCAGTAGGAGAAGGAGCAAGAAAAAAATCATGGAAACCATCGGACCAAGCCATAAGGTCCAACCAGAAACAGAAAAACTGAACTAAAGACCCCTCCTGCAACAGGAATAATGGGTGGGAGCTGTGTCCCCCAATGGAAAAGACGAGAAAAAGATTTTACAGGTGAGTTTCACAAAAATCTCCTTTTCTCGTGCTTTTTTCCATTGGGGGACACAGACCATGGGACGTCCAAAAGCAGTCCATGGGGTGGGAAAAAATATCAGCACCGCCAGGAGGAACGCCCCAACGGTCAAACAGGAACCACAGCCTGCAAAACCCTGCGGCCAAAGCCGCATCAGCCGAAGCCAGTGAATGCAACTGACAAAAATTTGCAAAGGTATGCAAGGACGACCAGGTGGCCGCCGTACACAGCTGAGACGCAGAGGCACGACTGCGTCTTGCCCAGGAAGCCCCCTCCGCCCCAATGGAGTGAGCGGCAATTCTAGCCGGGGGAACTCCACCACAAGCGTGACAAGCCGCGGAAATAGCCAAGCAGATCCAGAGCGCCAAGAACGGCGGACGGAAGCAGTAGCCGCGAGACACACCTTCAGGACCCGTACAACATCCAGGGAATGCAGAGTGCGTTCCTTGGGGTTAGCCGGAGAAGGACAAAAGGAAGGCAGGACAAGATCCTCATCAAGGCGGAAGGGAGAGACCACCCTGGGCAAAAAGAAGGGGACTGGACGGAGCACAACTTAATCCTGGAGGAAAACCATTAAGGCTCCTGACAGGAAAGAGCGGCCAGCTTCGACACCAGTCTGACCTAAAAGCTCGTGATGGGACGTGAACTCACAGCCACTGCATAATAGCCCAGAACTTTAATCACTACGCTATGTAGCTGTATCAGAAGCTATGGTCACAAGGAAGTCCAGATGAGAACAGTCAGAGAGACCCTCCTCAAAGGCTCGAAGGGAGCCGACTGCAGAGCGCGCAGAACCAAATTGAGATCCCAAGGAGACAAAGGGGGAACATACGGGGAACCGAATGCGCCACCCCCGAAGAAAGGTCACCACCGGACCCTTAAGAGCAAGGGACCTCTGACGGCCCGCGCCGAAACCTGACCTTACAGGGAACTAAGCGACAGTCCCTGCACAAGCCCAGACTGAAGAAAAGACAGTACCATCAAGATGGAAAACCGAAGGGGAGGGAACCCCGAACCCTCAAAAAAGGATAGGAAGGCCATCCAGGTACGATAGTAAATCCGGGAGGAAGAAGACTTCCCCGGACTGATCATGGTCCTAACCACTGAATCCGAGAACCCCATCTTTATCAGGATGGCGGTTTCAACAGTCACGCCGGTAAACGAAGAGACCGCAAATTCCGGTGGAAGAACGGGCCCTGAGACAGTAAGTCCTGTCCGTCGGGAAGAGGCCATGGGGCGTCCGCCAGCAACCGAGCCACGTCCGAAAAACCACGCGCGGCGAGGCCACTCTGGGGTGATGAGAACGGTCGGAGTCCCTTCCGCCTCGAACTGGCGTAGACCCTTTGGCAGGAGAGGAAAACAGAGGAGGCTGAAGTCCTGCCACGGAGACACCTGCGCATCCATCCGTACGCCTCCGGATCTCGGGCGCGAGCCAGGACCACTGGGATCTTGTTGTTGAACCCGGACGCCATTAAGTCCACATCCGGACGGTCCCATCTGTGGCAGATTTCTTCGAACCCTTCTGGATGCAGAGACCACTCGCTTGGATCCACCGTGTTGTGGCTTAGAAAGTCCGCTGTCCAGTTGTCCATTCCTGGAATGCAAACTGCTGACAACACCGGAACGTGAGTCTCCGCCCACGTCAGAATTCACTTCACCTCCTGCATCACCATCCGGCTGCGGGTCCCGTCCTGATGGTCGATATAGGCCACGGCCGCGGCATTGCCCGTTTGAACCCGCACTGGGAGGCCCGCAAGGAGAGAGGTCCAATAGGAGAGAGAGAGCGGAAAAAATCGCCCTCAATTCCAGAAAGTTGATTGGAAGGCGAGACTCTGCCGCCGGCCAAATTCCTTGAACCGTGCGAGACTGGAAAACGCCCCCCCAACCCAGGATGCTGGCATCGGTGGCGGCGATCGTCCAGGAGAATGCGAGAAAGGAACTCCCCGACCTCAGGTTCTTTGGGAACAGCCACCAAGGGAGAACTGCCCGAACCCGCTGAAAGGTAAAGGATCTCCTGTTGCGCCAGGCGAGTGTGAAACTGGGCATATGGAAAGGCCTCGAAAGAGGCTACCATAAGACCCAGGACCTGCAAGTATTCCCGAATGGAGAGGCACGGGGAGCGCAGCAGATGCGACACTGCCCCCTGGACCTGGGAGGACTTGAAGGCTGGTAGAATACTTTGGCAGCCGAGGTGTCCAAAATCACCCTCCGGAAGGAGAGCCTCTGGGACGGGAAGAGGCAGGAGTTTGGGAAAGTTACCAGGCAGCCGAACCGTTCCAGGGTCTGAACAGTGATCCGGACGCTGTCCGTGGTCTGCGGTAGAGAGGGGGGCCTCTATCCGGATATCGTCCCGACAGGGCAGCAAAGGAATGCCCCTGGTACGAAGAAGCGCCATGAGCGGTCCAGGACCGTGGCAAGGACCCGCGGGGTGGTCGCCAACCCGAAGGAAGGGCGACAAACTGACAGTGTCGACCCATAATGGCGAAGCGCAGGAATCGATGGTGGGATTCCGCAATCGGGACATGTGATAGGCCTAGGAGCAGCAGGGCGGGCTGACTGGGCCCTCTAGTGCCGGGAAGGCTGGTGCAAAGGAAGGCCTCTTTGCGGGCGACCTGAGACCCCCGGCGGAGGAAGCAGGCGACGGCCTACCAGATGAGAAACGGCAAAAGGCATGCAGAGACGAACTCGTCCAGCTGATCCCCACAAGGCCTGGAAACCCCAAAGGGGAGATTAGCAAGGGAACGCTTGGTGGAGGCGTCAGCGTCCCACACCTTCAATCAGATCTCTTCGCGCTGAGTGACAGAGATGGCCAACCTGCGGGCAAAGAGGGAAACAATGTCCCTAGAAGCTTCGCAAAGAATGTTAGAAGCCTGAGACATCTGGAGAACCAACTCCAGTGTGTTAGTAGCCGCATCTCGTACCGCCAGTTCCTGGTGGTGGTGTTGTAACCACACCGAGAGAGCACTGGCTACCCCTGCTGAGTGAAAGGTAGGTCACAGGGACGCGCTGCCAGCGAAAAAAGGACCTGGAAGAGAGTCTATGCGTCTGTCTACAGCATCCTGGAAAGAGGAACTGACTAAGACAGGAAGGGCCACATAATTGGCTAATCCGGCCACCGGAGGATCCACCTTAGGGGGAGGAGACACCTCTCCTCGCCGTCAGCAGGGAAAGGAAAGTATATTCATGCGCTGGGTGGTCGAGAACCTTATTAAGACCACCCCAGGCCCTGGACATGACCGCGGAAAAATCCCTCATGGACCGGGAACATGGTAGTCTCCGACTGCCTGGACGGAAAAAGGGGGAACTCCTGACCAGTGGAAGGAGGAGAATCCCCTTGGAGAATAAAGGTGTCTCGGACAGTCACCACTAAGTCAGCCACCCTGGTGGAGAGCTTAGGCGAGGGGTCCCGCTCCATGACCTAATCAGAGCCGGAAATTCTCCTTCAGACTTGCGCTCCCTAAGGGAGGGGAGAGTCGCCCGAACGCGCCTCTAGACGAGGGGGGGGGGGGGGGAGAGCCAGAGCCATCCGAGGAGGGATGCTGCTGCTCACGCTCCCTGTTAGTATTCGGGCGTCTTCTGTGGAAAACCACTTAGAGAGGTGGTTGGCGTCACAGGATTTGAAAATGCCCTATAGTCCAAAAAGGACGTGGCTCGTCCGAGCCGGATAATTCTCCTTCGGAGTACTCTCCCTAGGGAGGGGGAAGAGCAGTCCGCAAGCGCCACCGGCGAGGTGAGGGGGGTGGAGAGACAGAGACATCCGAGGTGGGATGCTGCCGCTCACGCTGCCTCTTCGTAGTCAGTCACCCACTGTGGGGACCACTGAGAGAGATGGAGTCGTTAGCGCCACAGGATTAAAGGACATGGTTGCCTTGGTGACTAAGACCAATTTAGCGGCCGCGCTGGACATGGCAGATGCCCAAGCGGGGACCGCAGGCCCCCAGGGACGTGGAGGAGGGGTGGAGGAGGGGGGTAAGGCAGGGATGCAGGTAATACTTATCTGCTCCTGCAGAACTTCTCCCTCGACTCCAGGACCAGCAGGGATGCACCTCATCAGGCTTCTGACTCCTTGTCCAGGAGTGCAGTGTTCTGGTGGAGGGTGGCAGCAGGAGACCCAGTAGCTGGTGGGATACCGGAGCTGCAGGTCGAGCCCGGATCCACTTGTCTTCTTTGGGGGGCAATGGAGGCAGCCAGGCAGCGTCCAAGGACGGCAGCGGGCATTCCACGGGGGACCAGGAAGGCGCCATGCCGACCTGTGTCCCCATCTAGAATAATATAAACAATTTTTGAAGGCTGAAAGGGGCTTTGAACTCAGAAAGCCTGGACATGGGGCAACAGCAGCAGTACCACTGAGCTACCAGCTTGCCTGGCACAAAACGGAGTAGAGTGATGAGGAGCTGCACGGCCATGAGCAAACAGAGTCTCCGGTGTAAGGAGAGTCAGAGCGGCATGCCGAGGCTCCGCCTCCCCTAACGCGTCATTATGGCGCGAAAAAAGCGCGCGAAAATAAGCGCGCGCACGAAAAATAAGCGCGCGCGCGAAAATATGCGCGAGCGCGAAAATATGCGCGAAAATAAGCGCACCACGTGGAGGAGCGGCCTGCCGGCGGGCGCTGAGGGAGCGCAGCAGCCAAGGCCCGACGAGAGAAGCGCTGAAGCCCACAGTTTAAGGGGAAGAGATGCCAGTACTCCAGTGCCAAAATGAAGAAAGTGCCCCATCAGGATCCTTCTTCAAGCTCACCCAGGCAGCCACAGACAAATAGACACAGAGGGAGGGGGAGGGATTGTGCAACACTTATCTGCTCAGCATGCTCCCTCGATGTCCAGACCAGCAGGGATGCGCCTCTTCAGACTTCTGACTCCAATCCAGGAGAACAGTGCTCTGGAGGAGGGTAGGCAGCAGGCGTCCCAGCAGCTGGTGGGATGCCGGAGCTAACAGGTCGAGCCCGGATCCACTTATCTTCTTGGGGGGAAATGGAGGCAGCCAGGCAACGTCCCAAAGACGGCGGCGGGCACTCCACGGGGGACCAGGAAGGCGCCATGCCGACCTGTGTCCCCATCTAGAATAAAAATAACAAAAAGGAGTAGAATCAGAGAGTGTCAACCTCCTTCACCAGACACTAAGCAAAGACTGAGTTCCTCCTGGTGGAGTCTGGGGGTATAGCCCGAGGAGGAGGAGCTCTTTCATTTGCATAGTGTCCCTCCTACTAATACCTCTAAGCTATACCCATGGTCTGTGTCCCCCAATGGAAAAAAGCACGAGAAAGAGCCCTTACCCTTACAGAATTCCACACAATGAATGGGAGGTACTTACCATCCTGATCTGCTGTCTTCTGTAATATGGATGATCTTCCCTGGTAGATACAGACGAGGATATCGAGGAGAATCGGCGGGGGAGCCCTCTGTTAGTGTGCTGTATGAGGAGGATTTCTGAATCAGTAGAGCCTGCTCAGCCAACAGCGGCTGTGTCAGAGATGCCATGTTTCGGCCATCCAGTTCTGTCGGGAAGTCATCTGGACTGCCACCGAATATTTCGTACCAACATCCGTGCAGCAGGATCCGGTACTGAGGAGAGTCAGGGAGAAGATATAAAACATTAACAGATCTAAATAAGCACCTCCTTTAAAGTGGCACCTAATGATCTGGCATTCCAGGACACCTATGGTTGGCATCTAGGGAGACCCTAAGGGTCCATTCAGATGACCGTAAGGGGTCAGTGGGCTGCAAACAATGGGTCCACAAAATACAGGCACCGGCTGTGTGCACTCCGTTGATTTGAATGGGTCCACGATCCGCAAGTAACGGAAACAGATAGGATATGTCCTATCTTTTGAGGAACGGAGGCACGGATCGGAAGCTCTTCCGTGGGCTTTCGGGTCCATGCCTCCGCACCGCAAAAGATAGGACATGTCCTATCTTTTGCTGTATCTTGCAGATGGTTGACCCATTCAAGTCAATGGGTCCACATCTGAAAACGGAGCGGCACAGAGCACTTACGTTCATCTGAATGGACCCTTAGGGTCATAGATTCACATACCTTGGGTCGGTTACAGTTCACCACCATCCTTAGTATTCGGTTCTTTAGATCTTCCATGTTTGGTAAACTCAGTCTGTAAAAGGGAAGATAAAATGTCTCATTTGCGGTCATGAAATTTTATATCACCTGTATTCCAAGCAGTCCTCACCTTGGCACAAGATCCTTCCCGACTATTATCGAGATGATAAAATTCTTTGAATAATCAGCAAGAGCTTTGCTAGGAAAAGAAGAAAGAAAAAAAAAGAAGGTTAAACCCGCCACTAACTAGGCCACATTCTGCACAAGGTAATGGATGACAACACTGAAGTATCAGAAAATGGTTTCCCATTAGCTTAGATAAGAATACTGTATCAGGCCAGCACTGCATTATCGTTCATGGCCACCACCACCCAGTGTACGGAGCTGATTTGGTGCACAGCAGCGCGGTCAAACAGCTGATCGGTGGGGGTGCCAGGAGTCAGACCCCCACTGGACGCAAGACAACTGTTCCCTTCAGGTCAGAACAAGGAGGAGGTAAGGACAAAGGGATTTGGGGAGGGAGGGATAACTAGAGCAGTGTTTCCCAACCAGTGTGCCTCCAGCTGTTGCAAAACTACAACTCCCAGCATGCCCGCACAGCCAAAGGCTGTCCAGGCATGCTGGGAGTTGTAGTTTTGCAACAGCTGGAGGCACACTGGTTGGGAAACACTGGACTAGAGATCACTAATATATCCAACACATTCATTGATAACATGGCCTATGTGCTTGGTAAGTGGCAAGGAGGCCGCTGTGCTCACCCAAGTGCTACGGCCTGCTCAAACAGCTGATCGTTGGTGTCGGGCCCCCAACTGAGGATAGGTTATTAGTAAGAAATACCTGGAACACAACTCTAAAGGGAAGACCTATTGTTTAAACGTTTTTATATTAAACTTTTTCTTTTGGTATTTAATATTTTTTTTTTTCATGTCACTATCCTTAAAAAATGTATATAATCCTGCAATATTCAGACTGGTCACTAATTAGTTTTATTTTTAATCAGATCTTATTTATTTGCGTTTCACATATAACATAGCATTACACACAGACCATACTTTTGTATGTATAGGTACCCGTCTTTTACAGAACAAAAGTATCATTTACAACAATCGTGTACGGTTATTCTTTAAACAATAAGTATTACCCTATAACCCCCTCCCTCTCTCCGTGTGGCCATACTTCTCCACCAAGAGAATGGTACTCCAACATAGACATCACCTGATATCACTTTAGATATTTCACCAACTTGTATGTTCCAAATGTCATTCCATATATGCGTCAATCTCTGGGACAACATACCAGGACCAGCCAACCACACCCTCCACGGTTTTTTTGGAATTTCTTTATAGTGCCCCTTCTAATATGAATACCACTTTCCATGGATATCATACAATTAGCCATTATCCACTCCGGCTCAGTTGGAAGGGTTGGTTGTATCCAATGTTTAGCTATAGATTTGTTTGCGGTGTATAATAACTTAGCAATAGCTTGTTTGTGATCTGTGGAAACTGGCAGATCTTCTACGTATCCAAGGTACCCGACAAGAGGAACCCTCGGTACCACAACTTCATAGCTTTCTTCTATTTGTTTATACACCGCACTCCAAAAAAGCTCCAGTTCCGTACAAGACCAGAACATGTGGATCAGGTCTGCTTCCGGGGCAGCACACCTTGGGCATTTAGAGTCCGCTCGCAGACCCGTCTTATATACACGATGTCTTAGAAACAATTGTGAGCGTCTACGTGCCACACTCATAGATATCGTGGGTACTGCCCCCAAAACATCCCTCCATCTTTCTTCCGACATAGATCCAGTAGTACAGGCCAGACTATCTCGCACTATCACTGCCATGGAATTCACAGTTAATGGGTTTCCTCGTTCTGGACTCGGCGTGCCTTAACTACGGATAAGTACGGATAAAACACTGATAATTGAAACTCTGTTTGCAGTTGCTGAAAGGATTTGGAGGTTCCCCTCTAAACAGAGTTGCGATATCCTAGTGACCCCCAGCCCTTTCCCAGCTATCAAATCCTTCCAGCTTGTAAATCTCCCCCAACTGTGGATTCCTCCAAATAGGGGTATATTTCGTACATCCAATTACCCCCAGTACTTCTCGTACCTTCCACCATACTTTATGCATAAAGAGTAAAGTAGGTAGTCCAGGAGAGCATAACCTAAATCTATGTGCCTCTAATGCCCCTATTCGAGATTTTTCAGATACCAGGGATTGTACAATTAGTCTTCTGGAATCCAAGGCATTGTCCCCATCCTCTATCCCTCATCCCTGCATACGCTGTAATTGTGCAGAAAGGAAACCTACCCACGGATTAGGCAAGGCTATTCCTCCCTCTGTTTTAGGCAGCTGCAACTTAGACAATGCTATTCTGGAGCTCTTTTTCCATACTAAATCTCGGAATATATCATCCATCCTACGGAGTAGATACCTTGGGAGCCATACTGGTGCATTATGCAGGACATATAGCTGTTGTGCCATTAAGATCATTTTGGCTGAGTTGGCACGTCCCAACCGAGAGAGGTATTTTCATCCATGTGTTTACCTTCTCCTTTCATTTTCAACAGTGGATATATATTAGAAACACTATAGTCCTGTATATTACACGTAATCCATATGCCTAGGTATTTAAAGGTATCTACACACGGAATCAGAACATTCGTTACCCATCTCTTATCCTCTTGGGGGGACATCAACATTAATGCCGATTTGGTCCAATTGATGGTCAACCCTGAATATTTTCCAAACTGATCTATGATCTCCATTACCCTACCTACTGAAGTAGTCCCATCGTCTAAAAATAGAAGTGTCATCTGCGTATAATGCCAGTTTTCTCTCCGCCCCTGGATATTTAAAGCCCCCCGTACCAAAAATACTCAATGCAATCCAACTCTGTGGGGCAAAAATTTTGCACCCAACAAACTGATGTAAGAATAAGAAAAGATTGTATCCACAAACCGTACATCTTTTTGGTAGAGCAGGTTGTGGTCATTAACATACTAAACCAGGCCCGCCACATATAGGAATCCACCCCACAATCACTCATTAATGAAGGTAATATAAAAACAGCCCGATATTGAACATACATTTTGCCCTTTTTCAACCAAAATGTAACTGAGGTAGCTCTCAGGACCCTGAGCTAGTAGAGGGGCACCTGAACCCCTGCAGAGGACATTAGGGGAACATTTCGCATTATCAACTATTGCATTCCCTGTAATCAACCCCCTGCACATAGACTAGACATTTATGACGTATATAGTCACCAGTCCCTTTCAGATCAATCTGGAACTGCTTGACGCATCTGTTTTTCATGGACGTCCAGCCATCGCAGCGCATCTTTAGGCGATTCTAAGAAGGTAGTAGATCCAAGAGCCCCGACCCAGAGTTTGGCTGGTTATATTATGGAGTTCGGGACTTACAACTGACGCAGCCTTCTTTTGACATCAATAAATGACGCCTGTCTCTTCTGGACCTCTACCGAATAGTCCGGAAATAACGACACCTCGACTCCGTTGATCTCCTGATCCGATCTCTCTATAGCTTTACGAAGAACTGCATCTCGATCCTTGTAATGCAGGACTTTGATTAATACTGGTCTGGGCGGTCGGCCTGGTGGGAACTCTATGCGCCCTTTCCACCGCAAACAGCTTAGGCTGCTTTCACACTAGCGTTCGGGTGTCCGCTCGTGAGCTCCGTTTGAAGGGGCTCACGAGCGGACCCGAACGCAGCCGTCCAGCCCTGATGCAGTCTGAATGGAGCGGATCCGCTCAGACTGCATCAGTCTGGCGGCGTTCAGCCTCCGCTCCGCTCGCCTCCGCACGGACAGGCGGACAGCTGAACGCTGCTTGCAGCGTTCGGGTGTCCGCCTGGCCGTGCGGAGGCGTGCGGATCCGTCCAGACTTACAATGTAAGTCAATGGGGACGGATCCGTTTGAAGATGCCACAATATGGCTCAATCTTCAAGCGGATCCGTCCCCCATTGACTTTACATTGAAAGTCTGGACGGATCCGTCCGAGGCTATTTTCACACTTAGCTTTTTTTTGCTAATATAATGCAGACGGATCCGTTCTGAACGGAGCCTCCGTCTGCATTATTACGATCGGATCCGTTCAGAACGGATCCGATCGAACGCTAGTGTGAAAGTAGCCTTAGATAATATATTTCAGTCCCAAAGGTTTGACTGAGCCATGTTTCTAAGTATACATCTGGATTGTTACCCTCTACTTTTTCAGGAACTCCAACCAAGCGTATATATATTTGCGTCTCAGCCTATTTTCGTGATCGTCAGTTTTGGAAAATAAGGCTGTTCTCTCTTGAGCATGCTTCTGCGCTGAGGCTTGTAATGGCGGGTGATTATCTTCCAGACTGCTTACTCTTCCACGTTCCGCCACTTTCTGTAAATCATGCCTGATAACGGAGACATCTTCTTTTATTCCCCCCAGCTTGGTGTTTAAAATAAGTAAAGCCGCATTGCATTGCTTGACTGCAGTAAAGACATCTGATATAGTGGGAGATTTTACAGACATTTCGTCATCAGCACCTTCTAGCGCCTCCATCTCGCCATTTATACGGTTGGCTGTTGCAGGATTTTCTTCCTCTCCCTCACTTTCATCAGTTGGGTTATCATCTCTGCCCGGCTCTTCTGGGTCTGATATTGCTGCAGACTGTTCTGGAGCAGATGGATTGCGGGCAAATTGCTCCTCCCCGTCGGCCCCCTGCACTCCCGCTACGGCGCCATCTTGGATATCAGGCTCACCGTTTCCTTCTCCCTGCTTGCTGCGTCCCTTGGCCATCTCCAGACTCCCCCATATAGCTTCTGTGGCTATAGTAGACCTTTCTGTCGTCTTTCAGGGCTCTCTGCGGGCTGACAGGATCTTTAACAGGTTGTCTTCAGGATTATGGAGGCGGGAGCTCTTCACAGCGACTCTACTTACATCGCTCGCCGGCTATTCCCCCCCTGATCACTAATTCTAATGATCTGTCATGATTTCCTGTTCTGTACAGGTAACTTTTTAGTAGCCATTACCATTATGGCCACCGGCTGAATTACAATGACAAGTAACACCTCTGTATAGATAACACCATTCACAATAGGTGATATCACAGCTTTTCTACTCCCTCCTGTCCTCTGCACACGTCACAGAGCATGCCCAGAAAACTCTCCCATAGAAGTCAATGGGGCCTCCTCCTGTCCACTGCATTTATGGACTGCGTGGCTGCTCTCAAAGAACCGGAAGTCTTGGCCTAGTGGCCAGTGTGAAAACACTGCAGGATTTTCATTTAAATATAGCGATATGAAAAAAAAAAAAAAAAAAAAAAAAAAAAAAAGTTCATTTAAACAATAGTTAATTGACTGAAGACACATTCCTTTAAAATATTTACATTGTTTAAGACAGGATGTAAATAATTTTGGCCAGCAGGTGGCAGTATAAGGAAGGACATGAGAGCTGGGGAAAGAAGACTGCAGCCTGGGGTAGGCAAATATATTATACGAGAGAAGGGGGTCTAAATATGGGGCAATAGGCAGCACAGTTTATGTGGCTGGCCCAATTCTGGGTGGTGGGATGTGGTTATGAGGGCAGGTATCAATTGCTGTACGACGTGCTGTGCCTGTGACTTGAGGAAGTTGTAGAAAGACCCTCAAAAGGAATGCCCCCAACGTTCTGCAGGTTTGCATTCAACTGTTTCTTTTTTGCCTATGTACTACAATGGGGAGTGATCGCTCAAGCAAGAGCAATGGCTATACAAGGGACACTGCACGTAATGTGCGGCACTCAGTAGTCAAGGGCCACAGCAGAGGTGCCCATCATTGCTATAGGCCCAAAATATCAAAATAAAATCCTGACCCCACTGTGGTCTGATTTAGAAGCCGCAATAAGAGTTCTTTAACAAAAATAAAAATGATGGGGGTCATTTACTATACAGAAATATGCCTGAATTAGGTGTATTACAGGCACAGATGGCGGCACAACGGTTAGTCTGCGACTTCACCTCACTCATGCCAGGTCTAAAATTGTGGGTGTGACGTGGGTAAGGAAGAGGACGAGTCGGCAGGCCCGTCTCATTCACCATTTTCTATGCTTGTTTTAGACGTAGAAAATGGTCTAAATTTAAAAGGGATTCTGTCACCTCGTTTTAGGTTATAGAGATAAGGACATGCACGGCTAGATCGCCGCTAGCATGTCCGCAATATACCGGTCCTATAGGGTTGTGTGCTTTTATTGTATGTAAAAAATGATTTTAGAGATATGTAAATGAGCCTTGTAAGGTGCCCAAGGGGCTGTACGAACCTTCCTGGTGCCCAGCCGTGCCCGTCTGTGAAGGAGCCCAGCACCGCCTGCGTCCTCCGAATCTCCTCCTTTCTTCACAGTTAGATTGCCGTAATCTGCGCATCGCGAGATTACAGCAATCTAACTGTGAAGAAAGGAGGAGATTCAGAGGACACAGGCGATGCTGGGCTCCTTCACAGGAGGGGTGGCTGGGCACCAGGAAGGTTAGTATAGCCCCTTGGGCACCTCACAAGGCTCATTTACATATCTCTAAAATCATTTTTTAAACAAAATAAAAAAGGACACAGCCCTATAGGACCGGTATATTGCGGACATGCTAGCGGCGATCTAGCCGTGCATGTCCGCATCTCTATAACCTAAAACGAGGTGACAGAATCCCTTTAAGACAGTAGGGAAGCTTTCTTACATTTAGAACTGGTGCTGGATGCGCCGAAGTCATGGAGAGGCCGGCGTCTCTTCATAACTTTGGCAGATCCACCACCAGCACAGGGCCTTTATTAAGATCGGCATCTAAAACGCCAGTCTTAATAAATGTGCCCCTATGACCTTGTGACACCTTTCTTCCACACCAACATAAGGCCTCATGCAAACAACCATAGGTATTTTGTGGTCCGCAAACCGATACTGTCCTTGTGCCATTCACTTTTTTTTTTTTTTTTTGAGGACCCATTGACTTCAGTTTGCAGAATGGACATACAGATGCAGACAGCACACGGATGTCATCTATGTGCTGTCCACATCCATGTGTCTGGTTCTGCGAATTGACAAGTTGCAATGGGGTCATGAATTTACCGTAAATGGGAACTTGTCACCAGGCATTAGGCTCCCAAACTGCCCACCACTTATTATCCAGGACGGTGACATCTTCACAGTGATGGTCTGGTATATTTTTGAACAATGTGTCATCAATCAGGAAAAGAAGTATGAATGCTGTATTTCAATGCCTATAAAGAGTCATGGCGTGGGAGATGCCATTTGGAAGAGTCCTGCAGGTTGGAGGCTTGACCGACATCCTGCAGGTTGGGTACGCTATGACACGCCACCTCCTGCACATTCGACACATACACAGTGGAGCTAGGTGCACTGGGCTTGGCGGAGTGCTGCTGAAGGTGGCTCGTGGGGTTCCTTCCCCATGGAACAGAGCATTCGAACTTCTTTTCTGGACTCATGCCAGATCACTCAAACTATACATTATCTTGAAGCCGTCATCCTCCTGGAGATGAGGTTGGTGGCAGTTTGGAGGCCTCAATCCTGAGGACAGGTTCCCTGGCTTTCTCACCTGAAAAGGCCCCCTGGTGGTGAAAATGCATAGCACTTCAGAGTAGGAAAAGAACTTCGAAGTTGCACTGCCAACACAGCAGCTGCTCCAGCCCCCAAGCTATGTCCTACAATGACAAGCTTGTATTCC
The DNA here is from genome assembly GCF_014858855.1 of Bufo gargarizans. Taxonomy (NCBI): domain Eukaryota; kingdom Metazoa; phylum Chordata; class Amphibia; order Anura; family Bufonidae; genus Bufo; species Bufo gargarizans. Next base: position 137,694,863 of record NC_058087.1, on the reverse strand, counting down.
TGGCAAGAAAACAAAATGAAAAATAGTCAGAAAGTATAATGCAGCGTCACAGATAAAAATAAAAAAATAAAAATTAAGTTACGTCTATAGACAATGACTTACCGGTGCAACTGTGAATGCTTGATTCAATATGCCATCATTTATAAGCCTTCTGTAGATGTAACTAGCAGCCTGACTTATGCCCTAAAAAAAATATGAATTTTACAGATGATCTTCCATAAACGTCATTCAAAGCCTAAACGTGTCACCAAGAGGCAAAGGTGAACCTGCAAACAGCGCCCTCGATCTGAGCTTCCTTGACTTCGAAGGGTAAAACTTTTGATTAAACGATATACATTGTGCGATGTGAATTAATGTGGGAGGTTTACCAAATACCCTACGTAAAATCACATAATACAGCGCTACTGTACTTCATGGCTCAAAATATATGTTTCTAGGAAGAATTGCCACCATTGTGGAGATTTTCCAGCACATCTGTAAATCTACACACACAAGGGACAGAAGGCACCCGAGTGATTCTAGGAAGAGGACCATACGGCTTGATCATTGCTCCATCATCAGTTTGGGCCATAAAACCGGGCAGTGCAAGTCCAGCCATAGAGCCCAAGCCTTTTCTAGTAGGTTATGGATCAACAATGAATGAATGGGTTCTTCACCTTATGTGAAAAGCTATCTCCTTCCACGCAATCGGTGTGCAGATTCTCGCAGTCCGCTGACAGGTCGGTCAGAACATCCTACAAAGAGCAGAAGTCGGGGTCAGTAAAAAATAGTAATGGGGGGCTTCCATATTCCACTAACTAGATATAGTAATCGCTTCACTGCTGAGGGTCTGATCTCTGGGATCCACGCTAATCAGTAGTGTAGCGAGTGGGGGGCTGCAGTACTAGGCACGGCCACACATAAGCCGCTGCCCGTTGATATCAATGAGTATCATGTAATCCACAATTCATGATGGTGCTTTGCGAGTCTTGGGGGGGGGGGGGGGATTCTGGGGTCCCAGCAAAGAGCACCATGTGATCATTTTAGGGTACTTTCACACTTGCGGCAGGACGGATCCGACAGGCTGTTCACCATGTCGGATCCGTCCTGCGGCTATTTCGCCGTGCTGCCGCTCCATCCCCATTGACTATAATGGGGACGGGGGCGGAGCTCCGGCGCAGCACGGCGAAAGCCGCCGGACTAAAAAGCCTGACATGCAGTAATTTTAGTCCGACGGCCTTTCGCCGTGCTGCGCCGGAGCTCCGCCCCCGTCCCCATTATAGTCAATGGGGACGGAGCGGCGGTCCGGCGGCATTGGCGAAATAGCCGCAGGACGGATCCGACATGGTGAACAGCCTGTCAGATCCGTCCTGCCGCAAGTGTGAAAGTAGCCTTACTTTCTGTGCGGATGATCTGTGATTGTACAATGTGAACAACCTCCTAAGGCTACTTTCACACTTGCGGCAGAGGAATCCGGCAAAACGTATGCCACCTGATTGTATTTTAAGACTGATCAGGATCCTGATCCGTCTTAAAAATCCATTGCAAGAACGGATCCGTCTGTCCGTTTGTCATACGGACAAACGGATCCTTTTTTCAATTTTTTTTTCACATTTTAAAGCGGGCTGCACATGCGCAGACCGGAAGGACGGATCCGGCATTCCGGTATTTTGAATGCCGGATCCGGCACTAATACATTCCTAGGGCAAGTCTTCAGTTTTTTTGGCCGGAGATAAAACCGTAGCATGCTGCGGTATTATCTCCGTCCTGATCAGTCAAAACGACTGAAATGAAGACATCCTGATGCATCCTGAACGGATTACTCTCCATTCAGAATGCATGGGGATAAAACAGATCAGTCCTTTTCCGGTATAGAGCCCCTGTGACGGAACTTTATGCCGGAAAAAAACCCCACAAGTGTGAAAGAGATCAGCCTATGGTGATTTTTTTTATTTATTTTTTTAAAACATCTACACTATAGAGAAAAAACATAATAGCATAAGGTAACACAATAGAAAACTAGAGAGGCAAATACATGCACTTAAAGGGGTTGTTCAAGATTTTACCAGTGATGGCCTATACTCAAGACAAGCCATCACTATCTGATTGGCAGCACCCCGCACCCCCACCGATCAGCTGTTCTGCAGGAGATCTGGTACAGGAAATTGGCGATAGAACTGCCCCGCTACATCCCGTTCAGTGGACATAGCTGGATGCTAGGGGCAATGCTGCAGTAACCAGCACCGTTGGCTACACAGCCTTGTTCTTCTGGCGCCTGAACAGCCGATTGTGGGGATACTGGGTGCTGGACCCCTGCAAATCAGAAAGGGATGGCCTCTCCTGAGGATAAGCCATTGCTTGTAAATTCCTGGAAACCCCTTTAAGACTCAGAGCCAAAGGATCCAGAATATCCAGATAGGTATAGATAACCTATACCCACGTATCCAACAAAAAAAAATGTTCCTCAATCATCAGTTACCTCAAGGGACAGTGTTCCTCTTACAGCTACCAAGATGGCTTCTGTTTTGTGATCGAGGGCAACAAAAAATGGGATTTCATAGATCTACAACACAAAATGAGAACTGATTAGAGAAGCCGTGGAAATACATATTACTCGCTGCGGGGGCATGATGGTCAGTGCCTCACCCGGTTATGAAAGGAGATGTGGATGAAGTCCCGATACTGTAGTCCTGTTGTTTGCAGAATAGAGCCAAAATGGCAATTGAGGTGATCACCGCCCACGATATCACTCTGGGCCCTCCGGTTCTGGCAACTAGAAAAGAAAACGGATCAGATCTATGTAGTCTTATTGTGGGGTTGGAAGGCCCACCATGTTGCAGATGGACAAGCTGTTAATCACGAAAGGTAAGTGGGGAAGCAGGACTCCTCAGCTTTTTCGAGGAGTCCTGGCAGCATTTACACAGTCCAGTTACATGTGTGTAATGGATGAAATAATTGAAAATGAAATAACCCCCCGCCCCATATTATGCTGCCTCATTTCTGATTAGATGTGAATGGTTCACGTCAAAATACACAAAGAATGACTCTCATCATCCTAAAAGCAAAGCAACATAGATGACACAAGACGCTCACCATTCTCCGCACAATTTGCAAAGTCCGGTGAAGGGGTTGCTGTACACATAGAGGGGCCACCCGTAGGCAGCGGCTGCAAACTGTATGTAGTGAGCCGCCTTCGCCAACTCCACATCCAGATTATCTCTCTAAAACAAAAAGAGAAGGTAGCGTTATGGGGAGAACAGCTAATCTTCCGAAGGGGGTGTCCTTCTAAAAGGAATTGTCCCAGGCGGATAACTCATTAACCATGACCAGGACTACCTCAGATTGTGGGGATGGCGAGTGGGACAACACTTCATCCGGATCCCGGCTGAGTTCCACTTTGTCCTGTTCCTGATGAAGGAGAGTCAGTCCTGCCGCTATATCACTGGGAACCAGGTCTGTGTCCTGAAACAAGAAGACCAGACCAAAGTAGAGCTGAAGACCAAGTTCTGGAGTTCTCAACACATAGACTAAAGGAACACTCTGGGTAAACCTGTGTTACACGTAGAGCGGGGGCAGAGGGCGGCAGTGCATGACATGGTTCAGGTCAGGGTGTTCCTTTAAAAGTGGTTAAAGTAATGTAAAACTATGAAAATCAGACATCATATAGTCCATGGCAATCTATTTCTAACAAAGCTAGAACCAGCCGTGTACCTCACATGGACCCAGAGATCCATGGTGCAATTGTTGGTGCATGTGCAGTCATTGGTGCAATTGTTGGTGCTAGATTTATTTCAAGCTGGGAGTTCAGGGGGCATGTCCGGTCTGTTGCAGCTGAAGAATGGAACCAAGCACGCGTGTCAACCTCAGTGAGCATTTGGGGGTGCTCTCTCTCCTTGGGGAGAAAGCACCTTAAATCGGTGTGAGGAGTCTTATAGGCCATACATGCTCCACTGGAATTCTGGAAAGAAGATATACAAATGAGCTCCTAACAAGCTCTGCCTCTAACACCACCAGATGTAAGGCAGCTTTCCTATAAGTCAATGTTCAACCATTTAAATAGGCCTTGGGGCATGACTCGGATATTAAATAAGCCAGCATCTCATCTGCAGACAGCTGTTTCGGGGTGACTGTCCCTCATCGGTGCAGAGCAGAGAGTACTGGCTTAACTAGGTGAGAAGCCTAGGGCAGTATTTGGGGGATACTACCTCTCCTTAGTTGGCGTGATGAGACTTCGTTAATATCTGAGTCATGCCCCAAGGCCTAAGTCTCCTCACGCCGACTAAGGAGAGATAGTACCCCCAAATCCTGCCCTAGGCTTCTCACCCAGTTAAGCCAGTACTCTCTGCTCTGCACCGATGAGGGACAGTCACCCTGAAACAGCTGTCTGCAGATGAGATGCTGGCTTATTTAATATCCAAGTCATCTGTCAAGTCCTATTTAAAGGGCTGAATATTGACTTATAGGACAGCTGCCTTACATCTGGTGGCATCAGAGGGAGAGGTTGTTAAGAGCTCATTTGCTTCCCTTTCAACCTCAGTGAGCTGGACAGAGGATTTAGAAAAAGGGGCAAACACCAGGTGGCGCTATACGGATAGATTTTAGTGAATAGCCGAGTGGCTACACTACATTTTTTATTCCATGCAATTACAAATATTCAGATCCAGGTGCTGGTGTGAAAAATGTAGATTATTTATCGTGGGACAAAACCTTTAAACATTTAGCCATGGAGACACCACATTAGAGTCAGTAGAGATTTGAAGATTAATTTTCACCCCCACTCTGGTGGTCCATACTGGTCCTGTAGTAAGCTTACATGTCCAACAAGTGACTGCTGAGGCCAAGTGGTTGGCAGCAGTGAATGATGTACTTGAGGTCATCACTGCAGGACGACTGGCGCATGAGATGGACTGAAGGGAGAGTACAGACCATTTCTTTTTTTTGTGACCTAAGCGAGATTTCACTAAAGTACAGACAACCCCTTTAAACACCCCAGCATGGTTGGCAGCTAGAAGTAAAGGCAAGAACCACAGAATATCCAATCTTAAAGGGGCATGCCAATGTTACAAGATTGCTACTTAACAAGGGTATTTTCATCTCAAAGTGATGGCATATTGCCAGAATACACCACCGCTTTATGATCAGTAGGGATTTGACGTGTGGGACCCCCACTGACCCCGAGAATAAAAAGGCCAAAGCATTGCGGCCCCTTTAGCATTTCCCTGGACCGCAGTGCTCCTGGACACCCGCCGTGCTGGTCAATACTTCATTTTCTGGTCCGGTGACAGTCCCAGAGGTCAGAACCCTCACCCATCATAAAGTGATGGCACATCCTAGTGACATACTATTACTCTATGTGACAGGAATACCTATTTAAATGTAATATATTTCTTAAATTTGCATATACTTGGCTTTCGTCATCGTGTACTAGCCTTGAGTTACACCAGAAAGCATTGCGTGACGGTACAACAACCATATTTGCAGAGAATGGCTTACGGCAAAGTAGCTGCTGAATAGCTGTGCGATGCTGGAGAAAGCCACCCTGTTGTCATTGTCATTGCCTATGCAGCAGCAGAACAGGCGGATGCGGGTCTCCCACACCCTAGTAGCCGTCTTCTTCAGGTTGTACATCAGCTGCTCGGACTGGCTGCTCTGCAGGTTGTGATCTTCATCTCTCACATAATATAAAGCTTTCTTGCGTCCCAGTGGATCAAACACGATGAAGACGGCTATAGTGGTGAACAGCATGATGATCCAACTGGAATACATGGAGGGACAGCAGGTGACAACCAGCTTCAGGTACACATATTAGGCATTCCCACTACTCCTCAAACAAAAATATTCAGAAAATAACCTCATATAAGAATGCACATACAATGCATCCGGAAAGTTTTTAGTTACACATTTTTAAAATTTTGTTATTTTGCAGCCTTCTGCTAAAATAAACAAAAAAATAAGTTTTCTCCATCAATCTTCACTCAATACCCAATAATGAGAAAGTGAAAACAGAATTCTAGAAGTTTATTAAAAAGGAAAAACAAAAATTTGGGATGTACATAAGTATTTAGACCCTTTGCTATGACACTTGACATTTAGCTCTGGGGGCCTCATTTCTCTTACCCCAAGTTCACACCTGAGCGTTTTAAAGCGCGTTTTTATGCCCGTTTTTTGCAATAGTAAACGCGTGTTTGACTGCAGTGTTGTCCAATGAGTCTATGGCCAAAACGCGTGACAAATGCCCCAAAAAAAGCTCAAGAACTTGTTTATGCGTCGGGAGCGTTTTACAGCGCGTTCAAACGCACTGTAAAAAGCTCAACACGTGGAAACCAATGCTTCCCTATGGCCCTGGTTCACACTTGAGCGTTTTACAGCGCGTTTGAACGCGCTGTAAAACGCCCGACGCATAAACAAGTTCTTGAGCTTTTTTTGGGGCATTTGTCACGCGTTTTGGCCATAGACTCATTGGACAACACTGCAGTCAAACACGCGTTTACTATTGCAAAAAACGGGCATAAAAACGCGCGACAAATACGCGCGTAAAACGCGTGTCTCAGAAACGCTCAGGTGTGAACCCAGGGTTAAACATCTTAGGAGATGTTTCTACACCTTGATTGGAGTCACTTGTGGTAAATTAAGTTGATTGGACAGGATTTGGAAAGACACAGCCCCGTCTATATAAGGCCTCTTTCACACTTGCGTTGTCCGGATCCAGCGTGTACTCCATTTGCCGGAAGTGCCCGCCGGATCCGTAACACCGCAAGTGAACTGAAAGAATTTGAAGACGGATCCGTCTTCAAAATGCGTTCAGTGTTACTATGGCAGCCAGGACGCTATTAAAGTCCTGGTTGCCATAGTAGGAGCGGGGAGCGGGGGAGCAGTATACTTACCGTCCGTGCGGCTCCCGGGGCGCTCCAGAATGACGTCAGAGCGCCCCATGCGCATGGATGACGTGCCAAGCGATCACGTCATTCAATGCGCGTGGGGCGCCCTGACGTTACTCTGAAGCGCCCCGGGAGCCGCACGGACGGTAAGTATACTGCTCCCCCGCTCCCCACTACACTATACCATGGCAAACAGGACTTTAGCCATGGTAACCATTCAGAAAAAGCTAAACGTCGGATCCGGTAATGCGCCGAAACGACGTTTAGCTTAAGACCGGATCCGGATTAATGCCTTTCAATGGGCATTAATTCCGGATCCGGCCTTGCGGCAAGTGTTCAGGATTTTTGGCCAGTGCAAAAAGCGCAGCATGCTGTGGTATTTTCTCAGTCCAAAAAACGTTCCGGTCCGGAACTGAAGACATCCTGATGCATCCTTAACGGATTTCTCTCCATTCAGAATGCATGGGGATAATCCTGATCAGGATTCTTCTGGCATAGAGCCCCGGCGACGGAACTCTATGCCAGAAAAGAACAAGGCAAGTGTGAAAGAGCCCTAAGGTCTCACAGCTGACAATACATATTAGAGCAATAACCAAGAAGATAGAACTGCCTGAAGAGCACAGAGATGGAATTGTGTGGAGGGACAGATCTGGAGAAGGGGACAAAAAAAATTCTGCTGCACTGGTTCCCAAGAGCACAGTGGCCTCCATAATTCTTATGGACAACGTTTGGAACAACCAGGACTCTGGGTGAGAAGGTTCTTGGTAAAAGAGAGATGATGAAGAACTCAATGGCCACTCTGGCTGACCTCCAAAGACTTTGTGCAGATCGGAGAAACCTCCAGAAGGTCAACCATTACTGCAGCACTCCACCAATCTGGGCTTTATGGCAGAGGGGACAGAAAGAAGCCTCTCCTCAGTAAAAGACTCTTTAAAGGATCACCTGGAGTTTGCAAAAAAAGCACCTAAAGGCTGTGAAAAACAATATTCTTTGGTCTGATGAAACCAAGATTTTTTTTGTCCTCAATTCTAAGCATCATGTCTGGAGGAAACCAGTAGGGATCGACCGATTATCGGATTTACCGATATTATCGGCCGATATTCATGATTTTGAACACTATCGGTATCGGCATCTATTTTGCCGATATTCCGATAGTGTATGGGAACACAGATCGCGCTGCTGACAGCGCTCTCCGTGTTCCCCTTAGCAGCACAGGGGAGAAGGAGCAGTGTCTCCTCCCCCTGTGCTGCTGCTGCCGCTGCCGCCAATGAGAGGACAGGGGACAGGAGGAGGGGAGGAGCTATGGCCACTGCTCCACCAATGAAGATTAATCTATCATTCATTCATATACAGGAGGCGGGAGCTGCAGGATCACATAGCCGGCTCCCGACCTCTATGAGCTGTAGCTGCGATCTGCGGTAGTTAACTCCTCAGGTGCCGCGGATCACAGCTACTGCTCATAGAGGTCGGGAGCCGGCAATGTGATCCTGCAGCTCCCGCCTCCTGTATATGAAATTAAGCTTCATTGGTGGCGCAGTGCGCCCCCCCAAGCCCCCCAGTATTAAGCATTGGTGGCGCAGTGCGCCCCCCTCCCCCCCAGTATTAAGCAGTGGTGGCGCATAGGGCCCCCACCCCAGTCGCAGTGCGCCCCTCCACAGGATCCCCTCTCCCTTGCTCCTCCGATCAGAGCCCCAACAGTGTAATGCTGGGGCTCCGATCGGTTACCATGGCAGCCAGGACGCTATTGAAGCCCTGGCTGCCATGATAAGCTCCATGCTGCTGTGTGCACAGAGCACACAGCAGCAGGGACAGTGTGAGCTCCTATTCACCCTGATGGAGATCTATCAGGGTGAATAGGACAAGGGTTCTAGTCCCTAAGGGGGCTAAAAGTTAGTTAAAAAAAAAAAAAAAGTTATAATAAAAACACCAAAATATAAATGAAAAAGAAAGATTTACAAAAAAAAAAAATACACATTAACAATAAACATTAATTTTCAGCAGATTTGTGGGAATTTTAATTTTTTTTTCAAAAATGAAAATTCCCAGAATATCGGTATAAATTATCGGCTATCGGCCTGAAAGTTCACAAATTATCGGTATCGGTATCGGCCCTAAAAAATCTATATCGGTCGATCCCTAGAAACCAGGCACCACTCAGTACCTGCTCAATACCATCCCTAGAGTAAAACATGGTGGTGGCAGCATCATGCTGTGGGGATATTTTTCAGCGGCTGGGACACGGAGACTGGTCAGAGTTGAGGGAAAGCTGAATGGAGCAAAGTACAGTAACGGAAATATTCTTAATGAAAACCTTATCCAGAGTGCCCTGGAGCTTACACTAGGCCGAAGGTTCAACTTCCACGATGACAATGACCCTAAGCGCACAGCCAGGACAACACAGGACTGGCTTAGGGCCAAGTTTGAAAGGCCTTGAGTGGCCCAGACAGAGCAATAACTTGAACCCAAGTAGACTTTAAAATGGCTGTCCACCAATGGTTCCCAACCAACCTGAAAGCGCTTGAGAGGATCTGCAGAGAAAAATGTTAGAAAATCTCCAAATCCAGGTGTTGAAACCTTGTGGCATCATCCCCAAGAAAACTGGAGGCTGCAATTACTGCCAAAGAAGGCTGCAATCACTGCCAAAGGTGCTTCAAAGGGCTCTTGCACACGACCGTATATAAATATTGGGACATCGACACAATTCTAAAATTTTTTGCTCTTTACACCACCACAATGGATTTGAAATTAAACAAACAAAGATGTGCTTTACCTGCAGACTGTCAGCTTTAATTTGATGGTATTTACATCCAAATCAGGTGAACGGTGTAGGAATTACAACAGTTTGCATATGTGCCTCCCACTTGTTAAGGAACCAAAAGTAATGGGACAATTGGCTTCTTAGCTGTTCCATGGCCAGGTGTGTGTTATTCCCTCATTATCCCAATTGCAATGAGCCGATAAAAGGTCCAGAGTTCATTTCCAGTCTGCTATCTGCATTTGGAATCTGTTGCTGTCAACTCTCAAGGTGGGATCCAAAGAGCTGTCACTATCAGTGAAGCAAGCCATCATTAGGCTGAGAAAACAAACCCATCAGAGAGATAGCAAAAACATTAGGCGTGGCCAAAACAACTGTTTGGAACATTCTTAAAAAGAAGGAACGCATCGGTGAGCTTAGCAACACCAAAAGACCCAGAAGACCACGGAAAACAACTGCGGTGGATGACCGAAGAATTCTTTCCCTGGTGAAGAAAACACCCTTCACAACAGTTGGCCAGATCAAGAACACTCTCCAGGAGGTAGGTGTCTGTGTGTCAAAGTTAACAATCAAGAGAAGACTTCACCAGTGTGAATACAGAGGGTTTACCACAAGATGTAAACCATTGGTGAGCCTCAAAAACAGGAAGGCCAGATTAGAGTTTGCCAAACAACATCTAAAAAAGCCTTCAAAGTTCTGGAACATCCTATGGACAGATGAGACCAAGATCAACATGGTGGTGGTAGTGTCATGGCGTGGGCATGTATGGCTGCCAATGGAACTGGTTCTCTTGTATTTATTGATGATGTGACTGCTGACAAAAGCAGCAGGATGAATTCTGAAGTGTTTTGGGCAATATTATCTGCTCATATTCAACCAAATGCTTCAGAACTCATTGGCGGAACTTCACAGTGCAGATGGACAATGACCCAAAGCATACTGCAAAAGCAACCAAAGAGTTTTTTAAGGAAAAGAAGTGGAATGTTATGCAATGGCCAAGTCAATCACCTGACCTGAATCCGATTGAGCTGCATTTCACTTGCTGAAGACAAAACTGAAGGGAAAATGCCCCAAGAACAAGCAGGAACTGAAGACAGTTGCAGTAGAGGCCTGGCAGAGCATCATCAGGGATGAAACCCAGCGTCTGGTGATGTCTATGCGTTCCAGACTTCAGGCTGTAATTGACTGCAAAGGATTTGCAACCAAGTATTAAAAAGTGAAAGGGTGATTTATGATTATTATTCTGTCCCATTACTTTTGGTTCCTTAACAAGTGGGAGGCACATATGCAAACTCCAAATATAATCGTATACAGCGGCTCACCCTCCTTCTTCCCAAGGACCCGGTGCTCACTCCACGGATTCACCCAAATCCGGTTAAAAAAAAATGCAAAGAAATACAGTAACTGGAGAGCACTCAAATACCAGAGAACATCCAAGGCAGGATATCAGTAATCCCAATTTATTACTTAAAATGGTGACCTAAAAAGCTAAAACCCTACACACATAAATCTAAAAACATACACATATATCAAATGACATACTGCTGAAAAAATAACATAGTGCTGAAAAAATGGCCGCACAATCAAATGTCCACACAATCTAATATTGGACAAAATCCGTATAGGGCTGCAATGTCAGCAAACACTTTAGGTCAGGTCTATGACCGCATATATACGCCCGATGTAGCGTGCAGATCGAATCCGCATAGGGCTGCAATATCAGCACGCCGTTTAGGTCAAGTCTATGACTGCATATATTCACCCGATGTGGCGTGCAGATCGAATATAAATGTATAAGCCCCATGGGGCAGAGTACATTACCCCTCCTGCGTCCCCGTGATCCTGCTCCAGCCACTTGGACTCAGGTCTTAGACGCGGCGTCCCGCGTGATGCACGCAGCTATTGGAAGACTGGCGAGTGCGTTGGGTCCTAGAGTCCGGACCGTATGCTTGTAGCCGCACTGGAAATCTTTCACTGGGGGTCCGAGGGGTGCGGTGTCTTTTGATAATGGCACCTCAGGATTCCATTGAAAAGTCCTTTGCTGTCATGAACCAAACCGGACGCGTTTCGGGGATCAAGCCCCTTCCTCAGACGAAGGCACGCCAAAACGCGCGTTGGGGTAGCGCCATCCTGGTTGACATAGCACACGGTTCTTTCTAGGCGAGTCTCTGCTCTTCTATCATCTGCACGGCATTTTGACTCAGGTGTTTTCACCACACCTGGTCTCTACTGTGGTTTGTTGTTTATTTTCCATACTGCACTTGCCTTACAAACCCTGTCTTATTGCCGTGCAGTTCTGCTGGTTGACTACTGGATAGCATCAACATCTTGATTATGTATGTTACATATCACTTACAGATCACAGGCTAGCCCAGGCCTCGAACTGACAAGTCACACAAAGATATATTATATATTACTTTCCCTTTAAAGGGGTTGTCCGGGTTCAGAGCCGAACCCGGACATACCCCCATTCAGTGCTCCAGACAAAAAAAAATACCTAGTAGCCATTGGCTCCTGAACTGAAAAAAATTAGGAGCCAAATCAAATTTTTAGTCGCCAAATCGAAACCGAATAAAAATTTTGTTATCGTGACAACGCTACGCCGATCAGATCGGCGTAGGGTTGTTTTGATACCAAAATTTTGATTCGCTTTCGTCACCATAAAAAAGTATTGTGATACTCAATACCGCGAAAAAAAAAAAAAAAAAAAAAGCTGCGTGCATTTTGCATTTTATGAAACATTTGGCCCATAATAGAACAGTCCTATCCTAGTTTTTGGGGTGACAAGGTGACAAAAAAATGGCGAATGCTCACTGCATAGGAGATATCTTTTTTAATAATTTAATAGTTTGGACAGCGCTGTGTAATATGTTTATTTATTTATTGTTTATATATATTTTATATGTAAAATTGGGGGGGATTTAAACTTAATATTTTAGGGTACTTTCACACTAGCGTTTTTCTTTTCCGCCATAGCGTTCTGTCCTAGGGGCTCTATACCAGAAAAGAACTGATCAGGCATATCCCCAAGCATTCTGAAGGGAGAGCAATCCGTTCAGGATGCATCAGGATGTCTTCAGTTCAGTCATTTTGACGGATCAGGCAAAAGATAAAACCGCAGCATGCTACGGTTTTATATCCGGCGAAAAAAAACTGAAGATTTGCCTGAATGCCGGATCCAGCATTTTTCCCCATAGGAATGTATTAGCGCCGGATCCTGCATTCAAAATACCGGAATGCACCCGCACTAAATCCGGACCCATTCACTTCTATGGGGCTGTGCACATGAGCGGTGATTTTCACACATCACTTGTGCGTTGCGTGAAAATCGCAGCATGCTCTATATTGTGCGTTTTTCACGCAATGCAGGCCCCATAGAAGTTAATGGGCCTGCGTAAAAATTGCAAGCAAGTGCGGATGAGGTGCGAGTTTCACGCACGGTTGCTAGGATGAAAGTCTATTCACTGTATTATTTTCCCTTATAACATGGTTATAAGGGAAAATAACAGCATTCTTTAATACAGAATGCTTAGTAGAAGGTCAATATAATAAACATTGCTGGCGCAGTGCCCCCCCAACACCCCAGTATAATAAACATTGGTGGCGCAGTGCGCCCCCCCCCCAATATAATAAACATTGGTGGCGCAGTGCGCCCCCCCCCAAATATAATAAACATTGGTGGCGCAGTGCGCCCCCCCCAATATAATAAACATTGGTGGCGCAGTGCGCCCCCCCCCAATATAATAAACATTGGTGGCGCAGTGCGCCCCCCCCCAATATAATAAACATTGGTGGCGCACTGCCCCCCCCAATATAATAAACATTGGTGGCGCAGTGCGCCCCCCCCAATATAATAAACATTGGTGGTGCAGTGCGCCCCCCCCCCCAATATAATAAACATTGGTGGCGCAGTGCGCCCCCCCCCCAATATAATAAACATTGGTGGCGCAGTGCGCCCCCCCCCCCCCAATATAATAAACATTGGTGGCGCAGTGCGCCCCCCCCCCCCCAATATAATAAACATTGGTGGCGCAGTGCGCCCCCCCCCAATATAATAAACATTGGCGGCGCAGTGCGCCCCCCTCCAATATAATAAACATTGGTGGCGCAGTGGGCAGTGCTAATGAGGGTTAAAATATAAAAAATAAAATTAAACTCACCTCCTCCAATTGATCGGCTCCTGTTCTTTCTTCAGGACCTGTCAAAGGACCTGTGGTGACATCACTGTGCTCATCACATGACACATCACATGATCCATCACCATGGTAATGGACCATGTGATGAGCTCAGTGACGTCACCACAGGTCCTGAAGAAAGAACAGGCAGAGACAGAGACTGGCAGCTATGCGATCAACTGGAGGAGGTGAGTTAATTTTTTTATTATTTTTTTAACCCTCATTGGCACTTCTGAACCACCAATGTTTCTTATACTGGGGGGGGGGGGGGGGGGGGGGGTGCGCACTGTGCCACCAATGTTTCTTATACAAATACAGGAGGCGGGTGCCGGAATCAAATAGCTGGCACCCGACCTCTATGACAGGGAGCTGCGATCAGCGGCAGTTAACCCCTCAGGTACCACACCTGAAGGGTTAACTCAACTGCAGCTGATCGCAGCTCCCTGTCATAGAGGTTGGGTGCCGGCTATTTGATTCCAGCACCCGCCTCCCCCTCCTCCTCCCGTCTCTCTCCTTATTGGGGGCGGAAGCAGCACAGGGGGGAGGGAGAGACTCCTTCTCCACTGCGCTGCTGAGAATTCTAGAGTCTGACTCACGGTTCTTTTAACTCAAAGAATCGAATGAGTCACTAACTAAGTCGGATCTTTAGATTCTTTTAACCTGAGACTCATTCAATTCTTTCTTAGACTCCGTGTACTTGTGTCAGTGACTTAGAGCTGCTAGTGCTTGCATTGCCTCAGCTCTGATTGGTTGGTGGGCGGGGAGGGGAGGGGCAGCTTCTTTGTACCTGATGAAGGGGAGTGATTCCCCAAAACGCGTTGTATCGCTGCAATAAAAGATTTTTTTTCCTGAGCCTGGCGACTGGTCGATGGTAATTTGCGCCGTGGGACGCATTTGTTTTTTCCTAGCCGTTTTAAAGGCTAGGGCAGCACTAAAGCCCTCCCATTAGTGCCAGTGACATCACTGGGCTTACTGCTAGGCAGAAGCCTCTGTTTAGCTTTACCCATGGAGAGCCCAGTATGTCACTGGATATCCCCCAAAAAAAAGCCTTTGTCCTGCGCGATTCAGTGCAGGGCAACGGATAGCATCGGAGCATATATGCTACGATGCTTATGTCAGAGGAGCTGTCTGGGTAAAAAACAGGGATATGTCTGAACCCGACAACCCCTTTAATATTAAAACAGATCTATACATGATGGCACCTGCATGTGAGCCAAACCACCCAAAGAGGGGCACCCCGAATTTTTTTGTTGTCAAAGGTCTAAAAGTAATACGTCTCCAAAACAGGGCAACCCTGGGGGATGATTGGTTACGAAGGATTACGTGACTGGCGACATTGCAAATTAAATTTGCAATTCAAAAAATTGCTCAGTTGGCATACTTTACATGCAACAATTTCTATCATGATGCAAGTTTGGGGGGCATTTAATTGGTGCTATCACATCCCCAGTCCTTTGGCATCAAAACTCCAATAAAAGGGGTATTCCCACCTCCTGTGGATAGGCCAAACATGTTTGGAGGTGGGAATACTCCTTTAGAGTTTCCACACTTGCTTGGGCTTAAAAAACTGTGATAGAAATGTGTGCTTTTTTTTTTGTAGAAATGTTTTCTTAACACATGTTAATTGAGTTTTTCTGCTATAGACAAGGGTACGGAAAAATGGCTCCAACACGCTGTGTTTAAAAAAATAAAAATGCTTTGAACACAAAATAGTATCCAAAAAAAAAAAAAAAAAGGTCAAATTCCCACAGACTTTTAGCTAATATCGTCAAAAAAACGCATGTTAAAAAAAAAAGATTTATATATATATATATATATATATATGCGCTACTAAACCACAAAAACGACTATATGTGAATCCAGCTTTAAACAGGTCAACAGGCCATAAAACCAAAGATATTCTCGAAAGATCAGGGTCAGGCTCTTACCTAGCGATAACAGTAAGCAGAATGACATTCACCACTGTTTTCTCACAGTGAACCCCATTATCCGACACCCAGATTGCCCCCATAATGGCCCATGCGAATTCTGGCAGATAGAGGGCCAGGCGGATGTACACCAGTTTGGGCATGCACTTCCTGGGCCCCGGGTTGGCGATTGTACCTGCAAAACAAAAGGAAAAAGATTAAGAAATACAAATATAATATAAACACAACTAACACCTCAATGTGTCGAGTCTTCTTCAGTTTGTACCTCTCCCAGTGCTCTCCAACTACAACCCCCAGCATGCTTGCAGCTGTCAGGACACGCTGGGAGCTGTCATTTCTCTGCCGCTGTAAAGGCAGAGGCTGAAGTCCACTGGAGACGTCAGACGTATAGGGGGACAATTATCAATTTTGCAGGAGTCTATGTTGCCGTGATTTGTGGCAAATTTATTAAATGCCGCACAAGGTTTGATCAATTTAGTGTGTCTTTAAAGAAGCACTCCGACAAAAACCTTTCTTCCCTGGACCATTAGAAGGGTACATAATATAAACTGTAGTGAGGGTAATCTTCTTACCGGTGACTGTATACGTTAGTTATCCCCTCCGTTCTGATCCTAAGCTGTGTCATGTGACCAACTCTCTGATCTCCAACTGACACAGGGCAGGAAGCCAGTTACTTCTCTATGCATTCCTATGAGACTGACATTGAGGCTCCCATAGGAATACATAAAGAAATGGTCTTTCTGTCCATACATAAGATGCTGTGTCGGTTGGAGATCAGAGTGTTGGTCACATGACACAGCTGAGGATCAGAAGGGAGGTTATAACGCACATATACAGTCACTGGTAAGAAAATGACCTTTCTAATAGGTCAGAGAATAAAAAAATTTGTGGGAATACTTCAATAAAGAGGTTGTCCGGGCTTTTTAATATGGATGACCTATCCTCAGGATAGGTCATCAATATCAGATCAGCGGGGGTCCGACACCCGATCAGCTGTATGAGGAGAGGGCGCGCACAGTGGGCACGTGCCGTCTCTTTTTTTCTCTTCCTGCCCGCTGCTGCCGTCTATGGTCTTTGTTATAGACAGCAGCAGGAAGAGAGAAAAGACTGCGCGCGCCCTCTCCTCATACAGCTGATCGGGTGTCGGACCCCCGCCGATCTGATATTGATGACCTATCCTGAGGATAGGTCATCAATATTAAAAAGCTCAGACAACCCCTTTAAGTAACGCCTCTCTCTTGAGACATTACTCCACTTTCTACACAAGGAACCAACCTTTCCAATTACATTGTTTCTTCCCTAGATTAGCGGCATCAGAGGCGTCTGGCCGCTGCTTATCCACTCTACTGTAATGTAAACAACATTTGGCCAAAACGTACTGCGTGTCTGATACCGCCATACTACGGTTTTACAATGTGACAATACCACAATCATTCCTTGGTTGTTGTGAAAGCCTTCAGCAGAATGACACAAGTATCGGCATGCTAGATATTCCATCAGTATTCGGCCTGAAGCTCCTCATACATACGTGTCATCATCTGCATCAACCAAAGCAGCGAAAAGCTGATCCGCAGACGAGACAGAACTTGCAGAAAATTACAGACTGCCTAGAAAGATGGATGATTTCAGGAGCCATCAGACTGTGGCCACAGATGCAGAAGTCCCAATACACACAAGAGTAAATTCAGCCGAACCCGCCGATTTCTGCAGGAGTGGCCGACCAGCTTACGTGTATGCGGGCGATCCAAATCTCCCCGTCCTCTAACGGATTAGACATGTTGAATTATAACGCCCAATCCTTTAATTCCCAAAGGTAGATAAATCACCACCATAGGTGTCTGCGGTGGCTTGCTGTCCACATAAATGCACGTGTCCGGGGGAGTCGGGAAGAATAACCGCCAGCAGAACAAGCTTTCAGCCATTAGCGGTTGGGGGTCTATGGGTATCTTTACCGGGGGCGTAATGAATAGGGGCGGTTTTGTAGCATTCTGCATTGTTTGGTGCATCATCTTTACCACTGTTATTTAAAAAAAAAAAAAAAAACGCCAGCTCCAGATGTGACATGGAAGTCTATAGGACATACTAGCAGGCGTTTTAGTGTAGTGGAGTTTTTTCACCTTTGGAGGTACAACTTTTTTCGAATTGCAGCATGCTCCGGGTCTGGCGGTTTGCCCTCATTGCCTGGCATTTTTCTCTTATAGACCTCAATTGGGTATTTTGCAGCTTAAAAAAAAACATGTGCAACTTGTTTTGGCGTTTTTACGTGTTTTTTTTGTGTATTTTTTTTTTAAACATACATCACATTCTCTGTAAACCCATACAGGTTTACAGAGAAAGTGACATCACACATAGTAGTACAAAAAAATGCCAGGCATGCAAAAAGAAATGCCATAAAAAAATAAAAAAAACTGTCAGGTGCTAATATGGCTCAAAAAGGTCATATACAAAAGTGCGCGTGAAGAACCGTAAGGCCTGATTCACACATCTGTGTCTGTGATGAAATCCGTGATAAGATGGTCAGCGATTAATCCGTATGTCTGCTCTCCGTGTGTCATCCGTGTTCCACGGACACTGCACAGCTTTAAAATTCTCTTTCAGAGCATCTCCTCCCCATGAAACACGGATGACGACCCCTAGACTATAATGGGCGTGATGGACCCGTGGACACGGACACAAATACGGCAAGCTTCCGTGCTAAAACACTGATGTGTGAAAACATTAAAATGAATGGTTACGTGTGCTGTCCGTGTTCTCTAATGTCCATGAATCACTGAAGGGCGAATGAGGCCTAACACATGAATCAGTGCCCCTCACAGGGGCCTATGCAAACTGCATGGGGGAAGACCAATTGTTAGTGCGACCGTTCATGCCCATGCAGATTAGGCTACTTTCACACTCGCGTTTTGTGCGGATCAGTCATGGACGGATCCATTTAGATAATACAACCGTCTGCATCCGTTCTGAACGAAACCGTTTGTATTAGCTTTAACACGGCCATAATGGATCCGTCTTCACACCATTGAAAGTCAATGGAGGACGGATCAGTTTTCTATTGTGCCAGATTGCGCCAGAGAAAACGGATCCGTCCCCATTGACTTACATTGTGTGCCAGGACGGATACGTTTGGCTCAGTTTCGTCAGACGGACACCAAAAGGGAACGGAGACAAACTGATGCATTCTGAGCGGATCCTTTTCCATTCAGAATGCATTAGAATGCAAACTGATCCGTTTTGGACCGCCTGTGAGAGCCCCAATACGGATCTCACAAACGGAAAGCCAAAACGCCAGTGTGAAAGTAGCCTAACATGTTGTACATAGATAGAAAGTCAGGGAGAGAAAGCAGGAGGTGAAATGTATGGCTCTGTTCACACTTGGGGTAGTTCATAGAGTATAAACTGCTCACAAACGTAGGACGAGGTTATAAGGAGCTGTTCCCACCTTGCATACTGACATAGACGATTGCTGACACTGAGCAGATAATGGCACCCAGCATGGCAATCAGTACAATGAAGTAGCTCTGCAGGAGGGGTCCCCCGGGGCAATCAAAGTGCCCTTTATGGACGAAGTAGAGGGCCAACATCCCAATCCACCTGGAAAAGAAGAGAACATACAGACGTACGTGAATGACTGATCCATCTGTACATGTTGCAAATCTGCTATTTTTGCTATAGGCATACTGAACTTAAAGGCCATGGACACCTTAGGGGTTAATTTATCATCATTATTTAATTGTACTTTTTTTTTTTTTTAGCTAAAAATCATTTTTTCAATTGTTCTCTATAAAAATAAAAAATCTCTGTATAGTTTTGAGATTCTCTAGTACCAGACTCTGTGCTTATACTGCTGACGTCTCCTTATCTCTGAGCTCCTGACCTCATAACTTATCCTAGCGATAAGACTATGGCTTAAAGGGGTTAAACGAGTTTTTAATACTGATGACCTTTCCTCTTAATAGGTCATCAGTATCTGATCAGTGGGGGTCCCCCCCCCCCGAGGCTGAGTGTTATGCCAAGCAAAACCGCTATACAATGTACGGCGCTGTGCTTGGTGAGCTGTGAGAAGGCCACGGCGCTCACGGGAGTGTCGGTGCCATCTCAAACTGCTGATCGGCGGGGGTCCCGGGTGTCGGACCCTCACCTATCAGATACTGATGATCTATCCTGAGGATAGGTAATAAGTATTAAAATCTCGTAAAACCCTTTTAAATAAGTGTTTATGAGCTGTTAATAAAAATAAGGTATAGACAAAGCTGGCAGATAAAGTGACAGTAAGATGCTCAGAGATAGTCAAAGGCTGGTTTCACACAAGCGGGCGTCACGCTCCCGACTTAGCGCAGCAGCTCCCGTCCTGACCTCCCAGCACTGCTGGGGTCGCACAGCATTATATTGATTTATGACGCTATGTAACCCTTAGGCCTTTTTCACACGGGCGAGAATGCCACGCTGGTGCAATGCATGAGGTGAACGCATTGCACCCGAACTGAATCCGGAACCATTCACTCCAATGGGGCTGTGCACATGAGCGGTGATTTTCATGCATCACTTGTGCGTTGCATGAAAATCGCAGCATGTTCTATATAGAAGTGAATGGGGCTGCGTGAAATTCGCAAGCATCTGCAAGCAAGTGCGGATGCGGTGCTATTTTCATGCATGGTTGCTAGGAGACGATCGGGATGGGGACCCGATCTTTATTATTTTCCCTTATAACACATTGAAGCTCTGCCTCCAGGGCACTTGCAGGAGCAAAATCTGGCAGAATAAAACTTCATATTCTTACTGCCCCTGATTTGTAAAAGCTTTACAGAAGGTATGTCTGTACTGCTTTCTTCAGCCCCTACCGAGTGCTGCCAGCAGTTTAGTGTGGTCAAAACCTGAAAAATAAAATGAAGTCTTTTGGGTGCAGGCGTCTGCCGGTGACAGGATAGCCGCTCTTTTTTGCTGACTTTTACATTTTGTAATAGTCATTGTGTAATCAAAAAATGAGAAGTACATTTCATGAAAACCTGAATGTTGTAACTAGAGATGAGCGAATTTCATATTTTGAAATTCGTTTGCGATGCGTTTACTGGTAAAAGCAGAATTGAGTTACCGCGGACCATAACGCAATTCTATGACAGAATGTATAACGGAATGCCTTTAGAGCAGGGATGCCCAACCTGCAGCCCTCCAGCTGTTGCAAAACTACAAAAATCCACATATGTGTAAATGAGGCCTAACACTGACGGGATTATGTCAGTGTTATCCAATACATTCCAGACCTCTAAGGCCTCTTTCACAAGGGCGTTGCGGGAAAATTTGCATTTTTCTGCGCGAGTGCAAAGCGTTCTAATGTGTTTTGCACGTGCGTGAGAAAAAGCGGCATGTTTGGTACCCAGACCCGAACTCAGACTTCTTCACAGAAGTTCGGGTTTGGGATCGGTGTTGTGTAGATTTTATTATTTTTCCTTATAACATGGTTATAAGGGAAAATAATAGCATTCTTATTAAAGAATGCTTAGTAAAATGTCCATTGAGGGGTTAAAAATAATAAACAAATTTAACTCACCCCATCCACTTGATCGCGTAGCGGATTTCCTTTTCTTTCTACTTTCTTCAGGACCTAGGTAAAGGACCTTTAATGACATCACTGTGCTCATCACATGGTCCATCACCATGGTGATGGGCCATGTGATGAGCGCAGTGATGTCATCAAAGGTCCTTTAGCCAGGTCCTGAAGAAAGTAGAAAGAAGAGGAGATACGCTACGCGATCAAGTGGATTGGTTAAGTTAAATTTGTTTATTATTTTTAACCCCTCAATGGACATTTTACTAAGCATTCTGTAATAAGAATGCTATTATTTTCCCTTAAATGTAGTTTAGGAGCTATTTAAAGGGGTATTCCAACAAATTACCTTAAAGGGGTTTTGCCATCACAGACAATGGGGGCTTATCACTAGGAGTGGGACTCACACCTACCCGGAGAACAGAGCAGGAAAAGTAGTGGAGGGCGCACTGCGCATGCGCAGCCGCCGTCCATTATTTTCTATGGGGCCTCTGAAAATAGCTGAGCGCTGGCTCGGCTATTTCCGTCGACCCCATAGAAATGAATAGGAGCGGGGGCCGCACATGAGCGGTGCGCTCCCATTCACTTGTATGGGAGCAGCGCTTGGTGGTGGCCGGACCCCGGGAAAACCAGGGTCCTCCAGCCACAACTCTACCATCTCCGTTCTTGTTGTAGATGCGGGTCCCAGAGGTGGGACCCACACCTATCAGACAATGGGGACATATCCTAGAGATATGCACACATTGTCTGCAATGGGAAAACCCCTTTAAGAGAGCATCTGTCATCATGATCAACCCTATTAAACCAGCCATAAAGCCTGGTAGGGCCAACCCTGCTGAATAAAAAAACATGCCTTTCTTCTTCTAATCTGTTGCACTGTTTAGGACAAATACGCGTTTTTAAAAATATGCAAATTAGAGCTTAAGTGCACCGAGGGTGGGTCCTGGCTCCTCCGCTCCGCTTCCCTTGACACTAACCCCTTCACCTGGATGTCTGGCCCTCTCACCCAAGTGGAGATGGGGGTGTCAAGGGGTGCAGAGGGGAAAAGCTGGGGTGACAGAGGTTAGTCCACAGGATATGGGATAACAATCATATCTGTGGGGGTCCCTGTGCTTGTACCCCCAATCTACCCTGTAGATCTCAGAAAAGTGGGCTGCTGCGCCATTCATTTCTATGGAAGCGCCGGACATAGCGATCAGCTATCTCGTGATCGGTGGGGGTCCCAGAGGTAAGGATAGGGGTAACTTGTTATAACCGGGATACCCCTTTAAGCCCTAATTTGCATATTACTTTATAAACCCTTACTGCTCCTAAATCCAGTAACGGATTGGGGGAAGGAAGGTATGCTTTTAATCAGCAGGGTCAACCCTACCAGACATATGGCTGGTTTAATAAGGATCCTGCTGAGAGATGCTCTTTAAATATGGGGGGGTCTTACTGCTCCTGAGAACGGGGGCGTCCAAGCCCATCCTGTGCGACCCCTCTGCAGTGCTCTGTAATCCGGCTGCATCCTGATCTCCTATACACTTCAATGGAGGAGAAGATCAGCCAGAAACCCCTATTAGGTGGGGGCCCCAAATGTTACTTGAGAGCAATGTGTCAAAAACATCAGTAAGTCACGTGATGTTTCCCATCAGTCACGTGACCACAGCCACTACAAGTCCCAGCACGCCGAGGGGGTCTCCCCCGGTGACAGCCGCAGATCACTCACCAGATACACCTCACCAGCAGCTCGAAGGCTCCGGGGAACACCAGGTCATCACTGGCGATGGCCCAGCGCCGGCCGAACATCTGCAGGCCCGGCATCCTGACGGCTCCTAGTCCGCCACCGGGTGACGTACAGCGACAGCCCGCCGCCCGTCTCACATAGCCCCGTCCGCGAGTGCGCAGCGCTCAATGCCCTCCGACCGGAAACAGCGGAGCCCAAAGCAGCCGACCGCCGAGAAGCGCGCAGCCATGTCACGTGACCGTCCTGTCACCGCTGTGGAATTTTTTTTATTTATTTTTTTATTAACCGGTTGTGTTGCTTCATTTTTCAGATTGTGAACTTATGTCATATATTATATACAGTACATCTGTATTCAGTCATTGAATAGTCAGTGCCCTATTTATCCAGCTCATCCCCCACACATTTTCATAAAAAGGGGGTTCCCAATACTATCTATATGATAGTTCACTATGGTGACGGTATTCCTAGGTTGCCATGTGCTGCCTTGGGTAATTATGCTACGACATGAAGTCACATACGATTTTTCATAGCAGTCACGCGATTTTTCTACGACGCAATTCGACTGTGAGTTGCGTGCGATGTGGAGTTCGATACACCCATCAGACACAAAAAAAATGTCTGACATCAAGGCTGGACTGGCCATAGACCCTACAGGGAAATTTCCCGCTGGTCCGATGCCGTCCTCGCAGCTACTAGTCTGGTATATAACGATCCGATGTAGGAGCATCAGGTACTTTATACACCTGGTCAGCGGCCACAGGACAGTGATACAATTGAATACTGTGGTGGCGGTATATTGTGCTGCACTGTGGTATTTGGTTCTGCTGGGGCGGTATATTGTGCTGCACTGTGGTATTTGGTTCTGCTGGGGCGGTATATTGTGCTGCACTGTGGTATTTGGTTCTGCTGGGGCAGTATATTGTGCTGCACTGTGGTATTTGGTTCTGCTGGGGCAGTATATTGTGCTGCACTGTGGTATCTGGCTCTGCTGGGGCGGTATATTGTGCTGCACTGTGGTATTTGGTTCTGCTGGGGCGGTATATTGTGCTGCACTGTGGTATTTGGTTCTGCTGGGGCAGTATATTGTGCTGCACTGTGGTATTTGGTTCTGCTGGGGCAGTATATTGTGCTGCACTGTGGTATCTGGTTCTTCTGGGGCGGTATATTGTGCTGCACTGTGGTATTTGGTTCTGCTGGGGCAGTATATTGTGCTACACTGTTGTATTCGGTTCTGTTGGGGCAGTATATTGTGCCGCACTGTGGTATCTGGTTCTGCTGGGGCAGTATATTGTGCTGCTCTGTGGTATTTGGTTCTGCTGAGGCAGTATATTGTGCCGCACTGTGGTATCTGGTTCTGCTGGGGCAGTATATTGTGCTGCTCTGTGGTATTTGGTTCTGCTGGGGCAGTATATTGTGCCGCACTGTGGTATCTGGTTCTGCTGGGGCAGTATATTGTGCTGCATTGTGGTATTTGGTTCTGCTGAGGCAGTATATTGTGCTGCTCTGTGGTATTTGGTTCTGCTGGGGCAGTATATTGTGCTGCACTGTAGTATCTGGTTCTGCTGGGGCAGCATATTGTGCTGCACTGTGGTATTCGGTTCTGCTGGGGCAGTATATTGTGCTGCACTGTGGTATTCGGTTCTGCTGGGGCTCCCAGAGGTAAGGATAGGGGTAACTTGTTATAACCGGGATATGCCTTTAAGCCCTAATTTAAGCCATTTTAAGTTCTCAGTCCGCCCATGAGGCCGTACCCTGCGGCACACCAGGGACTGCCCCCATACACATCATACATTGATCTCAAGGTAATGCGACTGGCACAGATGTATCAGATCGGACTAACCGTACGCCTGCGGAACCCCTTTAATAAACTTTATGAATTTAAAGGGGATGTAACACGTTTATGACTTATCTTCTTTCTAGAGGATAGGTATCTGATCCCACTGCTGGGACCCCCACCGATCCCAATAGGGTCCCATTCCCCCACATGAATGGATCAGCAGGTTGAGCTTGGACACTTCTGCTCCATTCACTCTCCATAGGATTGCCGGAGACAGTGGAGGACAGCGCAGAAGCGACAGCGCGCAAGACCAACCGGCCACCCCATCCATAAGGAGGAACAGGACCCCCTTTATCAGAATCGGTGGAGTCCCCAGCAGTTGGTCCCCCTCCGCTCAGATACTTTAAAATGGTATTCTTTTCTCAGACATGGGTGGCATATAGCTAGGATACACCACCAGTGTCAGATAGGTGCGGGTCCCACCTCTGGGACCTGCTCCTATCTCCAGAACAAGCCCCCAAAGTGAAGAAGACCCTGCGCAAGCGCAGCCATCCTCTTTTCAGAACTCCCATAGAAGTAAATGCCAGGCATGTTCAGTGCGCTCACCTATCTGGCATTCTTGGATCAGCAACTTTCGGCGCACCAGCTGCTGTGAAACTACAACTCCCAACATGAAAACATGCTTGGCTGTTCTTGTATCTCCCATGGAAGTGAATGAAGCATTCTGGGAGTTGTAGTTTCTGAACAGCTGGAGTGGCGGAGGTTGCTGATCCCTGTCCTAGAGATATGCCACCAGCGTATTAGATGGGTATAACCCTTCAAAGGGGTTATCCAAGTGTCTCATACTAATGATCTATCAGGATCGGTGGGAGTCTGACTACCTGCACCCCTGCTGATCAGCTGCTACAGTGCCGGGGCCCCTCGCGGCTTACCCTAGGCCAGTGATGTCACCTTCCTGTCACATGGCCTAGGAGCAGCTCAGTCCCATTGAAGTGAATTAGCATGAGCTGCAATACCATGCACAACCACTATACAATGTATGGCGCTGTGCTTGGTAAGCTGTGAGAAGGCCACAGTACTCAGGAACAGCTGATTGTTGGGGTGCTAAGGGGAATCCCACGTATAGTGCCTTTTTTTCAGTATTGTGGATTTATCACAATTTTAACCCTATGCATTACATAGGACCAAACCCATATTTTCCCAAATAAGAATGAGCATCCGATGATTTCTGTTCAGATTCTTCCCGCTATGTGTGAACACGACCTTACTGTACATTCTGTATTCCTCAGCCGCCCTCCATTTCTATTCAAATCAATTGTGATTTTGAACCAGCAGAGCAACGTCTGACCTCCTGGACACAGCAGAGCCGAGCGCCGCGCGGTGACAGAATGCCAGTAATGGTGTTCTGCACGTGAGCAAAAAATGTTGGCAATGAATATTCATGAATACAGATTTTGGAATGAGGTGCTGTGTCTAATTAACACTAATTAAAGCTCATTTATTCACGGCATACATAAGTGTATTATAGGGGCTGTCTCACTTCAGCAAATGGCGTTTATCATGTAGAGAAAGTGAATACAAGACACTAGGGCCCCTTGCAGACGAGCGTGAGCGGAATAGGTCCGGATGCGTTCAGTGAAAAATGCGCGATTTCACAAGCAACTTCATTCAGTTTTGTCTGCGATCAGTTTTTCCCGCGTGGGTGCAATGCAATTTAATGCGTTTTTCACGCGCGTGATAAAAAAACTGAATGTTTACAAACCTCTCTTAGCAACCAACAGTGAAAAGCGCGTTGTTTCCGCACTTGCTTGCGGATACGATTTTCACGTAGCCCCATTCACTTCTATGGGGCCAGAGTTGCGTTAAAAAAAAAAAATCACTGAATATAGAACATGCTGTGATTTCCACGCAAAGCACAAGTGATGTGTGAAAAACAACGCTCATGTACACAGATCCATTGAAATTAATGGGTCCGGATTCCGTGCGGGCACAATGCGTTCGCATCACGCATTGCACCCTCGCGGAATACTCGCTCGTGTGAAAGGGGCCTTACTAATGTATTGTGATTGTCCATATTGCTTCTTTTGGTAGCTGGATTAATTTTTCCATCACATTATACACTGCTCGTTTCCATGGTTACGACCACCCTGCAATCCATCAGTGGTCGTCGTATTAATAGATTGGTTGGGATCTTATGGTATGTTATATACGGTGTATTAGTATATTGGTTGGTATCTTACGGTATATTATATACGGTGTATTAGTATATTGGTTGGGATCTTATGGTATATTATATACAGTGTATTAGTATATTGGTTGGGATCTTATGGTTTATTATATACGGTGTATTAGTATATTGGTTGGGATCTTATGGTATATTATATACGGTGTATTAGTATATTGGTTGGTATCTTACGGTATATTATATACGGTGTATTAGTATATTGGTTGGGATCTTATGGTATATTATATACAGTGTATTAGTATATTGGTTGGGATCTTATGGTTTATTATATACGGTGTATTAGTATATTGGTTGGGATCTTATGGTATATTATATACAGTGTATTAGTATATTGGTGGGTATCTTATGGTTTATTATATACGGTGTATTAGTATATTGGTGGGTATCTTATGGTATATTATATACGGTGTATTAGTATATTGGTGGGTATCTTATGGTATATTATATACGGTGTATTAGTATATTGGTGGGTATCTTATGGTATATTATATACAGTGTATTAGTATATTGGTTGGGATCTTATGGTATATTATATACAGTGTATTAGTATATTGGTTGGGATCTTATGGTATATTATATACAGTGTATTAGTATATTGGTTGGGATCTTATGGTTTATTATATACGGTGTATTAGTATATTGGTGGGTATCTTATGGTATGTTATATATGGTAAATTGGTGGGTATCTTATGGTTTATTATATACGGTGTATTAGTATATGAGATCTTACATCTTATTCTTCTCTCAGCAGTGTAAACGGCTGCGGAATACATACCAGGCAGAAAACAAGCGTATGTGGAGGGTATTATAGAAAAATCCGCTTCCTGACCTGCCACTTCTTCGTGTTCTCTGGGTTCAGGATATTAGAACACCAATGCTTTTTTCCTGCACAGTCCAAAGGACAAGAACATTCAGATAAATGACTCCTAGTGTTTTGCAATTAGCAGATGGTGAAACTGGAATTATTAACCGATGGAACAGCTATTATTGTGGTAAGGATATGCCTACACGCTGTACACCCCCCACACCTTACAGTGCCCGGGGGTCTTCTGTCTAACCAGGTGCCCTTTGGTTTGGGAGGAGTACTAGGACTATGAACGAGCCTATCTTTTAGGCTCCTACCCCTACGATATGTTATACTGGGGTAGTGCAGAACCGGCAGAAAGGTCTGTGTCCATTCTCAATATTGGCCAATATTTTATGTAATGTGGCAATCAATCTGATCAGAGGATATGACACAGGTTTCTGTTCGGGGGCTAGGAGTCCGTTGCAGTCCACGTAATAAAAAGCGTTATGTAATACGGAAGCAGGATAATCCCTTACATGAAACCTGGACCGTAATGTACTAGCTTCTCTATAGAAATCTTCCTGAGAGGAGCAATTTCTACAGGCACTGATATTGGCCTTTTGGTAAGGCAGGGGGCTGACGGTTGGCTATGAACATCTGTGGCCTCATCGTTGTTTGCATCGGTCTACTTTGTAGCAGCAGTGCATCAAAGCTTCGTCCAGTTCAAGTGAATGGGATGATGTTCCAATATTCGGGACCAGCCCTAATAGGTAAACTGAGCCATGTAAACAATGAGGAGGCTGCAGCAATCACACGAGCTCCGCAGCCCCTTCAAGCAGCTGACCATCAGGGGGTGTCTAGTGTCAGACACTCACCAATCTGATACTTATGGCCATCAACATCCTAATCCCAGAAAGCCCCTTTTATCTAAAGTACAAGGTCTGCTCAAAGTCGTCAGAATTTACAGACAATCTTGCCTATGGGGAACTCTCTACTGCCCCGATGGCAGCTGTGGGAGGAAAGAGGGGTAAGACATGCCAAATATTAATTTGCCCAGTCCTTTGGCAACCTCCGAGCTCAGAAAGTTTTGATCGTTTTGTCTGTAAAAAAAAAAACCCCAGCAACTTAAAAAACAAAAAACGTAGTTTCCTAAGAATCCGTTTGCAATCTAAGGTTTTAATGTCCCTTAGGGTTTCTCCATGGACCAACAGTCTGCCGAAAAATAGGATTCATGTGCTGTACCTTGGAGAACACGGACGTGAATAGGCCCTTAGTGACCTTTCTAGGCACATGAACTGCCTGGGTGCTGGGTTATATCTTTCCCTGAGGCCTGATGCACATGAAAATAGTTTTGGTCTGCATCTTTTTTTGCGGGTCGGTTGCGCAACCCGAGTAATTCAATATGGCTCAAACACATACCGATGTGCATTATGGATGCACAGGATCCATTTTTTCTTCATTTGTCTGACTGATAAAAAGTGATCTCTACAGAACAGGAAGTCACAACCCATTAGGTTTAGGACTAGTGCAAAAACGGAAGGATTTTTTTTTTTTTTTTTTTTAAATATAGATATTGAGATGGAAAGAGGTCACAAAAAAAAAAAAAAAAAGGACTTAGAAATTTCAAGAAAAGGTAATTTTCTGATAACACATTCCGTTTGAATGACATAATCCTGGCCGCCTACAGCCACCACTTGGGGGAGCTCACAGCATACAAATTTATACAGCTTCCATCGAAATAAAATATACATCCAAGTACAGTGAGGCTTTGCAGCTCTCTAGCAGAAATGTTCTGACCTTATAATTTTATGTTATGAGGTTCATCATTGAACCTAAAAGAGGGTTCCAAGACTTCAGATACTGGTGATCTGTACTCTGGATAGGTCATCAGTATCTGATCGGTGGAGGTCCAACACCCGGGATTTCCGTATTTAAGTTCCACAAAAAAATTAAATAACAATAATAGGACATGTTCTAAGTATAATGCAGTTCTATTAGGGGCCATCTGTTCCGTATAATATGGAATGCACACAGATGTCATCCGTATTTTTTTGCAGACCGCAAAATACATACGGTTGTGTGCATGAGGCCTAAACCTAAATGCTGTTTAGATTTGGAAGGTGGCAAAATGCATTGTGTTCTGCAAAAGTGTGCACTAAACAGAAGTGAGGAAATCAGAGAAACTCCATGTTGAACATATATACTTTTACTTCAAACCATTGATATGTCATATCAGTTTCCTTTTTAACACAATTTACTGCATGGTTAGATTCCAGAAAAAACAGCGAGACATCAGGAATGGCCACAGTAATCACAGGCCACGCCCACTGACACCTGTAAGGATGCTGAGAGTTGTAGTTCCAATAGCTGGGGTCACAAATAAGCCACTGGCTTTCTAGAGAGAGTATGATAATGACTTGAAAATCAGACCTGTGTATATCCGTGACAGGTTCAGAGCTCAGTGCCTGCACCAATGAAGCCGCTGTACGCCAGCACCAATGTCCTATTACTCATTTTCTAGGGACAGTCACACGAAAAATTAAAAAGCGGACGTGTCAAAATTCTTTTTTTATATATAAAAAAAGTACAAGGGATTTTTCCCAATGGCACTTCTCTTTAGCAAATCTTTCAGTATCCTCGATCCAAAGAAGTCTACGTATACACTTAGTGACAAGTATAAAATATGAATTTGTGGCTCTTCCCCCCCCCCCCCCCTTTGAATGGGAACTAAACCCATTTGCTGCCAAGTACCCTGCAATATGCTGAATCAACACACTGTGATCCATACGCTTTATTCTGAGAACCCTTTCATGAAGACGGCTTACACAAGACATCAAAATTCCTTGAAAGAACAAATCATTTAAAAAAAAAAAAAAAAAAATTCCTCCCCAACAGAAAATAAATTATAGTGGAATGACTGGAAAATGTTGGCGTTGGTTTAAAAATTCAAAAGCATAGAGAAAAAAAAAATTACAAATCATTGGCTCTCTAGAAAGAGGCAGCAACTGGGGAGAAAAATTTACACTTAAACCTAGTTGTAAACTGCGCAAAAAAAATATATAATTGTTCATTTTTTATAACTATTGAATGGAAACTGCGCTCTGGATCTAGTATATGTTTTATGTAAAAAAAAAAAAAAATCTTTATACATCAGAATAAAAAACAAGGAAGGCAAGATGCATAAAACAAATCAGCTGGTATCCGAGAGTCGTCAATGAAACCGCTTTGCTGTTGGAGGGGCTGGCATCGCGATCTGTCCCGGGGGCCTCTCCGGCAGCAAATAGGGCAGTTCTGCATATAAAAAAGTAGTGTGTCTGACTCTGCTTCAGGCATCTTACACCTTTGCTCATAGTAAGGATTGTTCTGTCCAGACGGGTGGAGGACAGCAGCCGGTCCGGATCTTATGCTGGCAAACTCAACTTCTTTCCTTTTAGTACTGCACAGGGGAGAAAGGGACAAAAAGAATATGTAAGCAACACATCAACAAGGCAGAAAGCAATATAGAAAGAGGATTACAGGGGTATTCCCATCTGAGACAATGGGGGGAATATAGCTAGGATATGCCCCCATTGTCTGATCGGTGCTGGTCCCACCTCTTAGACCCGCACCCATCTCGTAAACACAGCCAGCAAAGTCCCGGAGGGCGCACCGCTGCCCTCCCGAAAATAGCCAAGTGAATGGGAGCGGTGGCTGCACATGCCGATTAAAAAGATACCTTCCTTTTGTCTGCACGTTATATGAGTTTCTTTATTTGACCAAGAATGGTCGTATGTGTACACTTCTAATTATAGGGGGACCCGCGGTTAATGGTATAATTATTCCTTTTCCTGGGTTCATCACCCCCCTTTTTCCTCACTTCAGATATTATTTTCATTATGGCCAACCTTTTCTAACATAGGTGCGCATTCAATTTATGTTCCTCTCTCCCCATCTACCGTACAGACCAAAAGTTTGGACACACCTTCTCATTCAAAGACTTTTCTTTATTTTCATGACTATGAAAATTGTAGATTCACACTGAAGGCATCAAAACTATGAATTAACACATGTGGAATTATATACATAACAAAAAAGTGTGAAACAACGGAAAATACGTCATATTCTAGGTTCTTCCAAGTAGCCACCTTTTGCTTTGATTACTGCTTTGCACACTCATGGCATTCTCTTGATGAGCTTCAAGAGGTAGTCACCTGAAATGGTCTTCCAACAGTCTTGAAGGAGTTCCCAGAGATGCTTAGCACTTGTTGGCCCTTTTGCCTTCACTCTGCGGTCCAGCTCACCCCAAACCATCTCGATTGGGTTCAGGTCCGGTGACTGTGGAGGCCAGGTCATCTGGCGCAGCACCCCATCACTCTCCTTCATGGTCAAATAGCCCTTACACAGCCTGGAGGTGTGTTTGGGGTCATTGTCCTGTTGAAAAATAAATGATGGTCCAACTAAACGCAAACCGGATGGAATAGCATGCCGCTGCAAGATGCTGTGGTAGCCATGCTGGTTCAGTATGCCTTCAATTTTGAATAAATCCCCAACAGTGTCACCAGCAAAGCACCCCCACACCATCACACCTCCTCCTCCATGCTTCACGGTGGGAACCAGGCATGAGGAGTCCATCCGTTCACCTTTTCTGCGTCGCACAAAGACACGGTGGTTGGAACTAAAGATCTCAAATTTGGACTCATCAGACCAAAGCACAGATTTCCACTGGTCTAATGTCCATTCCTTGTGTTCTTTAGCCCAAACAAGTCTCTTCTGTTTGTTGCCTGTCCTTAGCAGTGGTTTCCTAGCAGATATTCTACCATGAAGGCCTGATTCACACAGTCTCCTCTTAACAGTTGTTCAAGAGATGTATCTGCTGCTAGAACTCTGTGTGGCATTGACCTGGTCTCTAATCTGAGCTGCTGTTAACCTGCGATTTCTGAGGCTGGTGACTCGGATGAACTTATCCTCCGCAGCAGAGGTGACTCTTGGTCTTCCTTTCCTGGGGCGGTCCGAATGTGAGCCAGTTTCTTTGTAGCGCTTGATGGTTGTTGTGACTGCACTTCGGGACACTTTCAAAGTTTTCCCAATTTTTTGCACTGACTGACCTTCAATTCTTAAAGTAATGATGGCCACTAGTTTTTCTTTACTTAGCTGCTTTTTTCTTGCCATAATACAAATTCTAACAGTCTATTCTGTAGGACTATCAGCTGTGTATCCACCTGACTTCTCCACAACGCAACTGATGGTCCCAACCCCATTTATAAGGCAAGAAATCCCACTTATTAAACCTGACAGGGCACACCTGTGAAGTGAAAACCATTTCAGGTGACTACCTCTTGAAGCTCATCAAGAGAATGCCAAGAGTGTGCAAAGCAGTAATCAAAGCAAAAGGTGGCTACTTTGAAGAACCTGGAATATGACATTTTCAGTTGTTTCACACTTTTTTGCTATGTATATAATTCCACATGTGTTAATTCATAGTTTTGATGCCTTCAGTGTGAATCTACAATTTTCATAGTCATGAAAATAAAGAAAAACTCTTTGAATGAGAAGGTGTGTCCAAACTTTTGGTCTGTACTGTATATCATATATTTCATTGTCGTTGGTGCAGGCATGTGGAACGCATGAGGCACAATACCAGTATCTGGCCTGTAAGCTTGCGT
Organism: Bufo gargarizans; assembly: GCF_014858855.1. Classification (NCBI taxonomy): domain Eukaryota; kingdom Metazoa; phylum Chordata; class Amphibia; order Anura; family Bufonidae; genus Bufo; species Bufo gargarizans. Next base: position 137,661,426 of record NC_058087.1, on the reverse strand, counting down.
TCCACCTATGCGTCCGGATGGCGCGTTTCATTTGCCGAAAGTCGGACGATTAACGCTCACTCCGGAACTATAGCTCACCTATACTTCCACCCCAATCTGGTAGGCTGTTGTATAGTCATAATGTTAGCGCAATATATTAACTTAAAACCAAATCTAACTAACGCATTTCCTTGAGTGGCAACATTTTATATCCTTGGAACGCGTTCCATAATACCGGAAATAAGGTGGAGCCATATCCCTTTCCAGAAAATTACGCCCCTAAGAGCGGAAGCACCATTTTCAAACACATCTATTATTCCAGGTATAAATAGAGGTGTTTTTGGACTTCTTATTGCCCCCACAACATCTTGGTTGCCAGTATCTCTATCTCATCTGATATTGCCTCTTGTCCTCTGATGAACCAATGACCATCTTCAATGGGGCCTATTATGACAAGTTTTTTTTTTAGGGCTTATATATTATTTATGTGGGGTTTTATATTATTAGCACCTTGGAGCACCAGGGGGCGGAGCTGAATGTTTGGAGCACTGCTTTTGTAACACCCTTCCTCCCCTCTTTTAAACAAGCCTTTATCGCAAGACACTGGCTATTAGCAACAAAAGGGTGGGCAGGCCAAGTGCAGCTGCTACAGAGCCTGCATAGTGTTAAAGCGGTCCTCTGAAATTTTGATAATGGTCTATCCTCAGGATAAGTCATCAATATCTGATCAGTAGGGGCCTGACTTTCGGCACCCCAGCCAATCAGCGGTTTGAAGAGACAGTGGCACTCCATCCTCCTCACCGCTAACCAGGCACAGTGCAGTCCACTGCATGACGGCTGTGCTTGGTATTGCAATCCAGGCCCATTCACTTGAATGGAAATGAGCTGTGCCTAGGAAGAGGCTATAGCACTCACCGCAGCTTCTTCAAACAGCAGATCGTGGGGGTGCTGGGCGCCGGACACCCACCTATGCTATCCTGAGCATAGGTCATGAATATCATGATCTCAGACAACGCCTTTAAAATCGTAAAAAAAAGTGCCATGAGCTGGCATGCACTGCCATAGAAAACTTTACACCCCCCCCCCCCCATTAATAGACTCTGGATGGCAGATGCGCTGTCCGTAGCTAAAAACAGAAGCAGACCGGTTTTCAAGAGAACTGTTCTCACCTTTTGTAACATACAAGTAGAAGAAGTCGCAGTACAGGATGGTTTGCACCACACCGGCCACTATGGCAATCAGGTCAAAGAAGCCTTCAAAGGAGTAGCGCCAGATCCAGTTGAAGAGGTACAAGGCACGGTACAAGCCCAAGAAGAACAGGTAATGAGTCGTGATTGTCTCCGCTTCACCCGTCTTGCTGATCATGAAGAGCTGAGGCAAAATGGCCACGGACTCCAGATATATGGAGAAGGTCCACAGGATCTGCAAGACAACACAGCGCAGTTAAAGGACAGACTTAATATGCTGATCATAATTTTCATCATTAGTGTTTATTAAAGGGGGTTATCCGCTTTCTAACAGGTCAGAGAATAAAACATTTCTCCGGTTTAGACAGTCAGTGGCGATGCAACTGCGGTCCATGCCGCCAAAATGCCTGCAGGCTGCTGGTCAAAACCAGGAACCATGGAGCACTGTATATTATACTGCCCCACCCTGTCCTGTTTATATTTTGAAAACATATTTTTGCCCCAGGACGACGGCCGTTATAATTAACAGTGAGTATCCACCACCCCAAGATAAAAGGAACACTCACTGCCAATTAAAGGCATTTAGGACTTACTTATGCTGCCATAGGTGTTTATTTTTTCTGTTTACAGAGGACCCCTTTAAATCAGTACTGGGCCATTTCATTCTAGGAATTGACAGGGGTACCAGTATTTGGCCCTCCAATGCAGCAATATGCCAACCATTGCTTCAGTGGGAAAAGGCCCTTTAAATACAGCAATTCACTTAGCTTTAGGGTTGTTGCAGGTATCGAAATATCCATACTTTTGTCCCAGTATCGGTTCGGCACCGGGATTTGCCTTTTATCAGAGTGCACCATGTTCCCTCAGCAGCACAGGGGAGAAGGAGTCAGTCTCTCCCTCCCCCGTGCCACTGCTGCCAATGCGGAGAGAGGGGCGGGCGCACTGCACCACCCATGAAAATTAACATCTAATATAGATACAGGAGGCAGGTGCGGTGGCAGAATCAAATAGCCTGCACTCGACCTCTGTGACAGGGAGCTGGGTGCTGCACCTGAGGGGGTTAACTGTCGCAGATAGCAGCGCCCTGTCATAGAGGTTGGGTGTCGGCTATGTGATTCTGCTGCCGCACCCGCCTCCTGTATCTGTATTAGACGTTAATTAACATTGGTTAACAATGGCGCAGTGCACCCTCTTGGTGTAATGGTAACGCCCCCGTTGCTCCTAGAGGCTCATTTGCATATAATAAAACATTGTTTCTCAGTAATGCGGGCACATATGAACACGGGACCAACACAGATTCCTTCAGCTGCCAAGTGCACATGTAACAGGTCAGCCAGTGTCATAGGGACAGATAAATTAACAATGGTAACAAAGATGTACCAAGAGCAGGGAGTTAGTAATATGTCGGGGGAGTATAGTATAAAAAAATATCCTGCAAGTGCTACTGTCCATTTACCAAAGTGCTGCTCTTCCAGTATCTTGGAGTTTCTTTTCAGCATTTTTCATATCTCCGCTCTATATTTTACATGTCACTCCCTGCTGGTTCAGTGTCTGGACAGAGCATGCACCGAAGCACTCGCAGATTTCAAGCAAAAAAAGCAGGATTTTGAAGAGACTACAAAAGTTATTATTAGAACGAGTAACTGCAAAAGAACAGATCATTGTGATATAAAGCATTTTCAAAAAGATACAAGAATCCTTTACCCATCACAGGAGGTTAGGATTAATTTTGGCGAATGCAGCGAAAACAACCGTAAACCTATAGTGATGGTACAAAACCATACACTTCACTCACTGGACCATTCTACTACACACTGGTTGATGATCGGGCCGTTGCTAGTTTGGCGCTCGTGGATTTTTCACCCTGTTTAAATTAAGATATGACTGCAAAAGTAAAAACGGACAGTACCTCCAGCGGCGAGAAATCGTGATTCACAAGGACCGACAATCCACCAACGGGAACAACAAGGAACTCCACTCGGAAGGTGTCGTGGTTCCCGTCATATGTAGCCTTGAATTTCATGTATACCAGATAGACTGTTGCATACGCGCAGGCAATATAGATGAGCTGAAAGAGAGCAAAATACGACATAAGACAATATACAATGCAGAGTTACATCAGACCTCTATATAATACCCCTGCTGCCTGTAGAATACACTCGGAAGACCGAGATCTGCAGCTCTCCTGAGCCGAATATAGATGACTGGAGGATTTGATGGCGTAGTTCTACTACATTTACCAAGGGACAGCCAATAATTAGGAGGCAGTCATTAACTTATGTTCAATATGGATGGCCTGTCCATAAGAAATATCGGATCGGTGGGGGTCCGTGGGGCACCTCATGCGGGCAGCAACCTCTTCCTTAAAGGGGTTGTCTCATCACAGACAATGGGGGCACTTCTATAGGATATGCCCCCATTGAATGATGAGAAAACCCCCTTTAAGTGAATCGACCTGGGTGCAATACCAAGCACAGCCAGTATAAAAACATATGGCGCTGTGTTTTAGGTGCTGCACTGAAGCTCCACAGCCTCTTCAACAGCTGATCGGTGGGGGTACCAGTAATCAGACCCCAGCGATCTGATATTGATGACCTATCCCGAGAACAGGCCATCAATACCGAAGTCATTTAATAGAATACAACATGAAAAATGAGTTACTTTTGTAATTTACTTGCTGTTAAAAAGATGCTCCAGTTGCAAGATATTCTCTTTACTTCATTATAATGGCGCCTCCCGGTGTTTAAAGAGGACCTCTCCCCTCTCCAGACATGTCTGGTTTAGTAACTAATTGCATTCCCCATGTAACAACAATTCTGGAGCATCTAGTCTTATGGCTCTATGTTGTGCCAGTCCTTTATTATTCCTGCTAAAAGTTATGAATGAATTTTCAGCAACTTACAGTAAAGCTACAGATGGGCGTTACCAGACCGGGGGGTGTGGGGGGATCCCTGCACAATCCGACATTAGCAGCACTGATCGGGCAGCTACTAGTAACACCCAGCAGTACCTTACCTACAGACTACTGGCAATTTGTAAACTTCTAGCAGGAATAATACAGGAATGTCACAACATAGAGCCATAAGAATAGATGCTCCAGAATTGTTATTGCATTCCCCATGTAAGTAGTTACTAAAATAGAGATGTGGGGGACAGGTCCTCTTTAATCTGTATAGTAATGGGCACGTTCCATTCACCTACTGAGGTGGCCGCAGATGCTCAGTTCTATCCTCCTACGGTTACCAGCCATACCTAAATTTTAGAAGCTGGGACCATTACTGGGAGAGAGCTGTGCTAGAATATAAAGGACTGAGCTGTGCCAGAGAGCACGCACTACCAGAAAGGACACGCCCCTGAACTGTGCCAGAGAGCACGCACTACCAGAAAGGACACGCCCCTGAGCTGTGCTAGAGAGAGCGCACTACCAGAAAGGACACGCCCCCTGAGCTTCCAGCCTGAAGAGCATCTAGATAGAGCAATGAATGAGGGAAGCTCTGTACCCATATGAGATATAGGGCTGGTTCTAGCTTTTTTTTCTAGGGTACATTCCCACAACCATAATTCAGTCTGTGTCCAATCCACATTTTTTTGCGGATCACACGTGGACCCATTCATTTGCATGAGGCGCTAAAAGCCATGCGGCCGGGCAGAAAATTATTGAACAAGAATAGGCATTTTCATCAATGGGGTTTGCGAAAAGTACGGACCGCAAAACGGAAACAGTCACCTGAATGCCCCTATAATCCGCCACATGATTATAGCATTTAAATCCACTGCCATCAATCACCGACAGCTTTAACGTCCCAGAGGCCCAATAATCTGATAGGGAGGTAACAAAGTCTCCAAGAATGTAGGGCAGCACAAAGAACCGCCCCGCGTCCTCCGAATCTCCTCCTTGCTGGCTGACGTCACAGAGCTGGAGCGCTGAAATCTCGCGATGCTCGAGCTAGCGCACGCGTAGTTCGTTCCCTGTGCTGATGCCAGCACAGGGAATGAACATGATGCCGACACTGCGCATGCGCTAGCTCGCTCAACGCGAGATTTCGGCGCTCCAGCTCTGTGACGTCAGCCAGCAAGGAGGAGATTCGGAGGACGCGGGGCGGTGCTGGGCTCCTTTCCGCTTGACTCATCTCCGGATACAGGACTCATATCAGGTCATTTGCATATCAATCAAAACGTTTTTTTTAACACAATAAAAGCGCAGAGAGCTATGGGGACTGGGTATTGCAGATGTGCTAGCGGCCATCTAGCAGCCCATGTCCCCAGCTCTATGCGCAAAATCATGGTGACAGGTTTCCTTTAAAGGTTCCCAGTAGCAACCAGCAGAACTATGAATGCAGCTCTAGACTATAATTCAGGCTGTTATTGAGGATCACTGTGTAAATCAAAGTATTTGCAAAACTGCAAGATTTTTTGAACTGTAAAATGGTACACAAAAAGGTGAACATCCATGAAAAAGACCGGAGAATAACAACTGGTATTTCTAAAACAGGGTTAAATGACCGGGATCAGAGCCCACTGGATCGAACCAGTGGTCACCCAGATGTAATAGAGCTCGATTTACTATGGGACTGATGGAGATAGACGAGCACAGTACTTGGCCGTCATCGTCCGCTCCACGACAAGGGTTGTGTCACTTCAGCAAGTGGCATTTATCATGTAGAGAAAGTTAATACAAGGCACTTACTAATATATTATTAGCCATATTGTCTCCTTTGTTGGCTGGATTCATTTTTCCATCACATTATACACTGCTCGTTTGTGCCCGGAAAAACAAGCCCTTTTTTGCAAATCTGACCAGTGTCACTTTATGTGGTAATAACTTTGGAACGCTTTTACTTATCCAGGCCATTCTGAGATTGTTTTCTCGTGACACATTTTAGCAGTGTCGTGAAGTACAAATTTTGAGTCAATATAATTTTCCTTTATATAAAAAAAAATATAATAAATAAAAAATCCCAAATTTACCCCAAATTTTTAAAAATTCACAATTTTCTAAATTTGAATTTCTCAACTTTTAAGACAGAAAGCAATGCCTCATAAAATAGTTACCAGTCATCATTTCCCATATGTCTGCTTTATTTTGTAAATGTCATTTTATTTTTTTAGGACATCAGAAGACTTAGGCCTCTTTCACACGAGCGTGTCTGGATAAGGTCCGGATGCGTTGCGGCAAACCGTGCGAGTAGGTACGCAATTGCAGTCAGTTTTGACTGCGATTGCGTTCCGTTGTTCAGTTTTTACCGCGTGGGTGCAATGCGTTTGTAGATTGTATTATTTCCCCTTATAACATGGTTTCTAATTACAGAATGCTTAGTACAATAGGGCTGGAGGGGTTAAAAAAAAAAAAAAAAAAAAAAAGATATATTTAACTCTCCTTAATCCACTTGTTCGCGCAGCCAGCATCTCTTCTGTCTTGTTCTGTGAGGAATAGGACCTTTGATGACATCACTGCGCTCATCACATGGTCCGCCACATGATCCTTTACCATGTGAAGGATCATGTGACGGACTATGTGATGAGCGCAGTGACGTCATCAAAAGGTCCTATTCCTCACAGAACAAGACAGAAGAGATGCCAGCTGCGAAAACAAATATAAAACAAAAATATGTAACCCCTCCAGCCCTATTGTACTATGCATTCTGTATTCAGTGTGAGGGAAGGTTTTAGCACTTTTTTTTTTTGTTTTTTTTACTGCATTCACCTGACAGGGTGGATCATGTGATATTTTTATAGAGCCGGTCGATACATACGTGGCAATAAATACATACACACACACATATATATATATTTTTTTATTATGCACAACTTTATTGTAACTTTTTTCCCCCACAACTTTTGGGAGCCTGATCCCCTGTACAATGCATTACAATACTTATTATACTGTATTTTAATGCACTGGCTGTAAGTGTATTACACTGAGTAATACACTTACAGCCTTCTTGCCGGTGAGATCCAGGGGGCTGGATCTCACAGGCTTACATGGAAGGCAGCTCAGATGCCTGTGGAAGGCATCCGGCTGCCTTCCCTGCCATCGGGTTCCCGTCACAGCAGCGCGGGGACCCGATGGCATACAGCCCGCACATGCGATGACCGCGGCATAGTGAGGGTCAATGCGCCGGCATCAGTGTTTTCACCGACGCCGGCGCATACAGCAGGGGTTTGGCTAATGGGAACAGCTGCTGCAGCTGATCGGGCAGACGCAGCTCTTGCGTCCGCCTGATCAGCGCGCCTTATACTACAGTGCTGGTTGGGAAGTCACTTCCCGCAGTGCCGTACTATTAAGTTGCTGGTCAGGAAGGGGTTAAGGAAAAACCTGAAGTGAATGTGCGCTCCTTTATTGTCATTCAGCCGGCTTTATATCATAAGCGCTTATTGAAAAGCTATTGAGAGCAGGGAATGAGTAATGGCTGCAACATTTGTCACAAGCGGCGAGTCTAGGCGAGACTGAAGTCTGATGCCGGGATCACATCTACACCATTACAAGTCTGGGAGGTGTGGTGCAGTAGGGAAAATTTTAAAGAACATCAACAACAAAAAAGCAAACGATCATACAGAAGCTGACAAAACCTTAGAGAACCGTGTACGATATACAAATTTCTATCTTAAGCTGGAAAACCCCACAGCAAACAGCCAAAGTGCCGTCCTAACTTTCACTGCTACCATCTATGCAAGTCATCCCCTGGCGTGATACAACACTTCTACAGTAAAGGCCCCATACACAGTGTATTGTCGGCCGAATCAGTTAGTCTGATGTGTGCCCGACTGATGATGTCGGTGGAGATGAGGAGCGGGTGAAGTGGATATCATCGCCTAATCCTTTTGTTCTCCCGGGAGATAAAACTGTCAGACAGTGACTTTCTCTGTTCTCCCCATTGAATATGTACACTTGTGTACAGGGGAGTTGTGCGAAATAGATGTCGTCTGAACGAACGTGTATGGCTGCCCTTAGGCCAGGGCTACACGGTGACTTTGACCAAGACAAGTCACGCATCCAAAGCTCAGTGTAGCAAAGCAGCATTTCATCTCGAAAAAGTACAAGGGGTTGCGTTACGACCGGGCAATCATAAGAAGCCCAAATCTGCTGGACTTCGTGCAACTGTCAGGTCATGGCGACGTGCGGGTTGAAATACGCCCCTATTCACTATGCTGGGATGTAGAGTACAGTAGCCCAAGGCTACAACCATAAGCATGGTCTAGCAGCAGGTGGCTCAGTGGTTAGCACTGGTGAAAATACGGGTGGACAGCACTCCTTAGTAATAATGTTTCGGGTGCTCGTCTCCAGGAGGGGTGGTAAAAAGCCCCTAGTAAAGCAACTCGTAGGTATCCAGAAAAAGAAAATGGAGACAGCACGTCCAAAGGGTGCAAAAAGTGGAATTTGTTCATTGCATCTGGAATAATTAAATTTATTGCATCTGGAATAAATTCCACTTTTTGCACCCTTTGGACGTGCTGTCTCCATTTTTTTTATTTTTCTGGATACCTATGGTTAGCACTGGTGTCTTGCAGCGCCGGAGTCCAAGATCCAAATCTGACCATGGACAGCATGCATGGAGTTTGCATGTTCTCCCCCACCATGTCCACAGATTTCCTCCTACGCTCCAAAGACATACTGATAGGGATCTTAGGCCTCATGCACACGACTGTTGCCGCAAAAGATGCAGACAGCACTCTGTGTGCTGTCCGCATTCGTTGCTCAGTTACGTAGCCTGGCAAAAAAAATATTACATGTCCTATTCTTGTCCGTTTTTTTGGACAAGAATAGGCATTTCTACAATGGGCCGCCCGTTCCGCAAATTGCGGAAGGCGCACGAGCGGCTTCCGTTTTTTTGCGGATCCGCGGTTTGCGGACCGCAAAAAAACCTGAACGGTCGTGTGCATGAGGCCTTAGATTGTGAGCTCCATTGGAAGGCAGTAAATGATGAGGTTTGTAAAGTGCTGCACTATGTCAGTACTAGTTAAATAAAAATATATATAATGCCAGTTGCCACCACTTCTACTGTGCCAGGTGTTGCTGCCCTACAGCTGCGGTCATTAAGGGGCACACTGAAAGCTCACAAAATGCCACAAGAGTAGAAGTGCCAAGTGCACCTGGCATGGACAAGTTTGAGGGTAAACCAGTGCTCTCTGGTCACAGACTACCACTCTCGGTATATCTAGACTACCTGCAACTGAAGTCAAGCCGGGAGTTCTAGTTTTGCAACAGCCAAAGATCACCAGGTTGGAGGCCACCGAGGTAAACAAACGACCGGCTGCAGCACCTTGTAGCAGAGACCTCTTTGAGGGCATCATCTTACCTTCATAGAAGTGTTGTACAATGAAATGAATGATGTAAAAAAGATCCAGGTATCGCGTAGTGAACACCAAAGCAAAGAGGAGCTGACTCTTCCCAGAAATACCTGCAAATGACAAGACACCTTCATTAAAAAAGGTCCATAAAAAAAAAAAACTACTGGCTCAAAGTAATAAAAGTTTGGCTTCAATACTGCCACGAGACGGTGATGTGAGCATCAGGCAGGTCCCCCAGAGCATCCTCAGGTTCTGACTCTGTATTAGGATCCTGCCACAAGAACCTTAGGGTCCACCAAAAGTGGAAACCCATAACCCATCAATCCTGTGTTGTCTATGTTACAGCAGAGACACAAAAAGGTCTATTTTACCCATCTGGACATTTATAGCATATCAATCGAATATAGTTGTCCAATAGCCGCAGGTCCCACCCATAGGACTCGCTCCTATCCCAAGAAGGGTGCTCATCTGCGTGCACATCTTGCTCTCCATTCGCATGCTTGCTTGGCTATTTTTAGTGAAGTAAGGGAAGTAGCGGCCACTGCATACAGTACTGTCAGAAGGGAGAAACCCACTGCTTCTGAGAGAAATGCATCTAGCTGTGCAGCTTAAACAGTCAATAATATAGCTTAAAGGGGTTCTGCAGTTCTTTTAAACTGATGATCTATCCTCTGGACACCCAGCTGTTTGAAAAGGCAGTGGCGCTGGCAGTAGCCTTCTCGCAGTTTACCGCAGGCCCAGTGACGTCACAACTAGTATCACTGGGCGGGGCTAAGCTCCATTCACATGAACAGAGTTTAGCTCCGCCCAGGCCAGGAAAAAAAAAAAAAAAAAAAAAAATCAGCATTTCCTGTATGTCAAGAGAGAGCAGGAGGCCGGCCTTACTACAATACCAACTTCTGCGGTCCCACTGAAACTAGGGACCGGGATATTGTGCTCGAGATTGTGTGCGGAAAATAACCGCAAGTCACCCGCTTCTTCCGCAGCAGGTGTCCCGTCCCCCCGATATACAAAAGCCTATTTTGGCAGTACACGAGTACAATTACCTTGCAGATTCTCTGTAAATATGTAGCGTCACTGCTGCCAACAAAAAACAGCAGTGTGGCAAGCTGCCCTGCCAGACAGTAGGTATACAATGCAGAGCAAATACAAAACGTGCACAAGGGAATCTGGCACTCAGCACTTCCCATGTGGCTTATTCATCTTAATAGTGGGCAAGTACGTACGGCCATCTTTCAATAGACACATCACCACTGAGGCCACTGACTGGCTGCAGCAGTCACATGGGGTGTACGGGTGCTTCAATGCTGTGGCAGAGTAAAAAAAAAAAAATCCAGCAGGACAAAACAGGATTATTATTATATTTTTTTTTAATACTGTACCATATTCCCTGCTAAGCCTAATTTTTACATCCAGGGACAACCCCTTTAACACGTGTGACCGGAACAAAGCTGTGACACCCTACACAGCCACTACTAAGTAGACCATGGGCAGTGTAAAGCATCCGAAAACTTGCTGGGTCCCCATCAAATAGCTGCTTGGCAAGGGTGACGGGAGTTGGACTGCTGCTGGTGACCTATCCTAAGAATTGTCCGTCAATACTATGAACCCGGACAGCCCCTTTAAAGAGGACCTGTCACCTCTGCTGACATCAGTTTTAGTAACCTGAATTCCCATTGTAAAAAAAAAAATATTCTGAACCATCAGACTATGATGTGCCATTCCTTTATTATTCCTGCTAGAAGTTATGAATGAATTACTAGCAGGTTGCAGTGAAGGTCCAGATGGATGTCACCAGTTGAGGGGGGTCCCTACACAGCCTAACACGATCTAATCAATCAATGCCGCCAGTGTCGGACTGTGCAAGGACACCCCCCCCCCCCCCCAACTGGTAACACCCAGCTAGACTTTTAGCAATTCATTCCTAACTTCCAGTTTCTCGGTGCTAAATGGGAAATCTTCCCAATTACCCAGGTACAGGGGGGTGAGGAACAATTTGTCACACAATAAGGACTTGTTCTCCATGGACAAACCTGTGACCACGAGTCAGTAGAAATACAGGGACATGCACTACCGTGGTCTGACACTAAAAATGCCCATAGAAGTCAATGGGTCAGTTAAAACCAAAGACGGAACACAGGCACCATTTCTGAAAGCAGATGACGAGAGGGGGGCAAAGACATCAAACGGACATGGAGGTATGAATGGGACCTAAGGTTGAGAGAACCAGCTTGAAGTTATAACATCAGCAATACTAGTCGCCAACCCAGCTTTCCCAGGAACAGATATAACAAAAAAAAAAAAATGTGTCAGAAGAGGAGAAGTCACGACTCATTTTCACTGGTAACTTATTTCACATTTTTACTAAAATGGGAAAATTCTCCTATAAAGGGTGGTTGTCCAATAAGGCGAATTTGGGTTTTTCTTAAATACTACTACCGCCATGCCAGACCTGTGAAGGAAAGCGTACTTACCTGCTCACTTGTCCACTGCTATCTTCACTGTGTTCTGGACCATTCAGGTGAACTCCTGGCACGGACAAGGTCACGTGCGCTGCTGCAGCAAATCACTGGCCCCAGCAGTGACGTGTCGCCAAGAAGCACATGATATAACGCTTGGTTATACTTCACCGCAGAGGCCAGTCATTGGCGGCAGCCCACAGGACCCCCATTCATGCCAAAACTATTCACAAAGTGACCTGGGCACAATGAAGACAGAGGTAGACCCACAAAGCCGAAACTAAGCAGGTAAGTGCGCGTCCCTTCAGAGGTCTGACGGGGTGAGGGGAGGATTTATAAAGAACATGTGCTGGAAAACCCCTTTAAGGATTCTTGCAAGGCAGAAGAAATCCTGAGCCTGCAAAAAGTATAAAAATAAAAAAACAAATAAAAAACACGTGCAAAGCCACTTCCAGGAAGGGGGAACAATTTACAGCATGTTCAGTCACCTCTATACGGTACTTAATTTCCCCAAATCTCCACTTACTATTGAATTTACATACATTTTTATCTTCTATTTACTGGCTAACACTGTACAAATATACGGTATATTTTTTGGTACAATAAACCGCGGCAGTCCGTATCCCATGGCCACATAAAGCAGTGGTTGCACTGGATAACTGTAACCCGGCGCTGTCTGACACTGCAGCAGGTAGGCAATCCGGGAGCCAATAACCGAGGCGATGATGTGGCCGCATCCTCATCCGTCTGCCCTACGGCTCAAAACTAACATTGTCGCTCTGTATCTCGCCCTGATCTGGAAAGATTCCAAGTCCTGGGCAGTAATGGGACTCCCTCTACTATTAAAATGGGCTGCAGGGGGGGGGGGGGAAGGGGTTAAGAGCTGACATGTAATAACGGGACCTCTCGGCTTCTGCTCTCACCACGCCTCACAAGCCGGCTGCCACGTCAGATCCACACACACACACTCCGAGCGGCAGCCCATCATTTACAGCAGGCACTGATTCATTGCCTTCCAGCACATGCACCGAGGAACAGAAAGACAACCACTCTCATCCTGCTCAGGGTTTCCCCCCCACCAATTTATTTGCAACTTTGTCGCCAGGGGCTGAAGGGCATCTCCTGTGCCTACAGGACTGGGAATAGCCCCGGGCTAGGATTCCCAAGATGAAGAATCTGACGTTCTTATCAGATCTGTGCATGTGAAGGCGTCCGGAAGCGAAGACGTCTTCACGATGAGGGGGTTCAACCGCAGTTAAGGGTTACCCCGTAAAAGGAATGGGCGTTAGGGCTACACAGCACCCTACAGCCACAGAACCCACTGCAGTCGCCAAAAGCCACGGCAAGTGGTGCCAAGCTAATAGAAGCCGACAGTAGTAAACCTTGTGAAACTATCACACATTTATTTTAACCTAAAAATAATTAAATTGGGATGAAAAGTGCATCGAGTGGTGCAACCCGCTGGCACTGAGCGTAATAGAGCAAAACCTGTTGGCACCGGGCATCAAAGTGCGCAAGTCACCCTGTAACCTTGGCCTATAATAAAAGCTGCACACAGACTCTGATCTGCTATGCCCAGGTCACTGACTATCCTTTCATGAGCTTTTCCTGCAGAGGCTGGCGCTGGGCATCATAGAGCACAACCTGCTTGCAACGGGCATAATTCACCATCTCCTATTATAAAAGCTGCACCCAGACTCGGTGATCGGTTACGCCCAGGTTGCAGATTAATGACTATCCCTTCATAAACTTTCCATGTAGAGGAGGGCACAGCTGGCACCACAAAGCACAACCCACTGGCACTGGGCATAACAGCACAAGTCACCCTGGCTTATGCTTATAATAAAAGCTTTCGGCCGATCCTCCTTTCTTGCCATTTCCACGGGACGCTGGCCCTAGGATACACGCACCGCCATTCCAAACTTACCGTTGTGCCAATCGATATATATGGTAGAAATAATAAAAGCTGCAACCAGACTCAGTGAGCGATTGGCTATGCCCAGGTTGCATATTACAGACTGTCCCTTCATAAACTTTCCCTGTAGAGGAGAGCACCCCTGGCACTGACATCATAGAGCACACCAGGGGATGTCACTCCATAAAAACGGCACCCAGACTCAGTGACTGTCTATGCCAAGGTTGCAGACCATCTCTTCATAAACTGTCCCTGTAGAGGAGGGCACAGCTGGCACCAGGCATCTCAGAGCACAAGCCACCCTGTACCCTTGGCCTATGCACAGACTCAGCGATTGGCTATGCCCAGGTTGCAGAATACAGACTGTCCCTTCATAAACTTTCCCTGTAGAGGAGGGCACAGCTGGCACTGCCCTGGGCACTGTGCACACAGATACTAAGACTGCAGCCTGACTTCTGGAAAGCAAATAAGGAGGTTAAAAGGAACGAGTTGCAATAAAATAAAAATAAGCATAAAAGCAAAAAAGGTGCTCCCCAAACCCTGCAGCCCTGGCACAGTCCTAGTCTGCACCTCCAGCCTGGGGCAGGGCTGCAAAGGCACTGATGGGGCACACAGCCTGGCACCAGCACCAACTCCTGGCATCACTTACCGGCACAGGACCGGGTCTTCCAAATCTTCAGAAGCAGGATGATGATGGCTGCCAAATGGGACAAGTCCCCGGTTAACCTGAAGATGTTCATTGTGCTGCAGAAGAAGCGGGACAAGGGAGCTCCGGTGACCGGGACGGGGGAGAAGAGAGGGCGAGAGGTGACCCGGGGACCGCGGAGACGAGCTGTGCCGCTGCAGCCGCTGACTTCAATCCGTTAAAATGGCGAGAGCCGAGCTACGTGGCCCGGGGACGTGGCCTAACTGCAGCGAGCGCAAAGCACGCTGGGAAACAGCGCTCAGGCAAGGGTGACGTGGTAGACTCCGCCCATCAACACACCCCTCCTATGGTGTTCCACGACAAAGCCACGCCCCTTAAAGGCAGACTGTCCTAGAATGTTCTCTTTTATAGATTTTTTTCATTTTTTTCAATTTTTTTTATAAGCCCCTCACAGACCATTGCTCCCTTCAGGGTTTCTAGAAGCGTCCTTGGAATGTCTCACGCCTACCTGCTTGTTGTCCAAATCAGTTTCAATATATATTTATGTACTTATGTGGAAAGTATACGCCTATAGAGCAGATATACAACTATGGGGGTAAATAGACTGGAAAAAATACCTTCCAAAACCAATGAACAGCCAGAACACCTCGCTCCAAATAATACAGAGCGAGAGTATGAAGCTACAGCATGGGGAGCACAATTGTCAGTCTCTTAGGACACCTCCATTCAGGCCCCATTCACGCAACCGTATTATTGCATTTTTTTGCAGATCGGATGCGGACCCATTCTGTCCGCATCCGCATGTCTGTTCCTCAGGCCCACAAAAAAGATACAACACGTCCTATTCTTGTCTGTTTTGCAGCCAATAGGTATTGTTACAATGGGTTCTGGAAAAAAAAAAAAAATGGATGCAACACAGACGTCATACGCGTCTCCTACCAATGGTCCGTGAAAAACTACTGACAGAACACAGATGCTGGATTTAAAAAAGTATGAAATACATTACATTTTTTTAAAAGTCCCCCCAAAAAGTGTCTGTGAAGGAAGCCTAAGGGTACAGTCAGGTCCATAAATATTGGGACATCGACACACAATTCTAACATTTTTGGCTCTATACACCACCACAATGGATTTGAAATGAAACGAACAAGATGTGCTTTACCTGCAGACTGTCAGCTTTAATTTGAGGGTATTTACATCCAAATCAGGTGAACGGTGTAGAAATTACAACAGTTTGCATATGTGCCTCCCACTTGTTAAGGAACCAAAAGTAATGGGACAGAATATTAATCATAAATCCAACTTTCACTTTTTAATACTTGGTTGCAAATCCTTTGCAGTCAATTACAGCCTGAAGTGTGGAACGCATAGACATCACCAGACGCCGGGTTTCATCCCTGGTGATGCTCTTCCAGGCCTCTACTGCAACTGTCTTCAGTTCCTGCTTGTTCTTGGGGCATTTTCCCTTCAGTTTTGTCTTCAGCAAGTGAAATGCATGCTCAATCGGATTCAGGTCAGGTGATTGACTTGGCCATTGCATAACATTCCACTTCTTTCACTTTGGTTGCTTTTGCAGTATGCTTTGGGTCATTGTCCATCTGCACTGTGAACCGCCGTCCAATGAGTTCTGAAGCATTTGGCTGAATATGAGCAGATAATATTTCCCGAAACACTTCAGAATTCATCCTGCTGCTTTTGTCAGCAGTCACATCATCAATAAATACAAGAGAACCTTTTCCATTGGCAGCCATACATGCCCACGCCATGACACTACCACCACCATGCTTCACTGATGAGGTGGTTTGCTTAGGATCATGAGCAGTTCCTTTCCTTCTCCATACTCTTCTCTTCCCATCACTCTGGTACAAGTTGATCTTGATCTCATCTGTCCATAGGATGTTGTTCCAGAACTGTTAAGGCTTTTTTAGATGTCGTTTGGCAAACTCTAATCTGGCCTTCCTGTTTTTGAGGCTCACCAATGGTTTACATCTTGTGGTGAACCCTCTATTCACTCTGGTGAAGTCTTCTCTTGATTGTTGACTTTGACACACATGCACCTACCTCCTGGAGAGTGTTCTTGATCTGGCCAACTGTTGTGAAGGGTGTTTTCTTTACCAGGGAAAGAATTCTTCGGTCATCCACCACAGTTGTTTTCCGTGGTCTTCCGCATCTTTTGGTGTTGCTGAGTTCACCGGGGCGTTCCTTCTCTTTAAGAATGTTCCAAACAGTTGTTTTGGCCATGCCTAATGTTTTTGCTATCTCTCTGATGGCTTTGTTTTGTCTTTTCAGCCTAATGATGGCTTGCTTCACTGATAGTGACAGCTTTTTGGATCTCATCTTGAGAGTTGACAGCAACAGATTCCAAATGCAAATAGCACAGAACTCTGGCCCTTTTATCTGCTCATTGTAGTTGGGATAATGAGGGAATAACACACACCTGGCCATGGAACAGCTGAGAAGCCAATTGTCCCATTACTTTTGGTTCCTTAACAAGTGGGAGGCACATATGCAAACTGTTGTAATTTCTACACCGTTCACCTGATTTGGATGTAAATACCCTCAAATTAAAGCTGACAGTCTGCAGGTAAAGCACATCTTGTTTGTTTTATTTCAACTCCATTGAGGTGGTTTATAGAGCCAAAAATGTTAGAATTGTGTCCATGTCCCAATATTTATGGACCTGACTGTATATACACAAAATGTGTTTTAGCGTCCATTCACATGTCCGCAAGTGTTTTGCGGTCCGCAAATTGCAGATCCGCAAAACACGGACACAATGCTCTCTGCATCTTTTGTGGCCCCATTGAAATGAATGGGTCCGCACCTGTTCCGCAAAATTGCGGACATGTGAATGGACCCTCATGTACGTTTTTTATGCACTTTATTTTTTGTCCAGAAAGTCTGCAGTGTAATACAGTGCCATCAACATTTTTGGAATCTCATGGTACAAAAAATTTTCACATGGGAATTGCCTCCTTTCCAAATAAAAAAAACGCCCACATTTTGGGGACATGGCTTAACATGAGGCGTTATTGTCACCAGTGATTTGATCATATTTTAAGTTTGTTGCCATTTTTTTTTTTTTTATGCAACTGATGTTTTTCAGTCATTTTTAAAATAAAATGTAGCCATAATTCCTGCCTTGGCCTCATGTGTGAACAGTGTAATGAATGAGCTCTTACAGAAAAGCAAAGAACCACAAAGCAAGATACAATCCCATCCCCTCCACCTATTCCACTGCTGCCCCTGAAGCGTGCGGTCCTTTGCAGGAGCCCAGTTTGGCCTGGTTTCTCATACTGGTCTGTTTTGTGAAACTAATTGAAGGTGAAGTTTACGGTAAAGTCGGTGAGCGAAAATGTCTATTCTGACGAAAACTTTGTCCTTCTCTAAGTAATCTACTAGCTATTCCTCTTTAGTTATAGTCGCCATTACTGCAGTATGTAACGGGTAGCGCTCCGCAGGGTTTACGCAAAAGATCCAGTATGGACAGGTGGACTGGGGTAACATGGACATGGAGACTCTACTGATGTCTGTTTGTTAAGTATAATCTCCTGATAAATGTCTGGATCTTGGCGCTGGAACCAAGGATTAGGAGACACCTGGGGAAGGTTTGTGAGCCTGAACAGTTCCTACATTGCAGTAAGCAGAGAGTCTGGTGTGCACACAGGACAGAGAAGTAACAGAAACAGATGTGCCTTCAGACCTAGGTGGGGAAAGCTAGCCACCAAGTGTGTCCTGCTTAAACCAGAGAGGAAGAACAAGCAGAAAACTGCAAGCTGAGGTTACATTACAGAGCCAGGCAACAAGCCGTGTACCAGTCCCAAAACAGACAAGTGGACTGCAAGAGGGAAGCAGCGTGATGTGAGTACAAACACTGAGTTAAAACTCAAAGTAGGTCCAAGTATTTAAGAGGGCACCTGGTGTAAGGACCTTAGGGCTCTTTCACACCTGCGTTATTGTCTTCCGGCATAGAGTTCCGTCGTCGGGGCTCTATGCCGGAAGAATCCTGATCAGTTTTATCCTAATGCATTCTGAATGGAGTGAAATCCGTTCAGGATGCATCAGGATGTCTTCAGTTCCGGAACGGAACGTTTTTTGGCCGGAGAAAATACCGCAGCATGCTGCGCTTTTTGCTCCGGCCAAAGATCCTGAAGACTTCTCGCAAGGCCGGATCAGGAATTAATGCCCATTGAAAGGCATTGATCCGGATCCGGCCTTAAACTAAACGTCGTTTCGGCGCATTGCCGGATCCGACGTTTAGCTTTTTCTGAATGGTTACCATGGCTGCCGGGACGCTAAAGTCCTGGCAGCCATGGTAAAGTGTAGTGGGGAGCGGGGGAGCAGCATACTTACAGTCCGTGCGGCTCCCGGGGCGCTTCAGAGTGACGTCAGGGCGCCCCAAGCGCATTGATCACGTGATCGCATGGCACGTCATCCATGCGCATGGGGCGCTCTGACGTCATTCTGGAGCGCCCCGGGAGCCGCACGGACGGTAAGTATACTGCTCCCCCGCTCCCCACTACTACTATGGCAACCAGGACTTTAATAGCGTCCTGGCTGCCATAGTAACACTGAAAGCATTTTGAAGACGGATTTGTCTTCAAATGCTTTCAGTACACTTGCGTTTTTCCGGATCCGGCGTGTAATTTCGGCAAGTGGAGTGCACGCCGGATCCGGGCAACGCAAGTGTGAAAGAGGCCTTAGAACTATATCCTATAAAAATAATATTGACTACTTTGCATTGCTGTGCTTGTCCAGACAACTGAATATCATTTCTGGAGACTGTTCACACATAGAAGTTTAAGAGACATGCAAGATAATGCACCTGGGGTGTAAAAACCCAAGAGCAGAATATAAAATCAGTGATACAGTCCTAACCTGTAGGGGTCGTTATTTCAGAAGACTTAAAGGTAGGCAGACAATGTCATAGAGCAGCAGGGAATGCTAGCAGAATGCTTGGGTGTATAGGGAGAGGAATTACCAGTAGGAAGAGGGAGGTGCTCATGCCGCTCTACAGAGCAATAGTGAGACCTCATTTGGAGTATTGTGCTCAGTACTGGAGACCATATCTCCAGAAGGATATTGATACTTTGGAGAGAGTTCAGAGAAGAGCTACTAAACTGGTACATGGATTGCAGGATAAAACTTACCAGGAAAGATTAAAGGACCCTAACATGTATAGCTTGGAAGAAAGACGAGACAGAGGGGATATGATAGAAACTTTTAAATACATAAAGGGAATCAACAAGGTAAAAGAGGAGAGAATATTTAAAAGAAGAAAAACTGCTACAAGAGGACATAGTTTTAAATTAGAGGGGCAAAGGTTTAAAAGTAATATCAGGAAGTATTACTTTACTGAGAGAGTAGTGGATGCATGGAATAGCCTTCCTGCAGAAGTGGTAGCTGGAAATACAGTGAAGGTGTTTAAGCATGCATGGGATAGGCATAAGGCCATCCTTCATATAAGATAGGGCCAGGGGCTATCCATAGTATTCAGTATATTGGGCAGACTAGATGGGCCAAATGGATCTTATCTGCCGACACATTCTATGTTTCTAAGTTGTTTTCTGGTTGCGTCACGTTATTTGTTGGATCATACAGTTATTCAGTAAAGAACTGCAGATTACATCACCTGCCTTAGTGATGTTGTTGCCATCCATCTACAAGACCATCAGAGGGCATGTATACTGTGAATGAGGGGGGATGATTACACGCACAATACTTCATATTAGTTTTCGCCCACATCTGTATTGGAGGATTCAGTCAAAAATATGGGACGGAATAGCTCAACATGTGTCTTCTTGGTAAAATGTTGGGTTTTCGAGTGAAAGCCAGATCCCATTATAGTCAGTGCTGTCCATCAGGAAGTTATGTTAAATTTGTAATTTTTCTTTACATATTTTGCAATTACTAAAACTATAAAATTATACTTGTACTTTTATCCCCAAAAAAACAAAACAATAACAAAAATACACCCATACACCCATATATTATACTGTTATATATATATACAGTACAGACCAAAAGACTATGAAAATTGTAGATTCACACTGAAGGCATCAAAACTATGAATTAACACGTGGAATTATATACATAACACAAAAGTGTGAAACAACTAAAAATATGTCATATTCTAGGTTCTTCAAAGTAGCCACCTTTTGCTTTGATTGCTGCTTTGCACACTCTTGGCATTCTCTTGATGAGCTTTAAGAGCTAGTCACCTGAAATGGTTTTCACTTCACAGGTGTGCCCTGTCAGGTTTAATAAGTGGGATTTCTTGCCTTATAAATGGGGTTGGGACCATCAGTTGCGTTGTAGAGAAGTCAGGTGGATACACAGCTGATAGTCCTACTGAATAGACTGTTAGAATTTGTATTATGGCAAGAAAAAAGCAGCTAAGTAAAGAAAAATGAGTGGCCATCATGAAAGAAAATAAATGTCGGACGTGCGTAGTTTTATTCCGGCAGCCTCTCGACATGCGCTGCCGTGCCTCCGCCGGAACTCCGCCCCTATTATTAGTCAATGGGGATGGAGCGGCAGTCCGGGGGCACACGGTCACTAGCGGCAGGACAGATCCGACGATCCGACAGGCTGTTCACCCGAAGGAAGAATTAAGAGTAACTGGTTTGAACAATGTCCATTGCATAAGACATGTGTCAGCAATTTGTGTGGCATCCACAGGACTTGTTCCTGTCAAATAGTCACTAAAATATCTCCCCCCCCCCCCTTATTAACAGAACAGTGGGGGTCCATTCAATGAGGACCCAGAGTAATAGGTAAACGCAGCTGCACAAATGGCGTGCTCCTAGCATGGTGTCAGGACCACCTCTATGTAGCTTCAGACAAGATGGACATGTAACGCTCCAGAGGTGCATTACCACTTCTGCATCCAGCTGTTTAACCTCATGTCATCATACGTAT
Source organism: Bufo gargarizans (assembly GCF_014858855.1). Lineage (NCBI taxonomy): Eukaryota > Metazoa > Chordata > Amphibia > Anura > Bufonidae > Bufo > Bufo gargarizans. Next base: position 137,640,030 of record NC_058087.1, on the reverse strand, counting down.
TTATTGCAGGTTCTTCGCTATTTGCATTCTCTATTTTGCAACTGTTATGTTTAAGTGTAATATGTCTGGTTCAACAGCAGGTGGCAGCATACATGGCAGAGCTACAGGTACATAGAGTGGAACCTTCTCTACCATTCTAACACCCCCACATGGTGTGGTGGGCATGTCCCACTTGCTGCAGGAAGGGTGGGGATGAGTTAGTTCCAGTTTAGGTCTTTCCTAGACAGGGGAAGGGTTTGCAGCAGGTGCACGTCTCTGTTGGACGTGCCTTGCCCAGGCCAGCTGGAGCACCTTCAGCTCAGCTGGACATGGAGGCAGAAGCTGGAGCCTCAGGTGCCAGGAGAGAGAGACTCCCTGGTATAGCATAATTCAGAGTCAGACTACAGAAAGAAGTTGCAGACTTCAGCTAAAGCTAAGTTATCCTGTCAGCACAGCAGAGCCAGAGAGCAACAGACGTAGCAGAGAGGAGTTTGCCTGCCACAGTTAATGCCAAAGCCTGCTGGAACCAAGACAAAGCCTGAGTCTGTTAGGAGAAACGTGTATTCAAGTAAAGCTGTTATCAACTTCATCACAAGGTCTGGATTTATTTCTTCATCCCCTTGCTCTGCTTCGGACTTTGGACAGCGTATCCAGGTAGGAGCACTGTGACACGTGCACCAACATTAAGGTAAAATTATAGGCCACCCTATACCCAGTGGTGTATCTTGGTTTTGTGCTGCCCTAGGCGAGACTAAACTCGGGCACCCCCCTAATATAAATTGACCCACCCCTTTCTGTCAAGGCCAAACCACTTTCTCTCTAAACCCCACCCCTTCCTATGTGCCATCCACAGATCCCCTCCCCTAAACAGTGCCATCCACAAATCCCCCTCCCCTAAACAGTGCCATCCACAGATCCCCCTCCCCTAAACAGTGCCATCCACAGATCCCCCTCCCCTAAACAGTGCCATCCACAGGTCCCCCTCCCCTAAACAGTGCCATCCAAAGATCCCCTCCCCTAAACAGTGCCATCCACAGATCCCCCTCCCCTAAACAGTGCCATACACAGATCCCCCTCCCCTAAATAGTGCCATCCACAGATCCCCCTCCCCATAACAGTGCCATCCACAGATCTCCCTCCCCTAAACAGTGACATCCACAGATCCCCCCTAAACACTGACATCCACACATTCCCCCCCCCCCCCCACGCTCACAGGAGTACATTTATACATTTATAAACTAATCAGTAACTTTAACTTTAATCATTGGTGATCTCTTTACTGTATATCTTACTCTGTCTTAGCTCCGGTAACAGCAGGCAGTGCGGGTGGGCGGCGCTCACTCACTGACGTCACGCGCCTGCGCCGCCTAGTGGGAGGAGCAGGCGCGTGACGTCAGTGAGTGAGCGCCGCCCGCCCGCACTGCCTGCTGTTACCGGAGCTAAGACAGAGTAAGGTATCCAGTAAAGAGATCACCAATGATTAAAGTTACTGATTAGTTTATAAATGTTCTCCTGTGAGCGGCGTGGCCCTGTGTATTCTAACCCCCAGGCAAGCGTCCCTGTCACCATGGGAACGCCTGGGGGTTAGAATATACAATCGGATTTGAGTTTTCACGATCTCACTTAGATCGTGAAAACTCAGATCCGATGGTATATTCTAAACCGTCACCATGGGAACGCCTGGGGGTTAGAATATACCATCGGATCTTCTGAGTATACCGGCATATAAGACATATGGGACAAGGGGCAAACAAGGCATTTTGCCGCCCCATTGGCAAGTGCCGCCCTAGGCAAATGCTTTGTTTGCCTCGTGATAGATACGCCACTGCCTATACCACTGGCATTCCTACACCTGGGTACCATCTACAGTATTACTAAAAAGGGGCCCTGTGCCCTTGTTGCTTCACTGCAACCAGCGTCACGAAAACTAGTACACTTATTTGTCGCAGACACACCAGCTGTTAAGGTGCCCAAAAAAAAAACACCAAAAACTGTAGTGCTATTTAACCAATTCAAGACCAGCCATTTACCCCCATATTTACCAGGAACATTTTCCATTTTTTCAGTGCATTCAGTACAATGTAGAAGTGAACAATGTCCACGTCACCGTAAGACCTAGTCTATTAACATAGGCGTAGCTAAAGGCTCATGGGCCCTGGTGCAAGAGTTCAGCTTCGCCCTCTTATCCTCAGTGCTTTTTGGCAAAATTGAAATTTTCATGCTAATCCCTTCCCTCCAGATCTACTATTAAAGACATACTTGGAAAACATGATATGCAGCGCTACAAAACATACAGGGTAATACAGCACCACATACCTTTTACATCCAACGACATCTCCTCTGATGCAGACGTTCTCTTTCCTCATGTTCTCTATTCGGACAAGACCGCCATGATGATTTCTTTCAGCCATCTCTTGTCTCTGCAGAGTTTGACAGACAGACGTCTTAGTTTCCTATTTTTCCATCCTCCTCCCCATATTCTGATCACCCTATCCTGCCACTCCCAATAATGTGCCAGCTGTGCTACCCAATACTATACTACAGAAACAGGCCCCCTCAAAATACTAATACCACGGAGATAGTGCCCCCTTTAATAGTTATTGGCACACAGTGCCCTAAAAAATAACTGCGCCCCCGAGATAGTGTCCCTGACACTAATAGTGTAAACATAATGTCCCCCAGAAAAAATTGTTCTAAGCGGATACTGTGCCAGGGCGCCCCCCACAATAATAGTGCTCCCCAAAGTCTCATCAATAGAAACAATTATCTCTTAGGGTGCATTTGGTATTAACAGTGTCCCAATAACGCCCGCGTTTTGTCCCAGAAGTACTAATGCCCCCACAGTGCCCATACTAGTAATCATGTTTCGCATTGTCCTTATAATAATCCTCCTTATAATGTGTGCCAGTACAAAAATACCCTCTTATAATGCATGCCAGTACAAAAAATACCCCTTGTAATGTGCGTCAGTGCAAAAAATACCCCCTTATAATGTGTGCCAGTGCAAAAATACCCCCTTTACAATGTGCACTAGTACAAAAAATACTTGTTCCCTAAAATCTGCCGTTGTAAAGGTTATAGACCTGGGTCAGCCAGGGCACCATACAAGTTGCACGGTTTGCCTCCAATGATGGTATGCCACTGCTACACAGTGATCTAAGCAGCTCCCTGGTGGATTCACTATGAAGGGGAAACAATAGTTTGCGGATGCGCTGAAAGTGAAAGCTGTTGAAAACATTCCATAAAGACCAACTAAAAACACTAATGGAAAAAATTTGCTCCTAAAGTTGTCCATACCCTTTATGAAAAAAAATGCATGTCATTCCTGCCTCACTCCAGTGATTACTTCAGAGGAGACTCCTGACCTTTGGACTGTTTACTGGATTGCTTGCTCACTGCTGCCCTGACCTGGGCTTGTTTCCTGACTACAATTGTGGGAGGCCCCACTCTATGAAGTTTATAGGACGTATTGATAGATGTTGTCCTGATCATAGCACTGTCCAGAAAGCAGACCTCTTATAATTGTGACGATTTACAGCTTGACTATAAATTTTCTATGCTGCGCTGTAATTCATACATCGCTGCGCAGCGCGCACGCTACTAGTAACCTCTGTAGAAATGATACGTTTGTGCATAGCATATTATTTGTCTGCCTTTTTGTGCTTTTGTTGAGTAGTTTTTCGTAACACCCTCTCCCACAAACATCTGAACTGACATTTTATGTGCTATTAATTGTATATGCAAAGAAAATAAAAATGAAAATCTTCATTTAATTGGCAGAACGGCAACGACATTCACTCATAACACGATAAAAGGAGTTGTCATGGTAACTGCCAATTACACTATAATCAGAAGGAGAGAAAAATAGCAAAATAATGTACAGGGAAGGAAATAAGAGTTACGAATGAGCAGGGTGTAGTTTATGTTGTGTTACATTGATGAAATCTATGGATGACTGACCACATGTCAAACGTACTGATGTCTTTTTTAATGTACATCCAGTATGTAAATGTTCAGAAAGACTTGTAGACACCGTTTTTTTTTTTGCACTTTCCTGTATTACAATTTTGTTAGTTACAATAAGTATTGAGTGAACTTGTTTTTTAAGTTCGGCGTCTAAAGTTCGGGTTCGGGTTATCGAAGAAGCCCGTTATGGATTCTAAATTTGTTTATGGTCCGTGGTAGCGGAATCCATAACGGGATTATTCGAAAACCCGAACTTTAGACGCAGAACTTCACTCAACACTAGTTACAATGTATCGATGGGATGTTGTCTAGCCTATCATCTAGTCTATACATTATGTATGTCTTAAAGGGCAGCAGATTTGTTCCTATGAAACTGGCTGACCTGTTAGGCTACTTTCACACAGGCGTTTTGGCTTTCCGCTTGTGAGATCCGTTCAGGAGAGGGCTGTCACTTTAATTATTACAGTCGGGGATTGCATAATCGAGATTTCTCAAGCCTGATGCTTTCAGCAGAAATGTTCCTTTCACAGTCAGGAGTGATCTGATATAACACTGCAGGGGTGGATGTGATTCAGGTTCCACATTATTGCGTTGCATTCGCGACATTCGGTGTCTTACGGCCAGCGTTTGTCAATGCCCTCCTGATAGAGGATGGTTTGCTGCCTGCCGGAGACTGCTGACACTGCCTGCAGGGAAGCGGAGGGGACTTTGATCTCTTGGCAGCCTTGTGGGTATATTATTGGAATGACTCCCACTTGTAAGGGAAGCTATTGAAATGATTGCATTACATTAGGGAAATGCTTATAATGCAATTCCATAAAATATTATACCATCAGGCATAAAACTACGCTGTGGGTGTAAATGATCCTTCTTACACACACTTTTTTTTTTGGCATTTTTAAAATGCATGAAAAAAAATGGCATGTGTTTTGATATTTTTTTTTTTGTAGTACTATTAAAGGCGTTCCGCAGTTTGTTTAAACTGATGATGTGTCCTCTGGATAGATCATCAGCATCTGACCGGCGGGGGTCCGACACCCAGGACCCCCGCCGATCAGCTGTTTGAGAAGGCAGCGGCGCTCCAGCAGCGCCGCGGCCTTCTCGCTGTTTACCGCAGGCCCAGTGACGTCACGACTAGTATCACTGGCCCGGGCGCGGCTAAGCTCTGTTCCCTTGAATAGAGCTTAGCCCCGCACAGGCCAGTTGATGACAAGTCGTTACGTCACTGGGCCTGCGGTAAACAGCGAGAAGGCCGGTAAACAGCTGATCGGCGAGGGTCCCGGGTGTAGGACTCCCGCCGGTCAGATGCTGATGATCTATCCAGAGGATAGATCATCAGTTTAAACAAAGTGCAGATCCCCTTTAATATTTATTATAAGCAATAGCAAAAAGGACCTTTTTTGGCAAATTTTTAGAGTAATTTAATGACATCCTATGGAGAGACTTATAGAAAAAATGCCATTAGGGTGGGGGTCACACGTAACCGTATTTTCCTACCTATAAGACGCACCTCTGTTTACTAAAACAACAGGAAAGAGATACTTTGTAACAATGACCTCAATTAACCAAATAATCACTGCTCAAACGTCTTGTAATAGCATTGGTTAGGCTATATTAAGATAATTATCCATCCTTATCTGTTTAAACACCCCCTCCCCCTTCTCTTCTTAACCCTTTCAACATTATCTTACCTATAACTTACATTCAGGTAACCTTATTAACCCTTCTTATATAACACCTATCCAATTTTACCTGCATACAGAATAATGTTTCTCATGTTCCTTATTCTCCCTATATTCTTTCCTATAACGTAAGGACCAACAGCTTATTCTCCCTATGTTCCTTCCATGCCATTGCTCTTCCCTATACTCTCTCATTGTTTCCCGGCAGCAAGATCTGCCACTCGGAAACAATGATCTTTTGAGATACAATTACCAGTGCACCGGTGCCCATGTATCGCGGATCCGCTGTATGCGGTCACGCAATACGGCAACGGACGTGTGCATGAGCCCTAAGACAAATATACAATCTATCAAAGGTCAGTTTCATTTTATCAGATTCCAAATGATCAGAGACTCCATATTCATGCTTCACAAGTAAGCAGGCTGGATTAGGAATACCCCTTTAAGGTAAGCAAGAAGCCATAGCCAAGGAGGCCCCCACCAGCCTGTAGAGCGGTGTATCCCTATCTGTTAGTCCATGGTTGAGAAGCTGAACTTGTAGACATTACATGGTCCTCCTATATTCCTATCGTAAAGACCAGCATCTCCGCAGACTAGGTGTGATGACTCAGGTAAGTCTGTAATGAATGGGTAGTCACTTGCTTAGACGCCACCCATTCCACATGGCTGGTCATTTACTCCTATGTAAGCGTTATTAAGATGATGTGTCCTTAAGAACTTTACAGTCACAATGTTGATTTAGCTGACATGGAATAGTCTCTGGGTGAGGCCGTACTGCAAACACCAGATTACACACACTGGAGCCAGTCCGGAACGCCCCATCCGCGCTGCCCAAATCTCAATGCTCAGATTCAGGCCTCTTGCACACGAACGTTGTGCATCCGTTCCCCAATTTGCGGTCCCCAATGCATAGGCAACGTCCGTGCAGCAGCCAGGACGGATCGAGAACCATTCAACTTGAATAGGTCCGTGATCCATCCGCACCGCAAAAAATAATAATAGAACAAGTGCTTCCGTGGGGTTCCGATCCGTGCTTCCGTTCCGCATCTCAGTGATTGAGGACCCATTCAAGTGAATTGGTCCACATCCGTGATGCGGAGTGCACACGGGCCGGTGCCCGTGTATTGCGGACCCGCCGTATGCGGGACGCAATACGGCCAGGGGCACACAGCGTTCGCGTGCAAGAGGCCTGATTAGTATGTGTGCGCTAATTCAAGATAACCACTAGTAGGAACCACCAAAATCTCACGGACTAGCAACTGTATAGATGGAAGACCATGCAGTCCTTGCATTTCTTTATTTGCCACAATGTTTCAAAAAATGTATTTATTATTTTATTTATTTATTTTACTGATGTAATGGTTTTGACAGGAAAAATGCATCAAAAAACACAAAATGACCACAATATGTGAATAAATACTAATGGGGGTCACTGGCGTTTTAAACCACGCGTGGGTGGTGTGCCGAAAATCCACAGGAAATCTGCACCAAAAGAGCCCAAAAAACATCTACACTACTTATTGTGGTTTTGGTATATTTTTTGTGCAGTTTTTGCTGCAGATTTGATGTGGATTTTCTGCCTATCTCCTGCTTCCATCGGAAGGGGTGATTACTTGCTGTAAGTAACAGACTTTCACTATGTTTGCTTTTAGGAAGGCGACACAACCGTCTTCCAAGATCCCTGGAGTGATTAGTAATTGTAGGTTCCACACTTCAAGAAGTGACTTGAAATTCCAGTTTTTGTGACTTGCTCTTTAAATCACCTGTTCGCCTTAAATCCCTCGTCTGCCGGATGCATATCCTGCGAGATCTTCATGCACCTAGCAACAACCCAGCCTCACTGGTTCTCAGATTTCTACCCTAAACGAGTTTTTCGTTCCGTCTGAGTCCCCAAGATGAGAGATCTCATTTACTGCTCGGCTTCTACAACTGCACCTGCAGACGAACTCACACAATCCAGATCACCTTCCTAATAATAATGATTACTTGACGCATTTAGGGTACGTTCACACGAGGGAAGACGAGTGTCATGTCCTGGTTTTTGGGGGTGGAAAATTTACAGTGGTACCAACAAAGTGGACGAGATTTTGACACACTGCTGGAAAAATCTATGCAGAGTCCACATGAAAACTGCTTTGGGCAATGCACAGCTTCCTTGGCCATTGGACTTCTCTGTCTGACGCTGCATCCCCTTCTGTTGCTTGCAGATTTTGCATGGGGGTGCACCGAAACACTGTTTTCACATTGCATGGTTGTTTCGGACCACCCTATCTGAAGCCACATCTAGCGCCACCAAGTGCAAATTATAGCGGAGTTGCGCCCACTAGACAATGCAACCACAGTGCCTGCAGAAAGTGCTCCTGTCCTCTTCTGCAGCACCTTGGACCTGGTTGTAAGTGCCACCTCTGCCCTAGGCCACTGGCTAGAATACTAGAAGACTTATTGCCTATAGCACAGTTGCCAACAGTACCAAATTTTCAAGGGCTGTCCCTAATTTTCACAGACAGTCCCGGCAAATTTGTGTTGTCCCGGGTACGCTAATTTGCTAAAGTATCTCTCTCTCTAGAATCTCTGGCTAGCAACTGTAATCTGGCAATCATGGCTGTAGTGTCCACTGCGGGTCACAGGTTTTTTTAGAGGCACGTCTGGCCAGGACGTGGTAAAGTGTAATGGGTGTCTTAACTGTAATCCCTCACAAGCAGCAAGGTCTGGTAGTCACAGGTTACCTTGCTGACTCTTATGCTTGGCCATGCAGATTCTACGTTCTTTCTCTCTTTCTTGCTGTAGCAGAAGCAGTAACTTTCACATAGATCTGTTAGTCTTTGTATCCTGAGGCCCAAAGAGAAGGAGCACAAGGACTTTCTTCCTCCCTCTTCACTCACTACACTAGAACTCCTCCTCTAACCAGGAAGTTGGACCAGCCCACTCCTGCCAAGAGGGGGAAGAACGTTAACCCTGTCCCTTCCAACCATACCAGGTCATGCTGGGCGTACAGATAACAGTACATAACTTTACATTGCAAACCATTTGCAGATATCCCCTGGACTGGGGCACTGCACATGTCATAGTGAAAGATATTACCATGCTTTTTTTGTAACGATATAAACATGGTAATTATGAGGCATCAACGTGAGAACACCTTGTTATGAAGAAAGCAGCGCCCCCAAAGGTATTATACATCTGATACAACTGCGTCCCTTGGGCACAGCTACCTTCTACGAAAAAACACAGATGCCAGATCATCCCGTAATCATCTGTTCAGAGCTGTAGTTCATATTGTATTCACTTACGCATGGGAAATGATAATGATGAGCATATCCTTCATGACCACAAAAGTCTTTTTATCTCCCAGAATCATTTACAGAATGCGGGCATCAAGAAGGTCTTGTAGAACACATTGACCTTGTGTGTGAAAACGACAAGAAGACAAGAAGGTGAGAATTTAAGCACAATTTTAATCAGATTTAAAGGGATTGTCTCATCTCAGACAATGGGGGCATATCGCTAGGATATGCCCCCATTGTCTTATAGCAGTGGTGGCTAACCTTGGCACTCCAGCTGTGGTGAAACTACGACTCCCAGCATGCTCCATTTATTTCTACAGAGTTCTGAGAGCAGCCAAGGAAGGGGGGCATCTTGGGAGTTGTAGTTTTACCACAGCTGGAGTGCCAAGGTTAGCCATCACTGTCTTATAGGATATGTCCCGCAAGTTAAGGAGGGCACACTGTGCATGCGCAGCCGCCCTCTATTCATTTTCTATGGGGCAGGCGAAAATAGCCGAGCGCTGGCTCGGCTATTTCCGTTGGCCCCATAGAAATGAATAGGAGCGGGGGCCGTGCATGCGCGGTAAGCTGCCATTCACTTCTATGGGGAGCCGTCTTGGTGGTGGCCAGACCGGAGTCCTCCAGCCACCCACCACCTTGCAAGGCTCCATTCTCGATATAGGTGCTGGTTCCAGCGGTGGGATCCGCACCTATTAGACAATGGGGGCATATCCTAGCAATATGCCCCCATTATCTATGATGAGACAACCCCTTTAAAAAATTTTTTTTTCTTTTTAAGTAAATAGGATACCTTTGAATATCAGCTTTTTAACATTTTTAGGTTCAACTTTCCATACGGACTCAAGGGAGTCTGTCACCAAGAAATTCAGCGTTAGGCCAGGATTACGTGTTGCTTTTGAGTTTCTTTTAAAAAATGAAAAACGCATAAGGGTACGGCCCCATGTTCAGGTTTTCTGCTGCAGTTTTGTAAGAAGTGAGTTAAAAAAAGAGAATTCATATCCGTCCTTTATACTTTCTCTACTTTTATCATCCACTCCTGATTTTGGCTTCCAGAGCTGCATCAGGAAAACTAACCATGTTACTGTACCCTAAGGAAAAGCATGAGTTTTTACTGCAACTGCATTTTTTTTGGGTGCAGTTTTTACTGTTTTTTTCACCAGTAAAAAAACATAATCATGGTGAAATTAGATGCATTTTTGATGCGTTTTCTCAGGGCTGCCATCATAAATTTTGGGGCCCCTTACACAGCTCAAGGCCTGGGCCCCCAAACCCCCTCCCCCCTCAGGCGAAAGCTAATTTTGCGGCCACCCTTGACTCAGCCCATTGACCACACCCTTTAACCCGCCCATTTTTGTCGGCCACCTATTTAATGATTGTTTCATGCAACATTTTACTTGACCAGCTAATTTTAGATATTCTTGGTGGTCATCTGTGCCATTTTGGCCTCAAAACATTACATGACCCCCTACACTACATTACATTATTGACATTACATTATTAGTTACCTTGACTGGTGGTGGCCTAGGTGTGTTTATCGGCAGGTCTGCTCCAGTCACTGTTATGGGGGGGATCTGTGGATGACACTATTATGGGGGATCTGTGGATGAAACTATTATGGGGGAGATCTGTGGATGACACTTATGGGGGAGATCTGTGGATGACACTTATGGGGGAGATCTGTGGATGACACTATTATGCGGGATCTGTGGATGACACTATTATGGGGGGATCTGTGGATGACTATTATAGGGGATCTGTGGATGACACTATTATGGGGGGATCTGTGGATGACACTATTATGGGGGAGATCTGTGGATGACACTTATGGGGGGTCTGTGGATGACACTTATGGAGGGGATCTGTGGATGGCACTGTTATAGAGGGGATCTGTGAATGGCACTGTTATGGGGGATCTGTGGATGTCACTGTTATGGGGAGGGGGAGCTGTGGATGACACATACCGTATATAGCATCTTATGCTATGTGTCATCCACAGATCCACCTCCATAACAGAGTCATCCACAGATCCCCCCATAAGTGTCATCCACAGACCCCCCCCCCCCCTCCCATAACAGTGTCATCCACGGATCCCCCTCCCTATAACAGTGCCGGTATCCATAGATCCCCCTCCCCGCCGCTCACAGTAGTATACATTTATAAACTGTAATCGGTATCCTGCAGGCTGCAGACAGTAACTTTAAATCAGCGCTCATCTCTTTACTAGTGGGGTTTGGATGCAACATCAGATGCTCTAGTTGCGCGATTGAGTCTTTTGCCATGAATAGAGACGATATGCTTACCAAGCCCATTGCCTCTAATCTGTAATGACACTTGTTGTGCACAACATTGCAGAACTGGACTTCGCTTATAGCGGTCTCCTTTCTAATCTAAGTCCTAACTGTGGTTCGTGTTACTCAGATACCCCAGGACTTACTGTAGGGCTGAATTATACAACAACCGGACAGTGGCAAAAACCACATAAATGATGCACCTATCAATACTGGCAGAAAACTAGACGCTAGTCTACCTTACATTCAGCTCCCTCCAGTAACAGGCAGTACGGGCGGCAGCGCTCACTCACTGACGTCACGCGCCTGTGCCGCCTAGTGGGAGGAGCAGGCGCGCAACGTCAGTGAGAGACTGCCGCCCACACTGCCTGTTACCGGAGTCAGTGTACGATAGTAAAGAGATGAGCACTGATTTTAAAGTTAACACACTGACACAAAAAAAAAAATATATTGCTTAGGACCGGTCGGGTTCCCCTGGGGTCCGGGCCCCTTACTGGGGTATCGGCTTTATCCCCCTGATGGCGGCCCTGCGTTTTCCTGCAACGTGTTTTTGATGCGTTTTTTTTTTTTTTTTTTAAAGCAGCACCAAAGCAACAGGTAAACCTGCCCTAAAACCAGGGCTAGCTCAGCTAAATGTAATCATACCTTTTATTTAGTGATCTGCTTCATTCTGAAGAAAAAGTACTTTTAATGTATATGCAAATGAACAGTTAAGTGCACCGTGGGCGGGCCAAAGCCACTCTGTGCACTCTTGCTCCTCTACCAGCCCATCCCTCTCCTTCCTGATTGACAGGACCAGGTTTCTGCATAGTCATCTTCCCTGGACCTGTCTATCAAGAAGGAGAGGGCCACCCTATCTTTTCAAGTTTTTTTATTGTATAGGGACAGTCACGTGAAGTCAGGGGCGTAACTACCATAGCGGCAGACTATGCGACTGCTATGGGGCCCAAGGCAAGAGGGGGCCCAGTTGGAATCATCCCCCCTTTTACTGGGGATGAAAACTTGGTCAGTACTCTACCCTCTTAAGGAACAAATGAGGCAGTGGAAGAAATGGCCCAAGGATCATTTATAGGGGTTCAGATGGAAACCCTTCTGTCCTATGTGGGGGGCCTGGTTTGATCCTTGGGGCCCTTACTTCTCTATGTACGCCACTGCGTGAAATGTTTCTGTAATGCACTTTATTAGGGAAATAGTTGTACTTTTCATAGAAAACTGTCCATAAAAAAGAAGAATCCATCTTCAGCGTTCTAGTACTGAATGCTGAAGGTAGCTATGTGTAACATACAGGCTTCTTAGCCTACCTCTGGTCTCCCTGCCTCTGTATACGTACTGTATATTCAATATATTACAAGAAGCTTGTTTAATAAGTTCCCTGCCTATCTATCATGCTCTCAGCGCTGATGACTACTATGCCATTTTCCTCTTTCTGCTCCTTCTTAATTATTGAGCGACTGGCAGATAGTAGATAGTAAGCATACTCAGTATATCTATGTCAGTTCTGATTGCCGCAGCACTGTGTTTGTCTATTTGTCCAGTGCTTACTATCTAACCATGGAAGTATTGGGGAAATAGAGGAGAACAGCACTGCAGCGATCAACACTGGCACAGATGGTCAGCTTGACAAACAGGCAGGGAACTTGTTGCGTTTTCCCACACTTTGATGAAAACTTTTTTTAATGTGGTTTTGTGCAAATAACGAAAAAAATAGTTAAAGGGTTATTACTATCTGAGACAAAGGGGTCATATCGCTAGGATATGCCCCCATTGTTTGATAGGTGCAGGTCCCACCGCTGGGACCCGCACCTACACCGAGAACGAAGCGTGGAAGGTGGTGGCAGGAGGACCCCGGGTTTCGCTGGGTCCGACCACACACCACCAAGCGCTCTCCCCATAGTACTGAATGGGAGCACACAGCGCATGACCAGCCACCACTCCCATTAATTTCTAAGGGGCTTGTATTGTAGAAATTCATGACGGTGTATGTATGATAATATGTATGATTCAAGATACTGACATATGTATAAATGTACCAATTTTAGTTGCTATTCTCAATAAAACGAGTTTAAAAAAATATATAATTCTAAGGGGCTGATGGAAATAGCCGACTATTTTCAGCGGCCCCATAGAAATGAATGGAAGGTGGCTGCGCCCTCCACAACTTTTGGACCTCCGTTCCCAGTGGGACCCGCACCTATCAGACAATGGGGGCATATCCTAGCAAGATCCCCCCATTGTCTGTGATGGGGAAACCCCTTAAAAGTCACACTTCAGGGGGGGGCGCATGCGCGAAGCCGGAGGAAAAGGACATGCTTCTCTGAGCTCCGTGCCGCGGGCTACAGAAATCCCTCATTAAGCGCCGCTATACCGGCTCCACAAGCCTCCAGATTACGTGACAAGTCTCACGAAGATGTCCCGTCACAGAGGAAAGGCGAGAACGGAGAACACGCCGACCCCTTCACAGACTTTGCCCGAACTCTTTAGAAGTGCCGGGCGATCAACAATGGCGGATCCCTCTCCGGCGCCACCAAGCCCCGCCTCCTCCACAGCTAGTGGTTCCATGTTGGAGCCCCGGGAACAGCAACCAGGGCAGATGGAGCTCTTTACCAACATAGCGTCGCTGTTCCGCACAGAGCTTTCGCAAGCAGTGGCAGAATTCACCCGACAAATCCAGGACCTGGGGCAACGGGTCTCTGACTTAGAGTCCCGGACCGACGATATTGCAGACGTCTGGGGACAGATAGAGCGGACATTGATGCGCATACAGCGCAACTAGAGGCACTCGAATCCAAGATCGAGGATCTCGAAAACAGGTCCCGCAGAGGTAACCTACGGGTGAGAGGTCTGCCGGAGACGTACACTGATCTGCCTGCCACCATGACAGCGCCCTTCTCCCACAAGAGGATCAAAGCCGCCTGAAAATGGACAGAGTCCACAGGGCCTTGGGCAAACCGCGCACTAGTGATCTACCCAGAGATGTTATATTGAAATTTCACCACCCTGAAACCAGGGATCTGATTTTGGCGGCAGCCAGAAACATCTCTGAACTACCAGGCCTCCCGCCATCGGTGCATCTTTATGCAGACTTGGCGCCGTCTACCCTCCGCCGCCGCCGCGAACTGCGGCCAGTCACTCAAGCATTACAGAGGGCTCAAGTTAAATACAGATGGGGCTTCCCCTTCGCGCTGTCCTTCCAGCTCAACTCACGGACCCATGTGGTTCGCTCACTATCGGAAGGCCTGGAGGTCTTACAAAAAGCGGGCATACCTCACGACCAAAGAGACGGACCGGACCCGGCCCCCAAGCCTCAAAGACCAGCTAGAGTCTGGACCACAGTGGCCCCGTCATCGGGTTCCGTGAGTCGGTCGCCGAAGACCTGAACTATGCTGACTAAGGTGACCCGATATTCTACAGATTTGAACTTATTGTTCTTATGTTTCTGAGGATCACTCCCGCTCCTGTTCTGCTGTACTTTGTTCTCTTAGACGCTAATATCCATTCCCGTGTCGACTCACCTTGTACCAAGGATTCTTCGACTATGTCTACTTCTCACCTTGATCTGGAGTCCTGCAGCAGGGAAGTAGCCTAGTGGACTTTCATGTTGCCTCACCTAAGAGGGTTGATGGAGACAGGGTTTCGCGCCATTACTGGTCGAAATCCCCCCTCATCCAACCTGTCAGTTAGCTGACCCGAGTCAGCCAATGTTAATCGTTGCTTTTCAAGCAAAAGTTATAACTTTTCTTGTTTTTTTGTTTCATTTTTCTTTTTTGGATCCAGTGTTACGCGGTACTAATGAGTGTCTGACAACAAGTGTAGAGTTGGCTAATGGGGTAACTGAGCCAGAGAACGTCGCCATCTTTAGCATACATAAGATTCCCTTAGTTATCACGGATCATGTTTAAAGTCATGTCACATAATGTAAGGGGTCTAAACTCCCCTAGGAAACGGAAGGCAGCATTCTCAGTCTATCTGAAGCACAAACCAGACGTTCTCTGCCTCCAGGAATCTCATTACACTCCAGGGTCCCACCCGAAATATTTTCACCCGCAGTATACCAGGTTCTATTCATCTACGTTTCAGTCTATGAGTAGGGGTGTGATAACGCTACTAAGAAACTCCTTCCCAATGACAGTCACACAATCAATCCTGGATCCCAACGGAAGAGTTGTCATTTTGCTAGGTACATATCAGGAGGAAACGCTTTGCTTGGTGAATGTGTATGCACCAAATGAGGACCCCATTTCATTTTTTAGTGAGATGGGTTCCATCATTGACGCATTTACATTTCACAAGGTGATTTGGTGCGGGGACTTTAACTTTACTGTTAACCCTGTATTGGATCGATCTTCCCCTCCTGCCCAACCACGCCCGCATATACATGACATCAGAATCCGCAAGGTCCTTGAGACCATGAACGTAGCAGATACGTGGAGGGAACACAACGGATCACAAAGGAGCTACACTTATTACTCGCCCATACATCATGTATATACCCGCATTGATATGATCCTGTCCTCTGTGTGTCTTCTCCCATTTTTGTCCTATTCAAGGCATATCCCTTCCTCCTGGTCGGATCACGACATGGTACTGGTCGAGATAGACTGCCCAGGCCAGACAGCCAGGCCTTTTCACTGGAGACTGAGTGAGTCTCTGTTGTCCAGACCGGGCTTGGTAGACCAGTTACAGGGGAACATCCGCGAATTTTTCAGGGACAACACCACGGACGACTCCGACCCGTTGAATGTATGGCTAGCCCATAAGGCATTTATGAGGGGGAAACTTATCCAAGTAGCTTCACGTATGAAACGCAAACGAACTAAGGCCCAGAGATCTTTAGAAGCTAAACTGGAGAGATTGGTTAGGGCTCACCAACGTTCCCCTTCCTTGTATTTGCTAAAAGCGGTGAAAGATACTAAATTACAGTTAAATACCATTCTCTCAAATAACACAGAAAGGGCCCTACGCTGGACAGCCTCGTATTATTATCGCTATGCCAACAAGCCTGATAAAATGCTGGCCTCACAGCTTAAGGCCAAACAGAGGTTAAATCAGGTATTTCAATTGCGCACGGCCACAGGACAACTAACTTCTAACCCTGACATGATCCATCAGGCATTTCATTGCTTTTACCAAAAGCTTTATTCAGCTCCTAACCCCCCCCCCCCCCCAGAATCCCACCTACATAGCTTTCTCTCCTCGGTCCCTGTCCCCCGAGTGACGACTGAGATTTCCTCGTCGCTGGGTAGACCGGTATCTGAGGAGGAGGTTGAGGTAATTATAAAAGATCTCAAATTGGGTAAAGCCCCTGGCCCAGATGGGTTTTCAGCCCTATACTACAAGAAATTTGCCCCACTGCTTTCCACCCACATTGCAAAGTATTGCAACCTCCTTCTGCAAGGACGCGTCCCTCCAACTGAATTCCTACAGGCCAACATTACAGTCATTCCCAAGCCCAACAAAGACCCTCTGAACCCCTCGAACTATAGGCCAATTTCACTCCTTAATTTAGATAACAAAATCTTCACTTCTATATTAGCCCGACGGTTGAACGCCATTCTACCCGATTTAATACATAAGGACCAGGTGGGGTTCATCCCTGGGAGGGAAGCCCCAGACAATATTAGAAAAGTATTGAATCTAGTGCAAGAAGCTAACCAGCGTAAATTACCCCTAGTATTATTGGCTTTAGAAATAGAAAAGGCGTTCGACTCGGTCACCTGGGATTATTTAAACAGAGTTCTGTCCATGATGGGAATCAGTGGTCCCTTCCTTAAGGCGATAGGCTCATTGTATTCTAGTCCTGAAGCGAACCTTAAAATTCCCGCCTCTAGTCCTTCCCCTATAAAGATTTACAGAGGTACGCGACAGGGCTGCCCCTTATCTCCGGCCCTCTTTGCTCTAGCAATGGAGCCCCTGGCCATTCATATTAGAAGCAACCCTGACATAAGCGGAGTGACTATAGGTGGGACGGAATACAAACTGAGCCTATTTGCCGATGATTTGTTACTATCCATTACAAATCCCACAGTGTCCATCCCTAATCTGCTGCGTCTATTGAAGTCCTTCTCAGAAGCCTCAGGCCTTAAAATTAACCATAACAAGTCTGAATTCCTCACCTGCAATGTCCCTCCCCAGCTGAAAGACCAGCTAGTAGGTAACTTCCCTTTCCAGCTTATGACGCAATATATTTCATATTTAGGGACATCATTGCCGACCAAAACCGATTTGGTTTACAAATTTAACTTTCCCCCAATGTACAAAAGAATTAGACAGGATTTGAAGTCTTGGGCCTCCTTACCGGTATCATGGGTTGGTAGGATCCATATAATTAAAATGGTAGTACTTCCAAGGCTACTGTACCTGTTTAGAACGCTGCCCGTCCCAGTCCCCTCAGCCGACCTAAAGTCTCTGCAGAGGGATGTCATGAAGTTTGTTTGGGCTAACAAAAGACCTCGCATCTCTAAATCTACAATGTGCAAACATAAATCCCAGGGGGGGGGTGTCTGTGCCAGACTTCCTGAAATACTATAGAGCAGCTAGATTGGCTCAACTCTTCCTAACACATCTGGACAAGAAAAAACAGCCATTATGGGTTCCCCTAGAAATGTCTAATCTGGCACCATATACATGGACAGCCTTGATATGGACGGCATCATCTTTGCCGTCGTCCGTCCGCGCCGCATCCCTCCTATCTCATTATTCGTTGATACTTTGGAGATCAGTAAGGTTCAAATATAAATTGCAGTCCACTCCGTCCCCGCTGACCCCGATTTTTGGCAACCCGATGTTTCGTCCGGGTTTACGTCCCATGCCATTTCATTGGTGGTTCAGCAACAACCTTACCACATTGCATAAATTCCTCTGTAGGGGCACCCTAGAATCTAAAAGCGATTTTTTGGAAAAGCACTCTCCATCTAGTGGAGAACATTTTAATGTTAATAGAATTTTCTCCTTCTTGAGGTCCCTGGTAGGGTCAACCCAGAACATAGACTTTACCCCTTTTGAGAGAATGGCTGCTTACTCTCTGTATAAACAAGGTCTTTTGTCCAGAATTTATGGATACCTTGATGCCTACCCGGGGAGGATGAAACTTCCTTACATGCTGGCGTGGGAAAGCGACATGGGAATGGAATCCTCTGTCTCCACGTGGTTCCAGCGCTCACAAACACTTACAAAGGGCTCCTGGCAAGTTACCTTAGCTGAAACCTCAATTAAAATCTTGCATAGAACATACATGGTTCCAGCCAGGTTACACCTTATGTATCCAGAGGTATCCCAGAAATGTTTTAGGGGATGTGATGCGGACGGCACGATGCTACACATTTGGTGGACCTGCCCAGTGGTGAGGCGCTTTTGGGATCAGATCTGCGTACTGATCGCTACCACCCTTAATTGTAGATATCTGGCTACGATTTCTCAGTGTTTATTGGGCGACAGGCCTTCCGGATTATCCATGGCTAATTTCAAGCTATCACAACTCATTTTATTAGCAGCAAGAATCCATGTCGCTTTTAAGTGGCGCACACCTCTACTTAGCAAACAAGCAGTTATAGACAGGGTCAACAAACTGCTCCTCTGTGAAAGACTCATTGCAATCAGGACAGATACGGTCGCTGTCTTTGAAAAGGTCTGGGACCCATGGTTGTCATCCACTTTTTCTGTGGACCTCAGATATACCTTCACACTGTAATGCTTCTATTTACAATTGTATGACACCTCATTGTACCTACTTACCTCTGATACTGATTGATCCGAATTGTTTATTTCTCCCTTTTTTTTATTTTATTATTATTTGATTTACTCTGATAATACATATGGATAATGATCTATGATGCAGTATTATTCTGTAATGTACCTTTGTACTGTAATTTTTCCTACCTAAAATAAATGATATTTGAGACTAAAAGTCACACTTCAGCAAACGCCATATATCATGTAGAGAAAGTTAATATAAGCCAATTATTAATGTATTATAATTGTCAATATTGTTTCCTTTGCTGGCTACACAAATTTTTTCGTCACTTTATACAGTGATCATTTCCATGGTTATAACCACCCTGAAATCCAAAAAGTGCTGGTCTATGTGCTTTCTATGGTCCTGGCCACCAGAGAGGCCAGTGCTTTTTTCTATAGTGTGTTGGGGTAAAAACCAGAGTACTCTGGATCATTTCTAAAGTGAGAGACATAATTAAGCATTTACATCATAACTCATTAAATCACAATCTGAAATTAGCATTTCTTGGCTATACGCCTGTATCTTAAATGTGGGTGTTCGTCCCAGACTCGCCCTGCTAATATTTGTACAAATTCCTCAAAGGGACAAAGTTGGAGGGGCCATGAGTGACCTTGAAGTCATAGTAATCTTACACAGGAGAAATTCACTATTTATATCATAGATTTTACAAACAAAGGTTTAAGGCTTATAACATAAAATGGCTGTACAAGGCACAACATTGAGTCTCGATCCTCACCATTCCCCCATTTTGAGATATTCACTCATCGCGGGTGACAGATACACATACTTCAGCTGGACATTCCCATTGCTGCTGGTTTTCCCAGATTCTGCATATCTGTATATGTGTGAGAAATCATCTCAACATGTCTCAGTCTTTTCTACTTCTGTTCTTGTTACACACTCTGTTTAAGCACATCAATGCGAGCTTAACTACAATGTAGATGAGTGCAATAGTCAACAAAATCTGTATTATTCCCAGCATTATGCCCATGAGCCACCCACCGACATTTTTAAACCAGCTCGCTGGGTTCAAGAAAGAAGAAGTATCTGACCACCAAGAATCTTTATCCGCACTATGCTCATTCAGCCACTCATCTCTCATCTCTTTCATTTTTCCAATACCTGCCCTTATTTGTAGGTTACCCTGTGGATCTATGTAATGACAGCAGGTTGATCCTATCACTTGACACAGTCCTCCCTCCCTCCCGGGCAGTGAGATAATCCAGAACTAGAGTATGCTGGTTAGTAACTATGATTAACTGAGATTGTACATCATTAGTTTAGATTACAAGGCCTAACACATCCCATATTGGGTTATCTAGGTAGTCAGTGGCTACCACTAACTTATTCCACATCTGCATTAACATTGGGCAAATAAAGAGAACACTAAAAATCTTGTTTGAAATACTCATCTCCACTACATGAGGTTTTCCATTAGGTCTGGGATTGTTGTCTGCAGCTCTTCTATATAATGTATGTTTAGGCACAGCATTTATGTGACATAATAAATGTGGCTGGAGTCAGCCGGACAAGAGTACAGGTTCCAGAAGCTCCAGGTGGAATCCACTTATATGCTGCCACTCCGAAGGCAAAATAAAGATTACCAGGAAGAGTATGGTTATAAGTTAAATGATAGAGGAGAATATAGTCAGCCGCAGTGACTGCTACACTTTCATTGTTCAAACACCATATTTGACCTTTGTTATTGCTGCTACCTGTCACGGAAGGTGTACAGGAAACAAGACAGTGCAAAATGAATATATGACTCACTGGATCCAAAACTAAGGAACAAAAGGGAGACCCCTGCATAAGACCTGGCACTCACCCTTACTGCTCAGCCTATGCGAAAATCCAAATGGTAGATGATCGCATATCCTCGTACCTCGACTGTATAACACCTGAACACCCTATAATAGTGAGGGGACACGACCACCGGCTCCCTACACTAGACACGGAGGGAGTCAGGGTCACCTGGGATCCAGCAAACAGAAAATCACAAATAAATATACAGCACTAACTTGTAGAAGACTGGAAAACAGGATCAGCATGCACACACAGTCCAGGAAGTAGTATAAGCCGCACACTAATGCATTATGGGGAGGAATTTAAAGGGATGCAATCAGTCCAACTACATGACAGCTGAGAGAGGCTAACGAGATGAGGAACTGAAAACCAGAACAAAGAAAACTCAAGGAGGAGGTTCTGAAAGGCTTCTGTCAGAGCTTCTCAGCTGTCTGGTTGTGACACTACCTATCTATCCTCCCAAACCACAAGAGTAACTATCATTGGTCTCGGCGATGATTACAGCCCCAGTGTTGTTCTTACAATCTTCATTATCCTTTATGGCATGTTTAAACTTATTATTATGTTCCCATGATGTATTATGAAGGGTCCTCTGTACTCCTGTTATCATGGGGACATTGTTCATATCCTTTAGCTAGGGCAAAGGAGACTAACACTGGAAAGTCAAAGTTTCCCAAATGAAACCTCAACACTCTCTTTCTGTACCACTTTTGCCCATCAAAGTCCCATACTCGAAAAGTCTTATTTTCCTGGGCAGTGATATTGGCTTGCCACCAGGGGGCCTCAACCCACCCTGCAATAGGGAGGGGACTGCTGTAGAATTGAAGTTAAGGCTATCATCTCCTGGCCTCCTGATCGATAAGAAGTCTTTGCAGTTCATGTTAGTCAATTTTGACCATGGTACTGGAATGGCCCAGATAAGGCATAGTCTTTGAACTCACAGGACCGTGAGTGCAGATCCAACAGTTCTTGTAATTGTCCGCATTTGTCATATTCCTTAGCATGAACTGATGATGCCTAATAAGGGAATTGTCCCAGTCACTTTTCAGGTTACCATACAGCATACAGAGCGTGAATGTTCAGGGCCAGGGTTAGCAGTACAAGAATCCTCATCCTTAGGCTCCATTCACACATCCGCAATTCTGTTCACTTCTATGATCCACATTTCCGTTCCCCCAAAAAATAGAACATGCCCTATTCTTGTCCGCAATTGCGGACACACACGGACGTGTGAATGGACCCTTAGGTGGTCAAGGACTATCTCAGATGCTTTTTCCACCATGAGCTGGGCAGCCGCCACAGCTCTTACACATGAAGGAGCTCCTCGGGACACAGGATCTAGTCTGGAAGTATGCTACTGGTCTCTGCCTATCTCCATGTTTCTGGGTTAATACTGCTGTGCTGTGTCCCTGGAGTTCTGAACAAAACAGACTAAACGGTTGATCATAGTCTGGGATTCCTAATCCCGGAGCAGACAATATTGCCAGTTTCAGAGTGAAAAAGGACTCAATTGCATGCTTCGTCAGACATAAAGGTTCTGATGACAGGCAATGGTACAAAGGCTGCATAAGCATGTATGCATGTCTTATCCAGTGTCTGCAGTACGAGACCAGACCCCAAAACATCCTGAGGGGTTTTGGCCTCTGAGGGAGTTTTATGTCTTTCACCGCTTGTTTTCTCTCCTCAGTAAGGTGCCTTGCACCCTCTGAGATACAATGTTCCAGAAATGTCACCCTTGACTGGCAGTATTGCAGTTTGTCTCGGGGGGCTTTGCAACCACTTTCTGCAAGAAATATCAACAATGACAGCGTGGCTTCCCTACAGCTTTTCCGGTTTTCTGCACATAGGAGTAGATCATGAACATATTGAAGTAATAAAACATCATCGGGGATTGACCAACCAGATAAAACTGACTGAAGGGCTTGCGTATACATAGTAGGCGAATTCTGTGCTCCCTGGGGTAAAACTGTCCAGGCATATTGATTACCTTTAAATGTAAACGCAAACAAATATTGACAATCAACATGTAGGGGAACACTGAAAAAAAAAATGCATTTGTTAGGTCTATCACAGTGAAATGTGTGGCAGTTGGTGGCACCTGGGACAACAAAGTGTGCGGGTTTGGCACAATGGGATTCTGCAGCATCGTGACCTTATTGACCTCCCTAAGATCATGAACCATCCCATATGTTACTGGTTGTCCTTTTACTGGCTTCTTCTTAACTGGGAACAGGGGTGTGTTCGCTGGTGAACTGGTCCTTACGAAGACCCCCATTCTCTCATATTGCTTCACCTGTAAGGCTACTGACTGCTCCTGGGCATGGCTCAAGGGGTACTGCTTAACAAGGGGTGGTTGGAAACCTGGTTTGAGATGAACTATGAAAGGGGTAACATTAAGTTTCCCAACGTCCAACTTTGAGGATGCCCACAACTTGTTCGGGACTACCTGTAACTCCTCACAATCCTTGTAATGTAGCTGGCATCCTGTCTCGGGCTCTAGGTACAAAGCCATGACTTGACACAGAACCTCATCCGAGGCTCCTATATCTACCCGTATGGTACCGTCCTTATTGAAATGTATATGTGTCTCTAGGGCTTGCAACATATCAGTGCCCAACAAATTATAGGAGATATTCCTGTTTCTGGGGAGGGGCACCGAAGTTTCTCCTAATGTGTCCTGGCTTTTCACAGTTGTAACGTTTAAAGTCATTTCTCCCCTGCCTTCCTTGTCCCTGCGGGCCTGACCATGGTCTCTGTTGGCTTTGGACCATGTTTACTTTGGCAGGTTTGGAGCTAGACATGTCCAATTCCAGACTCTTGGTAGCAGCAACAAGTTGAGGTAGTGGTGTCACCCTCCATTCAGGTTTACAGGCTTTGAATTTAGCCTGTAAAGCTGGTCTCAATTCTTCCATGAAGGCAGACGTGAGACGTTTTTCTCCCATCTGCCCCGCGGCATCCCACCCCATTTCAGTCCAGACAGTTCTTAGTCTTGACTCAAAGGAGATTACATCTTCTTTAGCCTCTTGCACTCCGTCCTTCAGGCTCCGTGAACTCTCATCTTCCTTTGTCCTGGCCCATCTGTCAAAAGTCCTGCAGTACTCTGTCCCTGACTGTTCTGTCTTCTCCCATTTTTCACTCTCTTGCCCTCTAGGCATTTCCTAACCGGGTTATACTGTGCTTCCCCTAACTTCAGGGCTACCAGGTCATTTAAGTTTGCCCATGTTGCTCTTTAAGTGGCCTGTATCTGTTGTAACATTCTGGATGTGGGCATGGGTCACGTCAGTGAGTCGGGTATCCTCAACAATAGTCCCAGTTGGTCCTTAGGACTCCATGGAACATACTGTATGAGGTGTTGTTGGAGGTAATGGGGAGCCTGAGGAGGTTTTGCTGCTTGTTGGCCATCTTAGCCATCTCCACCACCAGCTCCATCGGCGGCGGCAGGCACCTGAGGCACCTGTGGTATCATCCCTCTTCTCAATAGTATTGGATATAATCCAGTACATTATCTAGGGGCACCACGTGCTCTGCAGGTTTCAGTCCAATCTAGATTCTGATTCCCGCAGGTTCTGCATACTTATCCCTCCAGTCCCTGTGCATGTGCCGTGGGAGAGGCATGTGCCCTTGGAGGATTATTTGGTGGTGGACCTCCAGATTTAACCTTTTCAGTTTTCTCTTCAGGGGGTTTGTAGTACAACTTTCCCCTGAAAACTTGTGGCTTCCAATCTTCAGTTTCTATCTCTCGCTACCTTAATCCAGATGCTAACTACATCTTCACATGCATGATCCTTAATCCACCCATTGTGGGTGTGCTTTAACCTTTCCCAAACCTCTAAATCGAGGTTTCCATGCTTCATACCTGCTTTTTCCAACACTTTGTCAACTTTCTTTAACCCATCTTTGCCACCTCTCTTTTCTACCAGTTGTTTAGCGGTCTCATAAGCTTTGGGAATGTTGTTCTGGTTACACATTGTCTATTCCTGAATCTGTGCTTACTAGGGGGAACCTAGATGTCTATTTTCTCCACAAAAGCTTCCCCACCCTATCCTCAGGTGTACTTCTGTGCTACTTTAAAGCCAAAGCCTCTCTAAGCTTCTGGACCCTTCCCCTAGCTTTCTGCCAGATTCTACACACACAATAAACAATGACAAATACGTAGACAGTTACTCCTAGAACAATCCCAAGCAATTCCCAGCTAAAATCCTAGTTTGAATCTATCCACCACTCATGTGTTCGTCTGATAGCCCTTTACCAGGGTCGCAGATTCTTAAACATAAACTAGGTACGACTGTAAAGTTACCTTATAGTCTGCTAGACCCTCGAACAAGACAAATGCCAGACAGGGAAGTACAGACTACTTGTAAGAAAAAGGTCTTACCTCAGCGCTGATTTTCGTCTGCTTGTCCCGGTGTGGCACGTCTAGGTCCAGGGTCTCAGCAGGAAGGACTTAGTCATGACCCACGTATTGGGCGGCAAGTTTCTGTCGGGGCAAAAACCGCAATGCCGGATGGGCGGTGGACTCCAAATTAGAAGTTATGAGTACTCAGAGAAATTGATAACAGGCGCAATGCTGTGTATCAAGTGTTCCAACTTTATTGAAAGTAAGCAGAGATTATATACCGTTTTTCTGGATCATTTCCAAAGTGGGAGACAAGCATTTACATCATAAATCATTAAATCACAATCTGAAATAAGCATTTCTTGGCTATACGCCTGAAACGTGGGTGTTCGTCACGGACTCGTCCTGCTAATAATTGTACGAATTCCTCAAAGGGACAAAGTTGGAGGGGCTAGGAGCGACCTTGAAGTCACAGTAATCTTACACACAGAAATTCAAAGTTTATATCATAGATTCTACAGGTTTAAGGCTTATAACATAAAATGGCTGTACAAGGCACAACATGGAGTCTCAACCATTACAAGTGCGCAAGCACAGCCACTGCTGCTGGATTGCAGGGTGGTCGTAACCATGGAAAAAGAAGTGTATAATGTGAGCAAAATGGACAATCACAATACATTAGTAAGTGCCTTGTATTAACTTTCTCTACATAATAAATGTTACTTGCTGAAGTCGGACAACCCCTTTAAGGTTTTACACAAATTGCAGTAAAACCACTTTTTAATAGAGGCAGGCCAGGCAACTCACTATGTTGCCAGCCTAACAGGATTCTACCTAGGATGCCAGGTTGGCAATTATGATTGTGGTTATGCTGTGAGAACTGTATTATGGGTCTGTACAACATCTGAAGTATGGCCATGTGTATGAGATAGTAGGTGGACTTCTCTGGTGGTCATTTCCATACATTCATTTTAAAATTGGTGAATGTCCTTGTATTGGTAAGCAAAGTCAATTGTGCTTTCTAACACCCGTGCGTACTGACCAGGATACCCTTTTGGCATATATTTAGTCCATAGACTATGCCAGGGATCAGCAACCTCCTCCAGCGCTCCAGCTGTGGTAAAACTACGACTCCCAGCATGCTTGGCTGTTCTCAGAATTTCCATAGAAGTGAATGGGGCAAGCTGGGACTTGTAGTCTCACAACTGCTGGAAGTTGCTGACCCCTGGACTAGGCAAATGTGTTGTGTATATTTGATGTGATCATAGCCTTAAATTGTTCCAATTCACAAGTAAATCAACTCCTGGACCGCATCCGCATAAAAATATTTTATTTTGCTCACAGATATTTTTTAGTGTTATTGTAAAAATGAAAGTCATGCATAAAAATGAAATTGTTACGCCCAATATGGGTGAATAAAGACACAGTCCCAATAAATGGGTGAGGAAGTGGCGCGGGGTTGGCACAGTACACAATTAAGAATAGTAAGACGTTACTGATGTCCAAGTCATGGATAAAGCAAACACAAGGCAATAATCTGCTGTCACTGTGACACCTGAAAGAAAAAAGAAGATGGAAAATTAATTAATTATTTTTTTTATGAAAAAAAATGCTACAAATACAAAAAACAGGCCATATGACATCACAATATAATTGGCCTTGTTTGCCCACGGCGCCCCCTTTGTTCTTCTGAACCCAGCGCTACAGCCCATACATGAAATGCGCCACCTGAGTACTGCACAGAGTGCTTTGTACAGCGATAAAAAGAGGAGGCGCAATGACCCAAATTTATTATAACATTACATTGGCACGTTAGCTAATTTTCACATTTGAAGACGTAAGCCTCATTCACACGTCAGTGTTCCACGTACGTGTGCTGTCCCTGTGCTCTACGAACAGCACACGTCCCCATTCATTTTAATGTGTGTATTCACACATCAGTGTTTTAGCACGGTCCGTGGGTCCATGTTTTTAGCACAGAAGCATGTCCGTGTTCATGGATCAATCACGCCCATTATAGTCTATGGGTCTGTGAACACGGATAATTAGAAAGAGATGCTTTGAAAATAATTTTTCCGCTGTGCAGGGTCAGTAAAACACGGATGGCACAGGGACAGCAAAAAATGGACACACGGATCCTTCACGGACAGCTTCACGGATGCATCACTGACCACCTTCTCACGGATTTCAGCACAGACACCGACGTGTGAATGAGGCTTTACATTGATTTAAATCTGAACAACCTGGGTTATTGCACAATGATAATTATTGGCAATTCTTTTTTATAGTTTGGTCATTAAAGGGTTTGTCTCATTTAGGGAACCAGGTTATAAAAATCATTTTCATGTACCCTACCTGAAAGTAACAGGTCTGTTTTACTGCATAGGGAACGCCATAAAAACCCATAAAGATGTTGCAGAATTGCATTCTTTTTTTTTTTCCAGTTACACCCCATTTGGAATTTTTTTCCAGCTCCCCACTACATTGTATGCAATTTAAAATGGTACCATTAGAAAGTACAACCTGTCCCGCAAAAATGAAACCCCTCATATGTCTAATGTGAACAGAAAAATAAAAAAGTTATGGCCCCAGAAAGGCGGTAGTGAAAAACAAAGAGCAAAAAAATATATATTTTTTTCCCCGGGGCTAAAAGGGTTAATAGCTAAATATTTTACACTTATATTATAAAATGTTTTCTTCTTTTTTCATGTTTTATAAGTTTGGAGGATTTTGGAGATGTCATATAACCTTTATGCCCATAAGATACAT
Organism: Bufo gargarizans; assembly: GCF_014858855.1. Classification (NCBI taxonomy): domain Eukaryota; kingdom Metazoa; phylum Chordata; class Amphibia; order Anura; family Bufonidae; genus Bufo; species Bufo gargarizans. Next base: position 137,612,191 of record NC_058087.1, on the reverse strand, counting down.
AGTGGCTGAGGGTACTGCACACGCCTGACTACTGACTACTTACTCTTGGACACAGGGGGAGAGGTTGCTGTGGTGGTTGAGCGGGTTGTCACTAGTGCCGAGGTGTTAGTGCTTGCTCTCCTGCCCTCTAGTGCCTGCTTTAGGCTCTGCAGTTGTACGCTGTTCAGCAGCGCACGCTGGGATCCTGTAACCATTGCTCCATTCTCAGGGCCAAGGTTTGTGATGTGTTCAGGTGACAGCTCCTTAGGAAAGAACATTATTAGCCTGTCTGTGTGTTTTTTTAAATTACTACACCTAGTAAGGGCTCATTCACACGACTGTATGAACGAGTCTCCACAATTTAGCGTAACGGTTGCGGACCCATTCATTTCCATGGGGCCGCAAAAGATGTGGACAGTACACCGTGTGCTATCCGCATCCGTAGTTCTGTTCCGCGGCCCCACAAAAAAGATAGAGCATGTCCTATTCTTGGCAGCAATCGCGGGCAAGAATAGGCATTTCTATATTGGGTTCACCCGTTCCGTTCTGCAAATTGCGGAACGCACATGTACGGCTTCCGTGTTTTGCGTATTCGCAATTTGCGGACCGCAAAACATGGCGCGGTCATGTGAATGTGCCCTTATACTGTATACACCGTAAATTTCTTAAATTCTCTTAAAATGTTAAATTGTTATGAATTATTAGTTATGTGTACATTTATATACGCTTTATGGCCAAACGTATGTGGACACCTGATCATCACACCTACATGCGCTTGTTGAATCTCCCATTCTAAAACCATAGGTGGTTATAGGGATTTGGGCCCTCTACTCTTCTGAGAAGGCTTTCCACAAGACTTTGGAACGTGTGAGAATTAGAGCTCATTCAGCCAAAAGAGCATTTGCGAAGTCAAGCAATTTTGGATGAGAAGGTCTGTCTCACAGACGATCTTCTAATATATCCCTAACATGTTTAAAGGGGTTCTCTCACTTCAGCAAATGGTCTTTTGTCACGTTGAAAATGTTAATACAAGCCACTTACTAATGTATTGTGATTTTCCATATTGCCTCCTTTCCTGGCTTGATTAATTTTTCCATCACATTATACACTGCTCGTTTCCATGGTTACGACCACCCTGCAAACCAGAGTCAGTGGCCGTGCTTACACACTATAGGAAAAAGTGCCGGCCTATGTGCTCTCCTATAGTCCTGGCCACTAGAGAGGCTGGTGCTTTTTGTGCACGACCACTGCTGATAGATTGCAGGGTGGTCCTAACCATGGAAGTGAGCAGTATAATGTATAATGTGATATAAAAATGAATCCAGCCAGCAAAGGAAGCAATATGGACAATCACAATATATTAGTAAGTGCCTTGTATTAACTTTCTCTACATGATAAATATCACTTACTGAAGTGAGACAACCCCTTTAATGTCAGGGCTATACCTTTATGGGACTCACTTTGCTTTAGCATTAACTATACCCTTCACTGGAAATACCAACCCCAGAGGATGACCCTCCTTCACCAAAGTTTACTTAGGCACTCACACAGCTGAGCAGGTTAAATATAGGAACTGACTTGGTATAGATGGCATCCCATGACGGTGCCAAGTTTAAGGGGTTTTTCTGAGATTATCGTATTGATGTCCTATTTTCAAGATAGGCCACAACGACAACAAACAACCGACAGGGAACCGGAGGGTAACGCTCTGGTACGACAACCAGGGACCGCAGCAACACAGCTCCAGTGGGTCAGTATAGAAGTCCAGGCAGGAAGCTCTATATCTGGCAACCAGAGAAGTGAGAGAGGGGAATATAAGGAGGTTGGGAGTGCTGGACAAGAAACAGCTGAGGAGAAGAAGCTACGGATCCCTGAGTGAGACAAAAAGGATTGCAAGGCAAACACAGAAAGCTACTATTAAGTAACAGCACTATCTTTAGACATAGAGCACGCAGCCACCCACTGCGACTTCCTGACCCCGGGTATAACGGAGTCAGACGTGGCTCTTGACACCCTCGTGACAGATGCACACCGGACAACCATAGCCTCCTCAAACAACTGATCAGCGAAGGGTATCCCACCAATCTGATACTGATGACCTATCCTAAGAAGAGGTGATCAATATTAAAAACTCGGAAAACCTCTTAAGGGCTCATGCACACGACCGTATGTATTTTGTAGTCCCAAAAAACGGAACCGCAAAAAAAAAAGGATGACGTCCTTGTGCATTCAGTATTTTTCAGAACGGAACAGCTGGCCCCTAATAAAACAGTACTACCCTTGTCCGTAAAGCGGACAATAAGACCTCTTGCACACGACCGTATGGCTTTTTCAGTATTTTGTTGTCCATTTTAAACAGATCCGCTTTTCCGTTTTGCCGTTCCTTTTTTCTGTTTGGTTTCCGTTTGTGATCTGTTTTTTGCGGATCGCAAATGGAAACGGAAGCATACAATAATGTTTAAACAGTAAGTACATAAAAAAATTGGGCTGGGAATAAAATTTTCAATAGATGGTTCCGCAAAAACGGAACGGATACGGAAGACATACCGATGCATTCCCTATGCATTCAGTTTTTTTCACGGAACCATTGACTTGAATGGAGACACGGAATAAGATTTGCGGGCAATAATAGGACATGTTCTATCTTTGAACGGAACGGAAACGGAATGCATACGAGTACCTTCCGTTGTTTTTGCAGACCCATAGAAGTGAATGATTCCACATACGGACTGCCAACGGAACACAAATAAACGGAACAGAAATGGAAAAAAAAACGTTTGTGTGCAAAAGGCCTAATAGGACATGTTCTATTTTTTTGCGGAACGGGAATACAGACATGCACACAGAGTAACTTCCGTTTTTTTTTGCGGACCCATTGAAATGAATGGTTCCGCATACGGTCCGCAAAAAAACGGAACGGACATGGAAAGAAAATACGGTCATGTGAATGAGCGCTTAAAGTCACTGAGCTTTTCTGGCTACTACCAGTGTTTGTTCATGGCGTTTGCATGACTGTGTGATTGGTTTATACACATATTTGAAATGGTTGTGGCTAAAATGCGTGAACTCCACAAGTAAGAGGAGTATCCACATACTTCTGGCTATATATATTTAATTAAATTTAATAAATGTACCGTAATTACCTTAAATATCTCCTGAGGTATAAGTTTAATGGCGGAAGGCTGAATATAGGACATAAGTCTTGGATCCAGAGCCTCAAAATCTTCTTTACTGAAACCAGCTTAAAAAAAAGACCACATATCAAGAATATTGGTCAGTACATACTGTTACCAGTGCAACCTCAATTGGTTCAGAGAGTTAAAGGGATTGTCTAGAAAGGGTTAAATAAAAACTAAAATAAAAAGCAATACTTACCTCACTGATCCCACCACCGGTATCATTTCAACCCACTTACCGTGTTCCCCTCTGGCCTCCTCTTCCTGATCCAGTCTTGACACACAGGAAATGCCCACCCGAGCAATTACTGGCTGAGGCGGGTCACTGCTGCTGCCAATGACTGGCTGAGCGGAAAAGCAGTGGGACCATGAGGTCAGTAATGTTTTTTTTTTTTTTTTCTGCCCCTTATCTAAAACTTTTTAGCCCACTGGACAACTCCTATAAAGGGGTTGTGCCATGAAAACAACTTATCTCCTTATCACAGGATCGAAGTGTCTGATTGGCAGAGGTCCAAACACTGGGGCTCCCACTTATCACGAGAAGGGGGACCCATGCTCCACGTTTTGAATGGAGCGGAAGACCAGCATTCATGTCCGCCTCTCCATTTGACCCTATGGGACTGCCGGAGATAGCTTAGTACAAGTGCTCGGCCATGTTTGGTAGCCCCATAGAACTGAATGCACTGGCAGTGTGACCACCACTCTATTCACATGAGGAAGAATGGGCTGCGGGGCACCAGTGGTCAGAGCCCTGCTGATCAGACACTTATGCCCTATCCTGTGGATAAGAGATAAATTGTCCTCATGGGACAACTTCTTTAAATATCTTCAATCCAGCAGTATAGGGGTTTCTGGACTACTGGACAGTCATAAAAAAGTATGCTGTGCATCAGGGATGCCCAACCTGCGGCCCTCCAGCTGTTTCAAATCTACAACTCCCAGCATGCCAGGACAGCCTACAGCTATTAGGGCATGATGAGAGTTGTAATTTTTCAATACCTGGAAGGCCACAGGTTGATCATCCCCACTGTCATAATTTACTTCTACAGATAGATCTTAAACTCTACACAAGATATGTCAACATTTATAATAGATTGACATTTCAGCTCCATCTTTTGGTTCTGGAAATTGGGGAATTACATATTATCATGACGTTCTGTGTTGGACACATCTGCCGGAACATCCACATTTTTGGATTATTGGCAGCTGGATTCATGGAATTTCACCTTATACCAATTTTTAGGAAAGCCTAGAAGAGTGTAATGTCATCTACCTTGGGTTTACCTGTTATGTAGCCAACATCATTCAAAATGAAATGGCTCCACTTTTCAGTTTTTCCCAAAATTTTCTCTGTCTTATTTTTAAAAGCTTGCAGGATTCTTGGACTACAAGGGAAAGATCCAATTCTGGAAATAATAGAGCTTGGAAAAGAAAGAAAAAAGAAGAAAAGATCACAAAGCAGTTTACAACATGACTTAGCATGTTAAAGGAGTTGCTCCCCGAAGACAACATCTATCCATATGCTCTATTAGAGCATATGGACATCATGGAGAGGACCCCTTGCCTTGGAATCCCTTCAATGAGCCAGAAAGGAGAGATGCCATATACAAGCAAATTCCGTTCTGATGTAATCAGAGCAGTCCATGTATTACAAAGATGGCCGTTCTGAAAGGGGTTGACTCTGATGAGACAGGGCCTCTGAAGTTTATTCAATTTATACAGTGAAAACAGGAAGCTATGAAGGTCATACATATGTAGTGTCCCACATATGTGTGTATGGTCCACTCCAAATTGTTATATATAGTATGATGTCATTTTGCACTATTCCTTTGTCTATGCTGCTGAATCCATATTACAGGCTGGTAACATGCATTACATACTTTCACCACTAGAGGTCACACCATCACACCATTTATATAGTGCAGCCACAGAAGTTAGAGAGAGATTAGGAGTTGGGAGTTAGGAGAAAGGAGAGGAGAACATTCTTTTCTCTGTTCTCCCTGGCCTAGCCCGGGGAACCAATTTACCTCAACCTTTGAGTCCAAGATTAGGACTATCTGATACTACACTGTAGATTACCCTTCCAGGGTATAAAGTGAATTATCACTTTAAGGACCACACATTTTTAAAATAATGAAGCAGAGAGTTTGCCTGCCTTGAGGGAGATCGCCCTTGGGTTGCTGGTTTACTTAACTATAGACTTTTTGCAAAGAAAGATAACTGCAGTTTATCAGGTTTTAGTCAACTTTGCATTAGGTGGAGAGTTTCTAAGCTACAGGCTGCCCACCGTAACCAAGGAAAGAAAGGCCATCTGTCAGAATACTTACTTACAGAGGATCTAAACTACTATTGAAAGGCTGAGTAACAAAAGCAAGAAAAGGAACTAAGTACAAGTAAGAACATCACCTCTACTAAAGTGAGCTGGAGCTAACCTCTGCACTTCACCTCAAGGAGCCTACTAATTTGGATTTGCAGCTTTATCCATTTTTGCCATCTGTATGCAAGACAAAGTGATGATATTGGATGCCTTACTACATCTGACAAGTAAAGTTCCTGTTTGGTTTAACTACTGCCTCATTCTTCTGCTCCATCTCTTAATTGCACCTTACGGTGCTAGCATCACGAACACAGGGGCCCAGCCGCCAAATCACCCTAAGCATCCACATTGCCATCAAGGGCACCTCAACTTCCATCTGGCTGGTGTTCCCTGCAAGCGAGAGTGCCCCGGAGGATTTAGTGTTGTCTTCCCATCCACTGCACGCCAGCCTCAGGAGACAACTGATCTGTGAGTACTACGATCCTCGGCACCTCATCACTAGTACTCTCACCACACATCACCCCTAGGGTGCCCTGTGCGTTGCACATAGGTAGACATTTAGCCACTTTGTTCATGGCCAATGGTTAGGAAACAAGCAAGGAGATACTTGATCAAACCAAGCCTAACCCTCTACTCGACTCAGACTGAAGAGATTTTGGACGTATCATGACGAGAGACACGGCTAAAAAATATGGTTGAAAGTATTCAGTGAAAAGTGAACACATACTACTGAAAAGCCTGAAGATTTTTCTGGAAAAGCAAATTATGGCAGGAGTCTGGTTATAATGGGTGAAGAAACAGTTGTCGCACCTGGGCCTGGGTTCCTGAGAGTTGGACCCCGACCAATATAATATTAATTGTCTATCTTAAGGATAGGCCATCAATTTTGTAGATGCCTTTGAACACACATGCTGAATAGAATGATAAATGAGAATATACAGACCAGTCAAATTATAAAAATTTCAAGAATTCTGTATGTACGTGGAAAGACCATAGTATGATCTTCAATTTATAATAATTCAGGAACACATACTGAAACTCCAAAGTGTTGATGTCATCTATCTGCTTGACGTCAGCAGCACATACACTGTTTCCCAACCCGGCAAGTTCAAAGCTCTTCAAATCTTTTATTGATTTTCCAGAATCGTTTAGGAAACCATGAAGTATGGCCTTTGCCTGTGAAGAAGCAGGAAAATTAGCTGTGTTTATCTAAATAGATTTAAAGTAAAGCATTGTGATTTTAAAGAATAAGACATTTACAATAGTTCCTCTGATACAAGGCAATAGAATAGCCCACAAAACCTGTGCACTGGACCTGAGAGGTGGATAAAGGGAGATGGAAACAGATGGTGCTGGTCAGTATTTCTAATTTTACATTCCAAGCATTCAAAATGTTCCATATATTCACTGATTTTTCTTTTATCAGGGGTAGTGTGAATATACACATTTATTCTGCCAGGTTCTGCTCCTGCAAGTGCCCAGGAAGTGATGCTTCACTGTAAAGTTCTCCCTGCATTGAGCTGCTTCACAGCTCATCCTCTCTGCTCTGAGTGACAGCTGTATCATCCAACCAGGAGGCCGTTACCGTTGTAATCCAGAGCAATGGGGATGGGCTGTGAAGCAGTTCAATACAGGGAGGACTTCATGATGAAACTCCACTTTCAGGACACTTGCAGGAGCGGAACCTAGCAGAATAAAAGTTCATTTCACACTACTCTAAATGTCTGCAAAAGGTATGTTTGTCCTGATCTCCCAAGCCTCTACTGCATGGGCAAAAACTGCAAATAGACTGTTTAATAAAAAATAAATTGGAAATGAAAAACAAAAAAAGTGATATACAGGTCCTTCTCAAAAAATTTGCATATTGTGATAAAGTTCATTATTTTCTGTAATGTACTGATAAACATTAGACTTTCATATATTTTGGATTCATTACACACAACTGAAGTAGTTCAAGCTTTTTATTGTTTTAATATTGATGATTTTGGCATACAGCTCATGAAAACCCAAATTTCCTATCTTAAAAAATTAGCATATTTCATCCGACCAATAAAAGAAAAGTGTTTTTAATACAAAAAAAGTCAACCTTCAAATAATTATGTTCAGTTATGCACTCAATACTTGGTCGGGAATCCTTTTGCAGAAATCACTGCTTCAATGCGGCGTGGCATGGAGGCAATCAGCCTGTGGCACTGCTGAGGTGTTATGGAGGCCCAGGATGCTTCGATAGCGGCCTTAAGCTCATCCAGAGTGTTGGGTCTTGTGTCTCTCAACTTTCTCTTCCCAATATCCCACAGATTCTCTATGGGGTTCAGGTCAGGAGAGTTGGCAGGCCAATTGAGCACAGTAATACCATGGTCAGTAAACCATTTACCAGTGGTTTTGGCACTGTGAGCAGGTGCCAGGTCGTGCTGAAAAATGAAATCTTCATCTCCATAAAGCTTTTCAGCAGATGGAAGCATGAAGTGCTCCAAAATCTCCTGATGGCTAGCTGCATTGACCCTGCCCTTGATAAAACACAGTGGACCAACACCAGCAGCTGACATGGCACCCCAGACCATCACTGACTGTGGGTACTTGACACTGGACTTCAGGCATTTTGGCATTTCCCTCTCCCCAGTCTTCCTCCAGACTCTGGCACCTTGATTTCCGAATGACATGCAACAGTCCAGTGCTGCTTCTCTGTAGCCCAGGTCAGGCGCTTCTGCCGCTGTTTCTGGTTCAAAAGTGGCTTGACCTGGGGAATGCAGCACCTGTAGCCCATTTCCTGCACACGCCTGTACGCGGTGGCTCTGGATGTTTCTACTCCAGACTCAGTCCACTGCTTCCGCAGGTCCCCCAAGGTCTGGAATCGGTCCTTCTCCACAATCTTCCTCAGGGTCCGGTCACCTCTTCTCGTTGTGCAGCGTTTTCTGCCACACTTTTTCCTTCCCACAGACTTCCCACTGAGGTGCCTTGATACAGCACTCTGGGAACAGCCTATTCGTTCAGGAATTTCTTTCTGTGTCTTACCCTCTTGCTTGAGGGTGTCAATGATGGCCTTCTGGACAGCAGTCAGGTCGGCAGTCTTACCCATGATTGCGGTTTTGAGTAATGAACCAGGCTGGGAGTTTTTAAAAGCCTCAGGAATCTTTTGCAGGTGTTTAGAGTTAATTAGTTGATTCAGATGATTAGGTTAATAGCTCGTTTAGAGAACCTTTTCATGATATGCTAATTTTTTGAGATAGGAATTTTGGGTTTTCATGAGCTGTATGCCAAAATCATCAATATTAAAACAATAAAAGGCTTGAACTACTTCAGTTGGTGTGTAATAAATCTAAAATATATGAAAGTCTAATGTTTATCAGTACATTACAGAAAATAATGAACTTTATCACAATATGCTAATTTTTTGAGAAGGACCTGTATAGTGTGTATCAAGTCCTAGGTTGCATGCTCATAGTAAACCCAAGATATACAAAATCTGTGCCTATACCATAGTATATTCTGCACCTGTCACCTTGCAACCTAATGGTTTATATACTGCCACATGCTCTTATTGAATCAACTTGTATGTATTATAACCAATCCATAGTGAAATGCTGATGTATACACTGATATAGCAATGTATTAGCTGCATCTAAAAGCAGGTTATATCCTAGGGAATAAATGGCGACCTGCAGGAAAATACGGAATACTTAGAACACTCACGACTACCAGTACAGACAATGTCCGACTGGAGTTCCTTGGACCCACCGGAGGAAATTATTCTCGAGGCAGGTTTTGATTCAAAGAAATAGACCCTAGGCTCAAGTTATTGTCTCCAAAGGCAGCTCCAAATATTTTTTGTCTGGACCTTTGGGGCCTACTGTGGTATCAGAGCCTCGGCCCACCTGAGGATCCTCTGGTGGGCCAGTACAATGCTGAGTGCAGAAAATATGTAATAACTTTCCAACTATGTAAATGTCTACTACTTAATAACTACAGCCCACTCTTCAAAATATTTTTTTTTTTGAGCGCCCATAGCTATAAAACAGCACAAAAACCCTACACAGCACTCACCTGAGGAGAAGTCCATTCTGTCTGCTGGGTAAGGGCAGACACCATATCTATACAATCTAGGTATAGCTCATTCAACTCACGGACACTCAGCGTGGTGGCTATACGTCCCAATGCTGTAATGTGATAACTGTTCCATTCTGACAATGGGCCCCAAACCTTTTGAAGTAAGATTTGAACATTTTCAAAAGTGCAGAACAGTGGCACCCCTTATCGCCCCAAGCGTTACCCACACGAAGCATCATACTATACCATTTTTGCCTTTTCTTTCAAAATATATAACTGAGATTGATTGAAACGTCTTAGAACACCAAGGACTTGAACACATTTGGCAAAGGTGTCCAGTGTCATGCACTGCAGCTCCTCCGAAGTCCAGAATGCATTGGCTTCACCCAGTATCATCACTGTTCCAGCAGATGGCGCTCTAATGCCTATACACTCTATATATAAAACATCAACATGTTGGATCGCATGAGTGTTACTTAGGTAGTCACTGGCAGATCATATAATGTATATTTCCATGGACACTCCTGGCTATATGGTGGTAATTAACAGTATAGGCTACAGTCCTGGCAAAAGTGGAATTTTTCTTAAAGCCATACAACACCAAACTCTTCCGACTTATCAGTGAGAATCATATAGGTAAGGGGACACACCTCTATGATAAAGGTGCACATACACAGTAGATGAACATCAGCTGAACCCACCAATTTCTTCAGGACTGAATATCGAATGTGTGCCCTGGCTCTCCCCTGATAGTAGATGTTGGAGGAAGAAGGATCAAGTGTGACCAACCATGATCAGCATGACCCATCTTGTGTTCTTATGGAGGTGTCTTCTAGAATCCACTTTATTCTCTATTCCCCATTAAGAACAGAGGTATGTGTATGGTCTGAGGTCAGGTCTGGTAGCAGAGAGTCACAATCCAGTAAACAGGCGGAAAGGCAGTACACAGGCAGACAACAGAACAGACGCCTTGCAGGATACTAGCATGCTAGAAAACCTATTGCTCAAGAACCCTCCCACAGGGGAAAGTGCCAGACATTGTCTGGTAAAAAAAATTACGGTCTGTGTAGGGTCAGAGCAAGTCTGGTGGCTGAACCTGCAAGGAAGGAGACAGAGGGAGTTGGGTCCAGACCACTGGGAGAGGTGAGCAAAGCAGCAGCTGCCGCCTTAACATTAAGTTTGGTCGACAGCTGTATGGCCTCCTTAACAAACTGGTCAAGGAACAGAGAGGAACTCTATGATGATCACCGATCACTGTTGGACTGCAAAGGGCCCTCTAGGCCTAAAAGAGTGACTCTACCTACACAATGATTCAGTTTGCAAAATGTTGACATTTGATGTAATCAGATGTCAATTGAAAAAAATATAAAAATAACAAAAATTCTAAAAATGCACACTCTTTCTTTGTATAGAAAGTTGATTTTGATTCTTTTTTATTAGGTCTTAATATAACAGGCTACTCAATACCTGAGAAGACATTTGTTTGGTGGCAGGCGAACAATGAGCCTATTGAATACTATAGAGAAGAGAGGGAATGGCATCCTAATGACGCCCGCAGAATGTGACGAACCAGCTTTACCTGCCGTCTGGTCAGGCTCAGATATGTTGGCACCACGTAAGTGAATGGCATGGAATAATCCTGATAGCATCTCATCGCTCTGAGGTATGGCGGCTTCTCCTGATACAATCTCTGAGACCAGCTTCTGGAACTGAACACAAGTTAGGAGAAAACTGTACACAGATGAAATGCTTTATACACCTCGGCTCAGTAAAGGAAACTTGCATTCATTTTGGTGACCGAGTCATGACATTTCAAAAGCTTCTCAAGTTTAATTTTGGAACATTTTGTCACCACCTCCCAAGTATGTGCCGAGAATCTGAGGAAACTGAGGAAAGCAGAAAATGCAGAACACCTTCAGCAGCAAATTGCTGACCAATTAACATACTAAAAAGATCACTCTTCTCTAAATACTGTCATTCCCTCGCTGCTTAATTGGTTGCTTCATTTGCTCTTTTTAAAGAATAGCTGTGCAGATAATTTAAATGAGAGGGTAATGATATCCATCATAAGAATATTGCTTCATAGGCAGACCTATCATAGCCGGGCGGCGTATGCCTCTTCATAAATTAGTCTGTGCACCTCAAACGAAATTCTGACCCTCACCACGACCCCTTTGTCGGGAAGGCGGAGAGGCTGGCGGAATAACGGCAAAAGTTTTTGTGCAAATGCCGTGAGTCAGAAACACGCAGTTTGCAACTTTTTCACGCAACAAGTGGCATATTTTATTAATAAATTTGTTCCATACAGTTTAATTTTATTACAACCAACAACCACCCCTGTGTTCCAAAAAAAAAAGGTTGTCACAGCCCCACCCCATTAACAATAACATGTTGTTTAAAGGGAATCTGTACCCAGCGACCTCCCTATCCAACAGTTTGCACAGACAAATGGCTGTGGTTCACCTGATTAAAACGCCGGCTATCTTTAGGTAATCTGAGGCTCCTTCCCTGAGTGATCACACTTTTTCTTAATATGCAAATTAGGCCTTTAGTGCAATGAGGGTGTCACCAGTGCTCTTGTTGCACCCAAGCTCCACTCATTTCTGTGGCCAGCCTCTCCCTGGCTGCTTTGATTGACAGGTCCAGGCAGTGGCACAGCTGGTGCTGACCACAGAAAGAAGGGGAGCTTAGCTGCTGTGCATGTAGCCTTCTATCCACTTTATAGTTTTGGGCGCTAGCACTTTCCCAAAACAGCTGATTAGAGGGGGAGCCAAGTGTCGGACCCTCACCTATCTGATATTGATGACCTGTCCTGAGCATTGGTCATCAATATTTAAGTCCCCGAAAACCTCTTTAACAATACTACCCACCTTGAAGTTAGTGACACAAGTTTATCATAGACACTGCACCTAACTTGAACCCTACATAGCTGAATGTTTAAAGGGGTTTTACCATCTCAGACAATAGGGGGCATATCGCTAGGATATGCCCCTATTGTCTGATAGGTGCGGGTCCCAACTCTGGGACCCGCATCTACAATAAGAAAGGAGCAGGGAAATGAACAGAGGGCGCACTGCGCATGCGCAGCCACCCTCCATTCATTTCTACAGGGCCGCCGATAATAGCCAAGCACTGGCTCGGCTATTTCTGTCTTCCCCATAGAAATGAAGCAGGGGCCACGCGTGTCACAGGAAAGAAAGATGGAACTTTTGGATTTCAATATGCCAGATCCCTTTAGTCTCTCAGGAGATACGAGGTTTAGTCCCCAATAGGAATGCATGCATGCTCAGTTCAGCCAAGTATGCATGTGAACGGGAAAGTAGGAATAGATATCTGCCAGCCGACAGCTGTCTGAATGTTTTTTGCCAGCCTTAGACAATATGTCTGGAATCATAGTATACATGGACTGGAAGGCCACACATTCCTGCTACTTTTATTAGGTCAGTAATTCAAGGAGAACCTCAAAATGTGATATAATAGTGATACCTTTTCTGTTATAATCATCATCTCTTCTTTTGACAAAAGATTCCAGAAAGCCGCCATATCTTGCACTGTTTCAGACGACCAGTTTAATGGGTTTCTACACAGAACAGATATACTGATAATACATTGAGACAACGCTTCTTATCAGCGGACACAATGCTAACCTATAGATCCTTGCTTACCCGTAATGTTCCCAAATTCTGTGTTTAATTGCTTCACTTTGTTCTCGGCTGAGATTGGTGCAGGCCTTCATCTGATTTAACGCTGCCTCCATTACAGTGGAGGATATACCGGTCTCTATGATGCCTGGAGACAGGTGACAAATGAGATCCCCAAGTATATCGAGCTGATACACATCGGCAACAGAATTGTTCTGAAAGACGGAGGGAACGGTTATATTTGTTTGCAGTTGATCAGTGGTTTATACAGTCAGGTCCATAAATATTAGGACATCGACACAATTCTAACATTTTGGGCTCTATACACCACCTCAATGGATTTGAAATGAAACAAACAAGATGTGCTTTACCTGCAGACTGTCAGCTTTAATTTGAGGGTATTTACATCCAAATCAGGTGAACGGTGTAGGAATTACAACAGTTTGCATATGTGCCTCCCACTTGTTAAGGAACCAAAAGTAATGGGACAATTGGCTTCTTAGCTGTTCCATGGCCCGGTGTGTGTTATTCCCTCATTGTCCCAATTACAATGAGCAGATGAAAGGTCCAGAGTTCATTTCAAGTGTGCTATTTGCATTTGGAATCTGTTGCTGTCAACTCTCAAGATGAGATCCAAAGAGCTGTCACTATCAGTGAAGCAAGCCATCATTAGGCTGAAAAAACACAACAAAGCCATCAGAGAGATAGCAAAAACATTAGGCGTGGCCAAAACAACTATTTGGAACATTCTTTAAAAAAAAGGAACGCAGCGGTGAGCTCAGCAACACCAAAAGACCCGGAAGACCACAGAAAACAACTGTGGTGGATGACCGAAGAATTCTTTCCCCGGTGAAGAAAACACCCTTCACAACAGTTGGCCAGAACAAGAACACTCTCCAGGAGGTAGGTGTATGTGTGTCAAAGTCAACAATCAAGAGAAGACTTCACCAGAGTGAATACAGAGGGTTCACCACAAGATGTAAACCATTGGTGAGCCTCAAAAACAGGAAGGCCAGAATAGAGTTTGCCAAACGACATCTAAAAAAGCCTTCACAGTTCTGGAACAACATCCTATGGACAGATAAGACCAAGATCAACTTGTACCAGAGTGATGGGAAGAGAAGAGTATGGAGAAGGAAAGGAACTGCTCATGATCCTAAGCATACCACCTCATCAGTGAGCATGGTGGTGGTAGTGTCATGGCGTGGGCATGTATGGCTGCCAATGGAACTGGTTCTCTTGTATTTATTGATGATGTGACTGCTGATAAAAGCAGCAGGATGAATTCTGAAGTGTTTCGGGCAATATTATCTGCTCATATTCAGCCAAATGCTTCAGGACTCATTGGACGGCGCTTCACAGTGCAGATGGAGAATGACCCAAAGCATACTGCAAAAGCAACCAAAGAGTTTTTTAAGGGAAAGAAGTGGAATGTTATGCAATGGCCAAGTCAATCACCTGACCTGAATCCGATTGAGCAGGCATTTTACTTGCTGAAGACAAAACTGAAGGGAAAATGCCCCAAGAACAAACAGAAACTGAAGACAGTTGTAGTAGAGGCCTGGCAGAGCATCACCAGGGATGAAACCCAGCGTCTGGTGATGTCTATGCGTTCCAGACTTCAGGCTGTAATTGACTGCAAAGGATTTGCAACCAAGTATTAAAAAGTGAAGGTTTGATTTATGATTATTATTCTGTCCCATTACTTTTGGTTCCTTAACAAGTGGGAGGCACATATGCAAACTGTTGTAGTTCCTTCACTGTTCACCTCCTTCACTGTTCACCTGATTTGGATGTAAATGCCCTCAAATTAAAGCTGACAGTCTGCAGGTAAAACACATCTTGTTCGTTTAATTTCAAATCCATTGTGGTGGTGTATAGAGCCAAAAATTTTAGAATTGTGGCGATGTCCCAATATTTTTGGACCTGACTGTATATATGGTATATATATATAAATATATATATATTATTTTCTGACTATAAGACGCACAGTTTTAGCCCAAAAATGAGGGAAAATGTCAGTGCGTCTTATAGTCTGAATGTTAATGACCACTTCCATTATGAAAGCGGTCATCAGCATGTGGGAGGCGCAGGGAGGGAAGCACTGCGTTGGCTGTATTCACTTTCCCTGGTTTTCCAGGTCCCGCTCTGCACAATGTCCTGACTGCGTACAGCGTCAGGATGTAGTGCACATAGGTGCGTACTATTGACAGTGCAGGAAGGAAGAAGACCAGGGGGCCGTGAGTGCAGAATCTACAGAGGGGCAGGGACATTCGGAGCAAGCGAGGTAAGGTTTTTTATTTATTAATTTATTTATTTATTTAAAGTCTTATCTGAGGTCTGATGGGGTCTGATCTGAAACTAATGGGGTCCGGTACGAGGCTGATGGGGTCTGATCTGAGGATGATGGGGTCCAATCTTAAGCTGATACAGGTCTGATCTAAGGCTGATGGGGGTCTGATCTGAGGCTGATGGGGGTCTGATCTGAGGCTGATGGGGTCTGATCTCAGGATGATGGGGTCCAATCTGAGGCTGATGCAGGTATAATCTAAGGCTGATGGGGCTCTGATCTGAGGCTGATGTGGCTCTGATCTGATGCTGATGGGGCTCTGATCTGATGCTGATGGGGGTCTGATCTGAGGCTGATGGGGCTCTGATCTGAGGCTGATGGGGGTCTGATCTGATGCTGATGGGGGTCTGATCTAAGGCTGATGGGGCTCTGATCTGAGGCTGATGGGGGTCTGATCTGAGGCTGATGGAGGTCTGATCTGAGGCTAATGAAAAATATCTATTTTTCTTATTTTCCTTCTCTAAATCTGAAATAAATCCAGACTGTTCTCTGAGACGTCTATCCAAAAAGTATTCACGTATTGGACTGTGAAACTGCAGTGCAGAAACTCTTACCAGGCACTGATTCACTTTGCTAATTACAAAATCCTTCTTGCTTGCTTGTAACAGCAAATAGTTAAGATCCATCTTCCTTAGACCAATTAACATCTGTTTGCAGAGAAGGTGAGAAGCAAAATATTCTGTCCTAAAAGGGAAAAGGGTGATTAACAGTTAGCAAAGTAAATCAATCCACGTAGGCAGTGTGACAAACGTGCTGCTATGATGCACCTAGGATGCAAGGGAGAGAGAAGGAAAAAAGAAATTATATATATAATTCCTTTTGCCTGGGTTAATGGATGTGGGTTAGAGCTGGCAAATGTACCTGTGATATAGTTATATTTTATCTAAATTGGTGCAATTATTTTTTAAAAGGTAAGCGCCCTATTTGAGTAATATCACAATTCTGATTGTCTGCAGCCACCACTAGGGGGAGCTCACTACTTAGGGATTTATACAGATGCTATTAACCATATGCAGTGATTTTCCGCTAGTGGGGAAGAATGCTTTTATTTAACAGTTGTAAGGGGTTTCAAAACATAACCAACTTTTCACCAGTCATGCCTCCTAATGCAGAGACCCCCATTGATCCCAGGCAAAGTGATTATCATTGAAGTGCTTAAATCATTTGGAGGTTTTCAATAAATACCATTTATTTAAATGAAAAGTCATGGTGCCGTTGGACACACTGATGGTCGGGCAGACTTCTAGACTTTTTTTCCAGGAGTCAAATTTCATAAAATCAGATTTTTATGAATTATCAGGACAACATCTACTGTATATAGGGGCATTCCAGTAATTTCAAGTTGTGGATAGTGGATACCTATTAGATTGGTGGGGGTCCTAACAAGGGGACCCCATACTCCACAGAGCCCCCTGAAATGAATGGAGGAGTAGGTTTACCCATGTGCACTGAAGCTCCACTCATCTCTGTGGGACCTGTTGGAAAGGGTTGTACTCAACTATCTACAGCAGTCCCATACAGATGGGGTTGGATACCAAAATTACCCCTTTAATAAGGTCTAGCTCTACATGAATGTAATTTTTTTTCCAATAGTCCAGAGTTAAAGGGCTTCTTTCACCCCCCAATTTTCAGTTTTTGACGTATTTTATTGCTAATGTAAGCAGATTCCATATATGCCCCTCTTACCTCGGGCAGTGCAGTAATTACAGTAAAAAACGTACTTTTATGATATGTAAATTTCTTCACTACCAGCAAGTTGGGCCGTTACTTGCTGGTTACTTGCTGGTAGCTGCCGCATCCTCTGTTTGAAAAAACGCCCCCTCCTCCACTTGATTGACAGGGCCAGCGGGCGCTCTCCTCCTCTCGCTGGCCCCGCCTGCAGCCTCAAATCCCGCGCCTGCGCCGTACCAGTCGTCATTCGGCACAGGCGCTCTGAGAGAAGGACGCTCGCTTGGCCGCTCCTTCCTCAGTGCGCCTGCGCCGATGACGTCAGCCCTACACCCGGAAGAGAAGTCTTCTCTTCCGAGTGTAGGGCTGACGTCATCGGCGCAGGCACGGGATTTGAGGCTGCAGGCAGGGCCAGCGAGAGGAGGAGAGCGCTCGCTGGCCCTGTCAATCAAGTGGAGGAGGGGACGTTTTTTCAAACAGAGGATGGGGCAACTACCAGCAAGTCCGCCCAACTTGCTTGTAGTGTAGAAAGTTACATATCATAAAAGTATGTTTTTTACTGTAATTACTGCACAGCCCGAGGTAAGAGGGGCATATATGGAATCTGCTTACATTAGCAAATATAATAAGTCAAAAACTGAAAATTGGGGGTTGGGGAGTGACAGTAGCCCTTTAAAAGGGGTTCGCCCATCGAAGATATTGGGGCAATATAGAGGACTGTACCGCTGTGACCCCCGCAATCAGTAGAACGAAGTGCCTGTGCCGCTAGGAACCCAGCATCCCATTATGTCAGCTCCCCCTAGTTTTTTTTCCATGAGGTGCCATTTTAGCCAACTCAGGAGTAGATACTCAATCTGCATGCAAAACTGCATCAAAGTGCAAAATGTGTCTGTCCTCCATTAGGTTCTGAAATTCTATTCATGACCCCGAAAGAGCAGGATGAACAGCTATTTGCCACCACTAGACTGGAGACAGTAGTGCATGAAGGAGGACAAGTAACTATGAAATAAATATAATTCAAATTATTTCTATCATTGATACATTTTGGATTTTTTGGTATTTATTATCTTTTTTTGCTATCTGCTCATCATTTTAGCTGTTGACTGTAATATAATGTTATTATATGTAGTTATTTTTTAGCAGAAAACGTGGTCTTGTGAAATCCATCATCCTGAGTAGACAAGAAGCCCCATCGTCTGATATTCTCCACTTGTACTTGTGGCATCGCTGCGGGGGGGGGGGGACTGAATGACCCAGGTGATATGATATCATTCATTTCTCATCATGGCAATAATGATCAAAGCAGGACGGTCCTTGCCTTGGGAAGAACTAACCGATGCTTCCTCTCCCCTCATTTAGATAAGCTACAGTATACATTACAGATTCACCCCCCCCCCCCCCCAAAATCCTTTGAAGTTGTTAACTTACGGAAGCACGGCCAGCAGGAACGGAGGGATGGTTGCACGGGAAACTCTCCAATATTTCCATGCCAAGCAATGGATCTTAACATGTAAAATGAATAAAAAAACATGCAATATAAGGCCTCATGCACACGACCATGGTGTGTTTTGCGGTCCCCAAATCGCGGATCCGCAAAACACGGATGGCATCCGTGCGCGTTCCGCAATTTGCTGAACGGCACGGACAGCCTTCAATATAAATGCCTATTCTTGTCCGTAAAGCGCGGACAATAATAGAACATGTTATATTTTTTTAGCGGGGCCACGGAACGGAGCAACAGATGCGGACAGCACACGGAGTGCTGTCCGCATCTTTTGCGGCCCCATTGAAGTGAATGGGTCCGCATCCGTGCCGCCAAAATGGCGGCTCGGATGCGGACCAAAACAACGGCTGTGTGCATGAGGCCTAAGTATAACAATATATATAATATTAGTATAACAGTTCATGATACAAGTCGTCACACACAACCGATATCAACCAGCATTCTCTGTCCGCACCTTCCTTATTCTGATGCTAAATTTGTTGGCGGTGGCATACATGCCTCCATCCTGGCCTCCATATACCTCAGTGATAAGCTGGGTTCTATATACACATAGGTTAAGCTGTGTTCACACCAGCGCTAGTAAGTCCCTCCATTAGAGGAGCAGAAGAACTAAAATAGCGAAAATGCTGGATTCGGCCAAACAGACTCTATCGACTATAATGTGGTCAATTTTGTTTCCGTTTGGGGGCGCCTCTTTAAAAAGTTCTGCGTGCAAAAAAATTTTGGTCTGCTTTTTTTTGTTGAATTTGCAATGGAGCCCTGAACGAAGCCATCAAAACAGGGTATTATTTAATTAAAGGGGCTTTCAGGATTTTTTTTTCTTAAATCCACCCCCACCAGTGGTACCTGTGAAGAGATCTGTACTTTCCTGCTACCTGACTGCTCCATTGTTCCTGCAGATCGCCAGGGAGCCACAGAGCCAGTATGGAGTGGTGGGCAGCAGATCTGTATTGATTTCTTCACAGGTACTGGCGCTGGAGGGAAGAAATTTTGAAAAAAAAATGATGGACAACTCCTATGACTATACAATGGCATACATCAGACGCATCCATTGGAGGTGTACATTGGGAAATCCTCCCGAAGATACATCCGGTGTACATTGCAAATGCAAATTAACAGAACCTTACTCTCTGTAATACAGATATTATAAGTGCAGTGCCCCAGAGGAACACTGCAAGGGGTTAATTACTGGTAAGCGGGTTAATTTGATGTCATCAATTTAAATGTTGTGATTTCATTGTTAAAGCTCTAACTTCCATATGCACTGTGTATTCCTAATAGCAATGTATGGGCAATATATGGTTAATATTGGAAGACTGTTTAGGTTATTAGGGTGATGGACTGAGTCCGCCCCCTGGCTAGTTAATGTGGAATCTGGCCTGAGCAGAGCTACAGGAAGAATGTGTGTGAGTGAGAGTTCCTGCAGAACAAGCCAAGTCCAGAGAACCTTTGTCTGCCAAAGAACCTACTCTTCTAACAGAGAACCCCTGAGAGGAAGAGACCAGACGTCTATAGAAGGTCCAGAACCATCCACGCCGTGCAGGACTCCGGCAGCAAAGTATTCGCTAGTTTATGGCATTGAGTCTTTGCTGCTGTGGAAAGATCATATTGCCTTTGGCACCCACTATACTTTGAGATAGACTGGCCATCCAGATCTAAATTGTGCACCCCTCAGCCCGGAAATTGCAGAAAGGGTTATAAAGAACAGAATAGCACGCCTGTGGTTAGTTGGAAAGACTATAAAGTGTCCTTAGAAGGACATTCAAGAAGTACTACTATTACCATCATTGTTGCTGCCTATACACAGTTATACTATACTGTCATATACTTTGGAACTGTGCCTTTTACTGCTACATGTACTACTACTCCCATCATCGATTTAATAAAGACTTTATTTATTGCAACCAACAGGCCTGATTATTGACTCCACCATCCATCTGCCTCTGCCTCTGCACCCAGCCAAATTGTTCACCATCAAGGGCACCCCAACTACCACCAAGCAGGAACCCCAACCCCAGGGTGTGCCCCAAGGGAAGAAAGGGTGCGCCTTCCGTTCACTGTGTATAGCCCAGGGAGAGCTAGGATGAAGATTGCCACAATAATGACTATCCTACTCCTCACCTACCCTGTGGGTTGTTGCCTTAGCAAATGGTTATTCATTGTATAATTTCTATAATGTTCCTGTATACTTTCTACATCTATTCATTACAGTTTTCAAGATCTCTGCTTTCAGTCTTTAGATAGAGACCTTCCTGGCTTACTACCTGATGTGGAGAAAGTAAGGGTAGGTTCCTCTCTATGAGCTTGTAGTGGTTCAGGAAGGACGGCTTGCTCATCTTGTCTACGTATTCGCAGGTCATTCCTTTCACCAGTTGTCCTGTACTAGAAAATATAAGGGGTAAAAACAGGCTGTGAAGAGTCTGGGGGGCCCCAAACAATATGGAGGAAATGTAAGGCAGCAGGAGGTGGGCTTCATTCAGGTTGGTGAATTTACATGCATGTAGGTGGCAGTGGGCACGCGGTGCCCTGTGTGTAGGTTACCGCCACCTGCTCCTAAAATCCTGCGTATACCATAGGTGAGATGTCCTACATTTCAACAACTGATCGTCCTGTGAGGTGGGTTTGATCCGTCATGAAAATCCAATATGGCTGATCTCATTCCCATAAGAGTGGACACCCAGAAATCAGGGAGCATCACGAATATCACACCACTACATATGATGGCCTATGATAACAACACTACGCAAAACACCACTTCATAATAAAAATACTGAATGTTCCTAGAGGATTATCACACTTTACCTAAGCAGATTCACCAGTGGTACATTTGGAGACAGTAGGTCAAACAAAAGAAGGGCCTGAAATAGAAAATATATAAAGTACATGGTTAATTACAGAAGACATCCCTGAAAATATAAGTGAAGTCATACTCTCACCGCTCCCATTATGATACTTCACACCGCCCGCCACTGCCGCAAACCACCACTAACCTGTTATCAGTTATAGCGACAGATGTAATAAGCTTTTTTCTATTAAGCCTCATGCACACAACCGTGTTTTTGGTCTGCATCCAATCCGCATTTTTTTGCAGATCGGATGCGGACCCGTTCATTTGAATGGGACCGCTAAAACGCGGTATGTCTGTTCCACTGTCCCCCAAAACAGATAAAACATGTTCTATTCTTGTCCGTTTTGAGAATAAGAATAGGCATTTTTAATATAGGGCGGGACATGTGGAACAGAAAAATGCAGGACACACATGGCCGGTATCCGTGTTTTATAGACCAGCAATTTCCGGACCGCAAAACGGATACGGCTGTGTGAATGAGGCCTGATACAGAAAAGGAGCTTTGATGGATAGCAGTGTGTGATAGACTTGCCTTCAACTGCACACTTCACAGGTGCTGAATGCCACTTAAATGTCCTCTGAAAGATGTCAATGAAGTCAGGAAGGAGGACCACCACCTAGCATGACTCCTAGAGAGAGTGGCTCCACCCCCATCACTCCTTGCTGCCATAAGCATGCATCCGTCAAAGCTATTTTTCTCTCTAATATTATCCTTGAAAACTTGTCACTATGACGGATAACAGGTTAGTGGTGGTTTGGGGGGTTAAATCGAGGTGACAGGTTCCCTTTAATAAATGTCATGTTACTCTCTGTTGTGGGGTGACTGCTGTCTCCGGCAATTTCTTGAAGGAAACTACAGACCCCTTCCTGAGAAATGTATTTATAAAAACTAGATTAGTAAACTCTCCTGAAGAAGAGAATAATGGCTGCAACCTCAGATCGGGACAAAAAAAAAAATATACTCACCTCATTTCGGTGGGCGTTTTTAAAGTTTCTGCAGCACTTTGTGCTACACTGTGACCTGACATTGCACAGCTTTAGGCCATAGTGTGCTACTATGCAAACTACGTCCCATCCTGAAGCTGTGCACTGCCAAGCGCCTGGAGGAGAAGAACAGGGAGCGGAGAGTAATACCAGTGCTAGACTAGGAGCACCATACTCACTGCTCCCTGGGCACTGAAAATAAATCCATTTGTCCCCCTCTCAGGCCCCTTCCTGAGTTTGGGCCCTGTAGCAGCCGCTTCCCCTGCTTCCATCTACGCACCTGCAGTCAACACTGTCCCTCCGATTCTACTGGCACCTTGAATGGATCCTCAGGGCATTTGGGTTAAACCTACAATTACCTGACTCCTTCTCAGCTCTTTGTCACTTAGTTCTGTTACGTCCACGTTCCCTTGTGCGAGCAGTTGTGAGAGAGACACGTGTTTAAAGAAGGCTCCATTCATGTCTGACAGGACTGTCTGAAATTCTCCAGAAGACATCAGCTAATGAGAAGAAGCAAAGTAAGGAGATACGACTGGTGAGATTGTGTTATTTTATGGTGTTCTTCTAAATGGAAGGGAACAATATGACTATTTTACAAGGTTGAGTCTGTTAACTGGCGTCATGATCCTAGATGATGTGAGGGCGCTACCTGTTATGCTGTAACCATTGTCATGTCTGCATTGGATGAGAAGACCTTAATATACAGATACCATTGCCTTTATATCAGGATATAACTACTGGTAAAGTTACAATAATAAATTTAGTGGAAGTTTGAGGGGTCAGTTTTGGATAGTATGGCCGCATGTATCAAAAGTCTGCACAAGACCTGCAGATAAACTACAGTGGTAAAAGCTGCACCACATTAGGCTGCAGGGGTCTGTGCAGAGGTCCTTGAGCAGGGAGGGGAGGAGGCGAGCTCTAACCATTATATATTGTGAATGGTGGATCATAGGTGTTACCTGTCATTGTAATCCTGTGATGATAATAAGATGACTACTGAAAAAATTATCTTTGCAGAAGTATCATCCTATTCCGAGGTTCAGTGGCCAGTGTGAAAAACGCATGATATTTATTTTTAAATGTGATATGGAAATAATAAAAATAAAAAAAATCACAAAAATTCTTTAAAGTGAATCTGTCACCCCTATTATCTACAGTAATACATGATCAGTACTGAAGATACAGAGTCCATATCACTATTTTATATTTTCCTACTGTCCCTTGTTTCCCCACTGTCAGTGTACAGAGCTGTGTTGAAATACATTGTCAGGACTGCTGTGCATGCGCACAGGAGTCCTCTCCATTATGTAAGCACAGCCCAGCAGTCCTGACTGTGTATTTCAGTGCAGCTTTGAGTGCTGACACCGGGGGAACAGGGACAGAAAGAAAGTATAAATTGGTGTATTTTCAGTACTGATCATGTATTACTGTAGATAATAGTCCAAAATTGGGGTGACAGATGTCCTTTGAGGGGGTTGTCCCATCTGAACATTCAATAGGATATGCCATAAATGTCCAATAGGACCTGCTTTTACCACAAGAATGGGGCTGTGCCGTGACAGGAGAGGAAGCTCATGCATGTCTTTCTCCATTCCCTGTCATGGGACTTGATAGTGACACCTTTGGTAACCTGCAAATTTGTGTGACCATTGGGCTAGGTTGCAGTCACCATATTGCAGACGTCCTGTGGAGACCCAGCCTTTAAAACGGTTGCCCTGGTTCAGAGCTGAATCTGGATATATCCACAATTTCGCCCAGGCAGCCCCTCTGATATGAACATCGGAGCATCTGGTGACGTACCGGGCTCTCCATAGGGACTGCTAGGCAGAAGCTTCCACCCAGCAGTGAGCCCGGTGACGTCACAGGCACTAATGGGCGGACTTTAGCGCTGCCCTAGCCTGTAAAATGGCTTGGCCAGTGCTAAAGCCCGCCCATTAGAGCCGGTGATGTCACCGAACACACTGCTGGGTGTAAGCCTCTGCCCAGCAGTGTGTTATTAAACACCAAAAAGCTCTTGCCCTGCGCGATACAGCCCTGCCACCCACTCCAATCTTAAGAATGGGGCTTGATCTCCAGCTGACATAAATGCAGAAGAGGTCACACGTGCTTGGAGCTATTCTCCATCATGGAGGTGCCATGGGTGGTACACAGTGTGTAATATGGACCCATAGGTACTCTGTGTCACAAATACAGGGTCCATGCATTATTCACCTTTCCAGTTGAAATTCCAACAGGGACTGAGAACTGAGACCATATCCATACAGAATTATTCCAAAATGTTTTTAAGATAGCAAGGTTAAGCCAGTGCATTAGACCTGATGGTAAGCAAACCTCTGGTTACCTTTCTTAGGAAGCTCTCTTGTTGTGCTGGGGTGAAATATGCTACATGCTGGGAGAGTCCACTCTTCATAGCCATAAAAAAATCCCGGGAATTCATCTCATAAAAGGACTCTGCACTGACTCCTGACACCAGTTCTCCCAGTTGACTTACGTTGGAATATGTTAGAACCTAATATGGAAAATCATATATATACCAAATGTTATCATGGTGACCCCAAAATACAGTGAATGTTTCTAGATCCACTATGGCCAAAGGGGTTGGACTCTCTCACCAGAGTACCCGACGATCCTCCAATGGGTCCAGGCCCACATACAATAGTTGGAACCAAAAAGAAAAAAAGGTCCAGGAGAAAAAAATACATTTGGAACCCCAGTCCAACACAGGGCCAGAGGCACCTTTAGCAGAGTTTATCAATCTCATACATTTATGCTTCCGCATGGCTTATTATTTTGCTTTTGTCATCTACGTCTTCTATTAATGCACACTACACCCTCAGACATTAAAAGGGCATCCTGATGTGATATGCCATTAATCTCAGATTGGTGTGGGTCACGCCTCTGGGACCTACTCCTATCTCGAGAACTGAGCCCCTGAAGTGAAGGAGAGCACGAGGTGCTGTGGGAGTTCAGAAAATTTTAAAAGTCCAAAAATTTTCAGAAGTCCATTTGCATTGAATGGAGAGCACATCACCCAAACATGGCCATCTTTCGATTCTCCTCCATGGGACTGCTGGAAATGGCCAAGCTCCCACTCGGCTATTTTTGGAACTCCCATAGAGGTGACCGGAGGGTGGCAGCGCATGTGTGGCTGCTCTCTGTTCACTTCAGGGGTCCTATTCTGGAGATAGGAGCAGGTCTCAGAGGTGGTATCTGCACCTATCCGACATTGATGGCGTTTCCTAGTGATAGGTGATGTCCTAGATGGGAATACCCCTTTAACGTCAACTGGAGAACCTTTCCAGCCATACTTTAATGTCTTTCTACATATACATCACCTTCTCAAAGTGGAGAAACTTCCTTGTAAGGACCATAATCTGGCTCTTAGTCCACCCCGAGACTTGCTGGAGTGTGAGGATAGCGCTCTGCACAGCTTCTGGAGATAAGGATTCAAGCTGGGATATGGTCAGTCCAACCACGGCATCTGAGAGAGAGCCCAGGCTTTCATTCAAGGTCTGGTTTAAGACAGCTATTTGAAGGAACTGAGACTTTAGCTGTAAAATAGAATATCACTTTATGTATTTATATCCATTTCTATTCCTCTTGTGCTAAGATCTTAATTTATCCCATATCCTCAGGATAGCAGAGGGTCGGCTCTGATCTCTGGGATCTCCACCCATCACGAGTAGGGGAGTCCCGTCCATCCATACGAAGTAAGCGGTAGGTCAAGGATGCACGCTGCCGCTCCATCCATTCGCAAGTCTATGGGACTTAGCAGAGTGCTTTTGTTGGCAGTGAATGAGCGGTGGTCCTTACACTACGGATAGGAGATAAATGTCCATGGGACAACCCCTTTAATACTTCACATGGACAAATGTCTAGCTTCTTACTCTAAATAAGAATGGTACAATTTACTAACAGCAAATAAGATCTTGAAAATTGTGCAAAATTGAAACACAAATTATATGTAACAAGCCGGCCTTCATCCCTCTCCCCCCCAAAACCCTCTCTTCACCATTGTTCTCACTCGTAGCCTCGATATAATATATTTTCTGTATATTTAATTCAGTTGTTATTAACCTGTATTCCCTGAGTGAACGGTTAGATTTTTACTGTGGAAAATGAAGTATATTGTGGTTCCCTAAGGCAGTTCTGAAGGCTTTTTGATGCTGATGTATTACGTGCATGGCATGAGGACAAATGTAGTGCCCAAGGTCTGCGCAGGCAGCATGTGATGTGTTCCGCTGTGTCCGTCAAGCAGCAAAATACCTCTGGAAGATGGGTTATAACGCTGACGGCTGTGAACTGGAAATGGAAAGTAAGTCATGTCCTTGGGTCGTAGGACAATTTATCCTCTCCAGACCGTAAAACTGACCGTGGCTTTTCAGAGAGTCAGGTAAGACAAGCTGCCTGTAGACTAGATTTCCAATTTCTGCGGCCTGTTACCGTGTAAATGAATATTAAAAATCGTTGTAATAAAGAATTTTCTAAAATCTAAAAGAAAAATTATAGGCACAAAAAGAGTCGCTGGTGAATGAGCGGGAAAACAAGGAAAGCATGGAGGGAAACATAAGGAAAAAACACCCGGAATTACAAGATCATGAGCTTCAGGACTCAGTGAGGGGACACACGAAATATGTCCCTTGTAGATAGGAGTGTACACAGATCTCATAGGGCCCCACAGCAAAACTTAGTATGGGCCCCCTGCTCCACCCAGTTTCCCAGTACTCGCACGTCAATCGCTGTCAAGCCATGCAAAATGCAAAGCGTGAGGCCCCAGATTTACGTTTTGTTTATGGTATTATTATCTAGGCATTGTATGTAAACTGTATACAGTATTATTAGTAATGTTACGTTGACTGTAGGTACAATATGGTACAATTATGTAGACACTATATGGTAGTGGTACCATTACTATGGTTGTTACTTTTGCTGTAGGCACCCTATGGTACAATTATGTAAGCTCTCCATGTAAAGACTATATGGTACTATTAGTATTATTGTTACTTTGACTGTAGTCAAACTATGAAACATTTATGTAGACACTATATGGTACTATTACTACTGTTACTTTGACTGTAGGCACTGTAAGATGGTACAAGGAATCATCATAGATGATAGGTACGTGTCACCGAGGTTCCTGGCCTCGGTGGAGTAAGAGACGGTTTTTCTGTGTCACCAGCAGTTGCTGTTTGACACCTTAATACTTAGTATGGCTGTATAGCTGATCCGGAACGGCTCTTACTGGGAGTAGTCAAAGTGCTCGGTGGGTGACTACTTCCTATGTACCAGGCAGGGTTTTGCTGGGCCTAAAAACCATTCAGCACTGCCAGGTGAGGAGGATTACCTCAGTCTGACAGTGGAGCTCAGGAGAAGTGTGTGCTGGGATCTGAGGCTTGTGCCGTGCTGGAGGGCTGAGACCCGTCTGTAAGGGAAACGGGCCCCCTAAAAGCCTGCTGTGGACTGCTGGAGATAGAACTGCCAACAAGGTGATTTCTGCTATGTGGACTTTCCATTTTGTGTGAACTAACACCAAGACTCAAAAGTGACGTTTTTGCTTTATGTGTGAATAAACATGGAAGTTTGATTTAAGAACTGGTAATTTGCCTCTGTACTGCGTCCGCACACCCTGTCTACCAGAGCGAATCCCCACAATTGTAAAATCTTTCCAAAAGACCCTGTCTTTGAGAAGACCACCCACTTGGCCGGACCAGTTTTCTTGCAAGTGATTTTCAGTTCCACCCATTATGCAAACTGGCCATCTTCTATGAGAATACCCCCCTTTATAGAAAACTGTTTTTTAATGCAATTTTGGGTGGTAGACATTTCAAGGTATTAATATTGTTGATACTGTTAGCATCGTGTTATCTTGCAGACACACTATGGCACTATTATTAAAGTATTATTAGAGTATTATTACTCTCCATATCCCTGCCTCCAAAAATGAGGTTGCATCCTCTCCGAAACACAGCGCCTAAGAGCACAGGGCTCTAATGTCACATGACCCTCCAAGGACCGCGAGTACATGTATACTATAAGGGCCAGGTTAAAGGGGTTCTCCGGTCTTTTTATATTGATGCCCTATCCTCAGGATCAATATCAGATCGGCGGGGGTCCGACACCTGGCCACCCCACCAATCAGCTGTATGAGGTGCCATCTCCCTTTTCTCTTCTTGCTGCTATGTCTATGTCAAAGTAGCACCGAACAGGAAGAGAGACGGGAGACGGCACGTGCGCACTGTGTGCACCTGATCAGTGGAGGCGCCGGGTGTCGGACCCCCACGATCTGCTATTGATGACCTATCCTGAGGGTAGGTCATCAATATTAAAAGCCCAGAGAACCCCTTTAAACCAGAGATAATAAAATGCACACACATTTATCATCCCTTCAAACTGTGCAGATGACACATAACCTAATCCAGTATCTACTCCATGGAGTCCATTTTTGTTTGGATTTGCCCACCTTTTGTACATCGGCCTGGAAGCCCCTCAGCTGGTTGCACTTAATCATTTGATGTAACACAGCTTTTGCCATCCCAGGATCAAGATCTTGCATATCATCGTAGAAGCAGATGAGTAACCCCAGTCTAAAATGCACAAAGGAGACAAAGTCACCACTGTGTTCATACAGATAGACCGTGCTAAGCTCTGCACCCCACAACCGTGTTCAATGATAGTCATGTCGATTGCCGGACAACAAGGCTGCACAATCTTTCTCTTCCACACTACAGAGAAAAAGTAATGCTTGATCACCTTCTGTGTGGTAGAGCCGCTCCTCTTTTTGGCTTACAAATACTAATGCAGAATACTGACCAAATATGGACCATGTGAAACCCTGATTATTTGAGAAAATTACCTATTTTTGTATTATATTTTGGTGATTTTTTTTATTTTCCATGTCACTATTTAAAAAAAAAACAAAAAACTAAAATCATACCATATTCACACTGGCCACTAGGCCTAAAATATGTTAAAAGGGTTTTCCAAGAGTTTTTTTTTTTTATCCAGAGGATAGGTCATCAGTATCTGATTTGTGGGGGTCCAACACTCAGGAATCCCGCCAGTCACCCGCTCGCAGTAGCACCGCGGCCTTCTCCAGCTTTCCCTAGGCCAGTGACGTCACATTCATCGGTCACTAGGCGCAGCTCAGCCCCATAGAAGTGAATAGGCCTGGGTTGTGATACCAAGCACATGCAATGTACCGCACTTTGCTTGGTGAGCAGAGAGAAGGCCGTGGCAGTGCTGTGAGTGCCGAAGCCTTCTCAAACAGCTGATCGGAGGGATGACCCCCACCAATAAGATAATGGTGACTTATTCAGAGGATAGATCATCAGTAAAAAAACACTTGGAAAACCTCTTTAAGACTTCTTATTCTTTAAGAGCAGTCACCATGAGCTATAGACACAATGGCCTGGACGGGACCTCACTGACTTCTATGGGAGAGTTTTCTGGGCATGCTCTGTCACCTGTTCAGAGGTCAGGAGGGAGTAGATAAGCTGTGATATCACATATTCTGAATGGTGGATCCGGTGTTACCTATACGGAGGGGATATCTTCATTGTAATCCCATTTGTGATGATAATGAGATGGCTACTGAAAAATGACTTGTACAAAACAGGAAGTCTTGACATATTATTAGGCCTAGCAGCCAGTGTGAAAACGACATGATTTTATTTTTTCTAAATAGACATAATTACATGGAAAAGTAAAACAAAACTCAACCAAAAATGTAAACAAAATTTAACATGAAAATTTTACATAAAAGATTTAACATCAAAATGTGATTATTGGTCATTTTCAGATAACACATTCCCTTTAAGCACAGCACAGGTGCAAATTGCAAAAAGCCCCCCATCTGCCATGTGTTATACTAGTAGACCAGTGAGATGTTATTTTGACATATTAACCAGTATCCCAAATTGTGGGACATTTATAATCTCCATGTCCTGTCCGCCTGAAACACCCAAAAATAACACTGGAAATGACCCTTTCTTTGCAAATTTTTCATAAATTCCACCCCTTTTAGAGTTCAATTTGCAGAACAAAGGTCCCAAAAATGGGACTGTTGACGGGTATACTTACCTATACAGAGTGGATATATTTCTCATATCAAACCCGGCAGAGTTTATTAGCTCCAGGAATGCTTTTGCCAGATCTTGTGTAATATCATATACCGTATCCAGCTGCTTTGTGGCATTGTCATAGCTTATAAAAATCCGAATCTGGGGAGACAGAAAACATCCACATTCAAATTCCAGTTAGAATATTCAGGAATTCCATCACAACTACATTGTATTTCACTTCGGAGGACCGACATATCCATGTATTACACACAGCAAATTCATTTCAATGACAAATGTGTAATACTTCATTTCCCCTGTGGCGGCGCTGTGGTGAAAATTAAAAACTCACTAATGGTTATGGTAAAGATTACAACTGATCACTAAGGGGCACCTTATGGTAACGTTTTTGGACCTTTCTGAAAAAAAAGAGGGATGGTCCAAAGCAGACAACCCCTTCCATTTGAAAGGTGACTACCAATATGTCTGTGCTTCCTGTTGTCACTTATGTAAAAATTCCTGTTGCAGTGAAACAGGAGCTGATTTGCAAAAACTAATCAGATATTTGATAATAATTATAGTAGTGATGATATAAATATAAATTACTTACTTCACTGACACTGATTTTCCTGATTTCAACCAGTGGTAGATGTACCATGAAACGGCCTAAGATCCACAGGCTTTCAGCAGTCACCCATGATATTGAAGCATTGGCCTCTGTGGACATGTAATATAGATTTATGGATGGCATATGATATAAGGAAACATTTCTAAATGCTATATAATAGGTCAGAAGAAGGTTTGATGCTGAGGAAAGGCCTAAGTTAGTTGTCCCTCTGTTTCTCTCTCTCTCAGAAGGCTGGTATACTGGCCAAAAGGCTGGTTGCCCAGGGTCTGCAGCTCAGTAGTTGGGCAGGGTATCTCCGCCTCAGCGTCTTCTTCTGGTCACTCGTGCAGTTTGGAAATAGTGAGTCTCTCCTGCTAAACACTGGTCCCTATCTGCAGACCTCTAGGGGGAGCTGATTATTACTTTAATACAGTTTATAACTGATCCAGAACCACCTTCTAGTGGGAGGGGTGAAGCTAGAGAAGCACAACCCAACAGAAACAATGATGCAGTTCACGGCTGCCATAGACTTGTATTGTGCCTCAAGTCAATGGGAATGTCTAAGCAGGTTCTAGAAGTAAACAACTGTCTGAGAGAGCAATTACTAGCATCTCAGTGTACAGACTGGAAAGTCCCAAAGTCTCTCAGTATTAGCTGGTTGTGCATTAACCCTTTCCACAGTGCAGTAGTGCATATTTAGTGGAGGGAGCCAGCTTTATAATACAGCCGGCACTAGGCAGCAATAATAACGTGTCACTCGTACACTCGTTATCTGCGGCACCTTTAGACAGGCAAATTATCAGAAACAAGCATTCGCAAGAACTTTCATTCCAAATAATCAGCCTGAATATTGGGCAGCGTAAATCCCGCATTAGGTATCATCCACATTTACAAAGACCTATGCAACTCCATGACATACACTGGAAATTGGATTTCAAGTGTACTCCTGATGTCTTTGGGCAAACACTGAACACAGTGGCTCGGTGGTTAGCACTGGTGTCTTACAGCGCTGGGGTCCTGGGTTTGAATCCAACCAAGAACAACATCTGCATGGAGTTTGTATGTTCTCCCTGTGTTTGCGGGGGTGTTCTCTGGTTTCCTCCCACACTGATAGGGACCTTAGATTGTGAGCCTCATTGGGGACAGTGTGATGCTAATTTCAGTGCTATATAAGTGAGTATAATAAATACTGATTATTGCAGAAATAAATAATTGCTAAACCTCTACAAATCCTCAGTGATAAAGTAAATTACTGACAGGAATCCCAGTTTTCATCCTATATTAGGGTACTTTCACACTAGCAGCAGGACGGATCCGACAGGCTGTTTACCCTGTCGGATCCGTCCTGCCGTGCCGCCGCTCCGTCTCCATTGACTATAATGGGGGCGGAGCTGCGGCGCAGCACGGCAGTGCACAGCGAGAGGCCGCCGGACTAAAAAGTCAGACATGCAGTACCTTTAGTCCAGCGGCCTTTCGCCGTGTACTGCCATGCTGTGCCGGAGCTCCGCCCCTGTCCCCATTATAGTCAATGGAGATGGAGCGGCGGTCCGGCGGCAGGACGGATCCGACAGGGTGAACAGCATGTCGGATCTGTCCTGCCGCTCGTGTGAAAGTAGCCTTAGAAACTAATCGGAGCCAGGTAGCAAAAATGATTCAGTCTGAAGTAACATTTGTTGATACAAAATAATAAGGTACATCTTGCTTAGGAGGCGCAGATTTTTTAAGTTACAATGGAGCACTCCCGGTCCCATCACTGTCTTTGTTTTAGACCATTGCCCCAGCCAAGGGGACACAAAATAGAAAAGCCGGAGGATGTGTCCCTCCTTCCCATCTGATGTAACTGCATCCTCCCGGTCATGTATTGCACATTGTACGCAGAATACGCTTGTCCTGAGATTCTCTTTCTTATGCGCCCTAAATCTCCAACATGACTCGCTCCGCTGATTTTGGCTCCTTATTCACAGACTATCTAATTACCAGCTCATTGTCGGCCATGCTGGCTGGAGGCTGTCGAACGCACATGCTCTTGTCTGTGACATTAGTCATACAATAGGACTTACCGCGGACTGCATAGGATTCCTGCAGAACTTGAGTCATCCATTCATATAGAGCTCTCCGGTCACGGGCCTTTAGCTTATCATACAGGTCCCTAAATACAGATGATCTACAAAAGGAGAAGGGTGAATTACCGTCCGTTACCATTTCCTTCTCCGCAGCTCTTGACAATTATATGGTATTTCTTATATGCAGACATTTGACTCAATGCAATAGTCAGATAAAAAAACAACAACAACAACAGATAGATAGACGTGGTGAGGAAGGGTGGGTCTGCCATATTAAAATGAGCTTGCATGCTCTTCGAAGCCGAGTATGGTTGTTTAACCACTTCAGCCCCGCTAGGTGAAACCCCCTTCATGACCAGAGCACTTTTTACACTTCGGCACTACACTCCTTTCACCGTTTATCGCTCGGTCATGCAACTTACCACCCAAATGAATTTTACCTCCTTTTCTTCTCACTAATAGAGCTTTCATTTGGTGGTATTTCATTGCTGCTGGCATTTTTACTTTTTTTGTTATTAATCAAAATGTAACGATTTTTTTGCAAAAAAATGAAATTTTTCACTTTCAGCTGTAAAATTTTGCAAAAAAAACGACATCCATATATAAATTTTTCGCCAAATTTATTGTTCTACATGTCTTTGATAAAAAAAAAATGTTTGGGCAAAAAAAAAATGGTTTGGGTAAAAGTTATAGCATTTACAAACTATGGTACAAAAATGTGAATTTCCGCTTTTTGAAACAGCTCTGACTTTCTGAGCACCTGTCATGTTTCCTGAGGTTCTACAATGCCCAAACAGTAGAAAAACCCCACAAATGACCCCATTTCGGAAAGTAGACACCCTAAGGTATTCGCTGATGGGCATAGTGAGTTCATAGAACTTTTTATTTTTTGTCACAAGTTAGCGGAAAATGATGATGATTTTTTATTTTATTTTTTTCTTACAAAGTCTCATATTCCACTAACTTGCGACAAAAAATAAAAAATTCTAGGAACTCACCATGCCCCTCACAGAATACCTTGGGGTGTCTTCTTTCCAAAATGGGGTCACTTGTGGGGTAGTTATACTGCCCTGGCAATTTAGGGGCCCAAATGTGTGAGAAGAACTTTGCAATCAAAATGTGTAAAAAATGACCGGTGAAATCCAAAAGGTGCACTTTGGAATATGCGCCCCTTTGCCCACCTTGGCAGCAAAAAAGTGTGACACATCTGGTATCGCCGTACTCAGGAGAAGTTGGGAAATGTGTTTTGGGGTGTCATTTTACATATACCCATGCTGGGTGAGAAAAATATCTTGGTCAAATGCCAACTTTGTATAAAAAAATAGGAAAAGTTGTCTTTTGCCAAGATATTTCTCTCATCCAGCATGGTTATATGTAAAATGACACCCCAAATCACATTCCCCAACTTCTCCTGAGTACGGCGATACCAGATGTGTGACACTTTTTTGCTGCCAAGGTGGGCAAAGGGGCGCATATTCCAAAGTGCACCTTTCGGATTTTGCAGGCCATTTTTTACAGATTTTGATTGCAAGGTACTTCTCACACATTTGGGCCCCTAAATTGCCAGGGCAGTATAACTACCCCACAAGTGACCCCATTTTGGAAAGAAGACACCCCAAGGTATTCGCTGATGGGCATAGTGAGTTCATAGAATTTTTTATTTTTTGTCACAAGTTAGCGGAAAATGATGATTTTTATTTTTTTCTCTTTTTTCCTTACAAAGTCTCATATTCCACTAACTTGCGACAAAAAATAAAAAATTCTAGGAACTCGCCATGCCCCTCACGGAATACCTTGGGGTGTCTTCTTTCCAAAATGGGGTCACTTGTGGGGTAGTTATACTGCCCTGGCAATTTAGGGGCCCATATGTGTGAGAAGTACTTTGCAATCAAAATCTGTAAAAAATGACCGGTGAAATCCGAAAGGTGCACTTTGGAATATGTGCCCCTTTGCCCACCTTGGCATCAAAAAAGTGTCACACATCTGGTATCGCCGTACTTACATATACCCATGCTGGGTGAGAGAAATATCTTGGCAAAAGACAACTTTTCCCATTTTTTTATACAAAGTTGGCATTTGACCAAGATATTTTTCTCACCCAGCATGGGTATATGTAAAATGACACCCCAAAACACATTGCCCAACTTCTCCTGAGTACGGCGATACCAGATGTGTGACACTTTTTTGCAGCCTAGATGCGCAAAGGGGCCCAAATTCCTTTTAGGAGGGCATTTTTAGACATTTGGATCCCAGACTTCTTCTCACACTTTCGGGCCCCTAAAAAGCCAGGGCAGTATAAATACCCCACATGTGACCCCACTTTGGAAAGAAGACCCCCCAAGGTATCCAATGAGGGGCCTGGCGAGTTCCTAGAATTTTTTTTTTTTTGCATAAGTTAGCGGATATTGATTTTTTTTTTGTTTTTTTCTCACAAAGTCTCCCTTTCCGCTAACTTAGGACAAAAATTTCAATCTTTCATGGACTCAATATGCCCCTCACGGAATACCTTGGGGTGTCTTCTTTCCGAAATGGGGTCACATGTGGGGTATTTATACTGCCCTGGCTTTTTAGGGGCCCTAAAGCGTGAGAAGAAGTCTGGAATATAAATGTCTAAAAATGTTTACGCATTTGGATTCCGTGAGGGGTATGGTGAGTTCATGTGAGATTTAATTTTTTGACACAAGTTAGTGGAATATGAGACTTAGTAAGAAAAAACAAAAACAAACAAAAAATTTCCGCTAACTTGTGCCAAAAAAAATGTCTGAATGGAGCCTTACCAGGGGGGGGGGGGGGGGGGTGATCAATGACAGGGGGGGTGATCAATGACAGGGGGGTGATCACCCATATAGACTCCCTGATCACCCCCCTGTCACTGATCACCCCCCCTGTAAGGCTCCATTCAGACATCCGCATGATTTTTTACGGATCCATGGATCGGATCCACAGAACGCATGCGGACGTCTGAATGGAGCCTTACAGGGGGGTTATCAATGACAGGGGGTGATCAGGGTAATCAGGGTGATCACCCCCCTGTCACTGATCACCCCCCCTGTAAGGCTCCATTCAGAAATCCGCATGATTTTTTACGGATCCATGGATACATGGATCGGATCCACAGAACGCATGCGGACGTCTGAATGGAGCCTTACAGGGGGGTTATCAATGACAGGGGGTGATCAGGGTAATCAGGGTGATCACCCCCCTGTCACTGATCACCCCCCCTGTAAGGCTCCATTCAGAAATCCGCATGATTTTTTACGGATCCATGGATACATGGATCGGATCCACAGAACGCATGCGGACGTCTGAATGGAGCCTTACAGGGGGGTTATCAATGACAGGGGGTGATCAGGGTAATCAGGGTGATCACCCCCCTGTCACTGATCACCCCCCCTGTAAGGCTCCATTCAGACATCCGCATGATTTTTTACGGATCCATGGATACATGGATCGGATCCACAGAACGCATGCGGACGTCTGAATGGAGCCTTACAGGGGGGTTATCAATGACAGGGGGTGATCAGGGTAATCAGGGTGATCACCCCCCTGTCACTGATCACCCCCCCTGTAAGGCTCCATTCAGACATCCGCATGATTTTTTACGGATCCATGGATACATGGATCGGATCCACAGAACGCATGCGGACGTCTGAATGGAGCCTTACAGGGGGGTTATCAATGACAGGGGGTGATCAGGGTAATCAGGGTGATCACCCCCCTGTCACTGATCACCCCCCCTGTAAGGCTCCATTCAGACATCCGCATGATTTTTTACGGATCCATGGATACATGGATCGGATCCACAGAACGCATGCGGACGTCTGAATGGAGCCTTACAGGGGGGTTATCAATGACAGGGGGTGATCAGGGTAATCAGGGTGATCACCCCCCTGTCACTGATCACCCCCCCTGTAAGGCTCCATTCAGACGTCCGCATGATTTTTTACGGATCCATGGATACATGGATCGGATCCACAGAACGCATGCGGACGTCTGAATGGAGCCTTACAGGGGGGTTATCAATGACAGGGGGTGATCAGGGTAATCAGGGTGATCACCCCCCTGTCACTGATCACCCCCCCTGTAAGGCTCCATTCAGACGTCCGCATGATTTTTTACGGATCCATGGATACATGGATCGGATCCACAAAACGCATGCGGACGTCTGAATGGAGCCTTACAGGGGGCTTATCAATGACAGGGGATGATCAGGGTGATCACCCCCCTGTCACTGATCACCCCCCCTGTAAGGCTCCATTCAGACGTCCGCATGATTTTTACGGATCCATGGATACATGGATCGGATCCGTAAAAATCATGCGGACGTCTGAATGGAGCCTTACAGGGGGGTGATCAATGACATGGGGGTGATCAATGACAGGGGGTGATCAGGGAGTGTATATGGGTGATCACCCGCCTGTCATTGATCACCCCCCTGTAAGGCTCCATTCAGACGTCCGTATGCTTTTTGCGGATCCGATCCATGTATCCGTGGATCCGTAAAAATCATACGGACGTCTGAACGGAGCCTGACAGGGGGGTGATCAATGACAGGGCGGTGATCAATGACAGGGGGGTGATCAGGGAGTTTATATGGGGTGATCATGGGTGATCAGGGGTTTATAAGGGGTTAATAAGTGACGGGGGGGGGGGGGGTGTAGTGTAGTGTAGTGTTTGGTGGGACTGTACTGACCTACCTGAGTCCTCTGGTGGTCGATCCTAACAAAAGGGACCACCAGAGGACCAGGTAGGAGGTATATTAGACGCTGTTATGAAAACAGCGTCTAATATACCTGTTAGGGGTTAAAAAATACGGATCTCCAGCCTGCCAGCGAACGATCGCCGCTGGCAGGCTGGAGATCCACTCGCTTACCTTCCGTTCCTGTGAGCGCGCGCGCCTGTGTGCGCGCGTTCACAGGAAATCTCGCGTCTCGCGAGATGACGCGCCGATGCGTGACTGTGCGCCAGCCTGCCACCTCCGGAACGCACATGTGCGTTAGGCGGTCCGGAGGTGGTTAAGATGACTCAGATGAACGAGCGTGTGTATGGCCTCCTTAAAAGGGTTATGCCACGATTGATGTAAAAAATGAAAATCAGCATGGTGGCTCAGTGGTTAGCACTGGTGTCTTAGGTTCTAATCCAACCAAGGACAACATCTGCATAGAGATTGTATGTTCTCCCCGTGTTTGTGCGGGTTTCCTCCAGGTTCTCCGGTTTCCTCCCACACTCCAAAGACATACTGATAGGGACCTTAGCTTGTGAGCCCCATTGGTGAAATAAAGTAGCCCTATATAACTTCAAAAATAAATACAGTACATGACAATACCTTTCTATTTCTAACACAGCTAGAACCAGCCCTATACCACACATGGATCCAGAGATCTCCACTTTCACTACTCTGATTGCTTTTCTAGATTATCTTCAACCCGCCAACTCAGAGGGCATGTCCTTTCTGCTGCAGCTCTCTCCCTGTAGCTGCCACAGCTTCTAACAGTACATATGGCTGGTGGCAGTTGAAAATGTAAACTGAGCATGCTCGACCAGCTCAGCGAGACGGACAAAAAAATAATGAAAAGAACAAACAGCAGGTGGTGCTATTATACAGATACATTTTATTGAATAGCTCGGTGGCTATACTAAATGTTTAATAACATGCAATTACAAACGTATTCAGATCCAGGTGATGGTTTGAGAAATGTAGAATATGCTTTGTGACACGACCCCCTTTGAAGCGGTTATCTGGGAGAACAATATTGATGACCTGTCCTGAGGATGGGGATTGGTGGGGCTCCAACTCCCGGCACCCCCTGCCGGAGCTCCACGTCCTGTACAAACAGGTGATCAGCAGGGGTGTCAGACCCCACCGATCAGACATTGATTACCTATCCCAAGGATAAGTCATCAATGTTATACTCCTGGATAACCCCTTTACGACGTCCTCTGGGTACATGATGGGAGAAAATAATATTATGTCTGAACAGGATTATACTTACAGGTTTCTGAATGGGTCATCTGGTATCTCAGTTGGCAATCTGGCTATCACGTCACTTTGCAGGTAAGTCCCGCCATACATACGTGTGACCTGACCCAGTGCTTTCACGCATTCACCTGAGTACATTGCCGGAAGGCATTTCTGGAGGGTGATGTTGAATAAAGTGCGATTTCCTACCGGGGATTGGAAGATTTCATCCCGTATGGTCTCAAAGTCCACATCTATTCCAGCCATTCCCTTGGCATAAGACATAATTAAAAAGATGTAGTTAAAAAAGGGCAAAAAAAAAACAAAAAACCTACAACTTTTTCCTGTGACAGGATGCCTAAGGGTATGTTCACATAGGACAGATACGCAGCAGATTTTCTGCCGCAGTTTCATGGGTAGATAATATGCCGTGTATACAGTACCAGTAAAGTGAATGGGATTTTATGAAATTTCATCCACGTGCTGCAGAAAAAACAATCCACGTGGATTTATGCTGTTGATTTCCAACACAAATTTCACCCTTTGAAATGGGTGAAATGCACAGCAAAAATTTGCTGCACATCTTTATGGAATTCGTATAGATTTTTCCGCTGTAGATATTTTTTCTGTAAAAAATAAAAATTACATCCCAAATATGGGACGTACCCATAAAACAGTTTTTTGGAAAAACCCAGTTACAAAATTTGGATTTATTATGACCCAAAGCACCTCTCACTATGTTGGACTTAAAGAGGACCTTTCACCGATTATGACACTGTGAACTAAGAATACAGACATGGAGAGCGGCGCCCGGGGATCTCACTGCACTTACTATTATCCCCGGGCGCCGCTCCGTTCTCCCGCTATGCCCTCCGGTATCTCCGCTCACTAAGTTATAGTAGGCGGAGATTTCAGTCACTAAGTTATAGTAGGCGGAGTCTTCCCTTGGTCTGCTCTAGCGCTGGCCAATCGAAGGTTATTTTCTCCCAGGCTGTGAGCTCTGCAATGCGATTGGCCAGCGCTACAGAAGAACAAGGGCAGACTCCGCCTACCATAACTTAGTGACTGAAATCTCCGCCTACTATAACTGAGCGGAGATACTGGAGGGCATAGCGGGAGAACTGAGCGGCGCTCAGGGATAATAGTAAGTGCAGTGAGATCCCCAGGCGCCGCTCTACATGTCTGTATTCTTAGTTCACAGTGTAATAATCGGTGAAAGGTCCTCTTTAAGAAAACGTGCACTGATTCTTTTCTCCTGTTGTGGCTCTTCAGGGCTATTGAACACTTGCTGCGGAGTTCCTCCTTAGGCCCCTTGCGGACGACCGTGAGCGGATTAGGTCCGGATGCGTTGCTGATCTGTTCAGTTTTGTCTGCGATCGCGTTCAGTTTTTATCACGCGGGTCAATGCGATTTAATGCGTTTTGCACGCGCGTGATAAAAAACGGAATGTTTACAAACAACATCTCTTAGCAACCATCAGTGAAAAACGCATCGCATCCGCACTCGCTTGTCACACAGCCCCATTCACTTCTATGGGGCCAGAATATAGAACACGCTGCGATTTTCATGCAATGCACAAGTGATGCGTGAAAACCAAGGCTCATGTACACAGCCCCATTGAAATGAATAAGTCCGGATTGATACTCGCTCGTGTGAAAGGGGCCTTAGATTACAGCAAATCAATTCGGGTCACAGAACAGGGACTTTGATCAGCTTATTGTCAGGTGATAGACCAAAGAGGACAACCACTATAAAGTCTATGTTGACTTTTTTCTAATATAATTGAGAAATGTTAGAAGATGAGGATCCATGAATGCTGCAGCCTCGAGACTCTAGTGATGTGAGGGTCTCATTTTATACCCCCCCCCCCATGCTATCTCCAAAACAATGGATATTCTAGTGGTCAAAATGTATCGAACAATAATTTTCCACTTAGAACAAAGCAAGAATACCAGGGGATACTTTATTTGGCCAAGAAGGTCCAGTAGAAGACAACCCCATTTGGATCTTCCACTTTCTACTAGGGTCTGTTTCTTATGGGTTGACTCACAAATAACTGATTGTGGGTATTCATACCCATTGGTCAAGCAAGGCGCCTAACACCATAACTTACAAAATTTTCCTTCTTCCCGCTGAAAAGATACTCCATGGCTCTTGCAAATAACTGATGATCAAGTCGTTCTAATTCAGACAACACAAACTCTGGGTCGTCACCAATATCCGACAGGTATCTTTTCACTGATATCTTAGAAAAACAAAGGTTAAAAGCTTAGCACTCCCTACAATAGGGATCATGTATAAAATGGTAACAATAAAACTAGGGATAATTTCATAATTATTTGTGATATAATTGGTTTAAAGGGGCATTCCAATCTGTGACATTGATGGCATATCATCTGGGTCCTGCTTCTTTCTCTAGAACGTAACCCCTGAAGTGAACAGAAGCCACACATGCAGGATCAGCCTCTGTTCACCACTATGGGAGTTCCGAAAATAGACGAGTGCTGGCCCCACTATTCCCAGCAGTCCCATAGCAGTGAACAGAGAGGCTGGCTGCGCTTGAGCAGTATACTGTCCATTGACTGCTGTGGGGCTTCCAAAAATAGACGAATGGAGAGCAAGCTGCTTTTGCACGGCGTGCTCTCCTTTACTTTGGGGGCCCTGTTCTGGAGACTGCAGCAGGTCCCAGAGGTGGGACCAGCACCTATCTGACATTAATGGAATATCCTAGCCATCTGGCATGAATGTCCCAGATGGGCCAATGCTTTTAATTTTACAAAAATAATGTGTTTTTTTTACCTGGAGGCTGAATATATAAGAAGGATTTGGAGTGGAGAGGTAGTGCAGAATTTTCTCTTCTAAATCTGGAGTCATTTTGTTCAAACTACAAAGTAAAATGATATCAAATTGGATGACACTGTCTCGGCACTGACCATACATGCACCCTAATTTGAAGATGGCAACCTAGATGTCATCACGTGACAAGTCTTCTCTGTTTGAGGTAACAATGTTCAAATTACCTTTGAAACTGTATGATCTCAAGGAGACCTGGAAAAAACAGAGTATCTTTACTTCTGTGACGACATAAAGCACCAGCCAGATGAGGCGTTATCTAACAAAAATCACCACTCAAGGTTATACTGGGAAACTTCACGTGGACATTGGGTCAGTTTAAGTTTAAAATCTGTAACACACATTTATTCAGAGCACTGCATTGAAGTATTGATTTGTCCTATCTCTTGTATACCCTGGTGTGTCGTCCATCACTGGCAATATGGGGTTTACTTTTTACTATTCTGTATGTGATTTTTCTGTTTTATCGTATATTTATTCACACTTAGTAAATATATTTATTCACTTAGCCTGTGTAAGTTTATTAATTCTCAAATCTTTTGAATTCACGTTATGTTACAAAGGGTTTTAGGGCTGTAATAGGGCATCCATAGAGGGGCATTGGTCCTTAATTATACCTCTATATGCCTAGAGGAGACTAATCTGTGGCACCCTAATGGAGCTGGGCATGTCTGCACAAAGAGCCCCTGACGCGTCACCATACAGCCTTTTATTTTTGTGTTTCGTTTTTCCCTTCAAATTTTTTAGCCAGCAAATAATACAGTCACAGGACAACAGTTGTACAGTATATGCATGGGATATATAAAAATTCAGAAACATTAGGAATCCTTCACACACAGTTTTTTTGTGACTTCTTTTTGACTCGCTAAAAAAATGCTGTGACTGTCATTTATCTTGCACAAGTTTTATTTTGGTGTTTTTTTTTTATTCAGACAATTTGCAGCTTCATTTTCCAGAATTTTTTTACAGTCCTATGTGGTGAAGTGCCTGAAAAAATGCAACATCTAGAGCATGCTGCATTTAAAAAAAGGAAGAAAAAAAAAATCTCCAAAAGTGAAGAAAAAAAGCCACAAACATTACAAATAAAAGCAAACAGCTAGAAAAACTGCAAGCAAAAATACCATTCATGAAATCACACTCTTTCAAGGACCTTTTATCATGTCGTAGCATGTTCTGTCTGTTGTATCTTGTGTGGTGAAGTGAAGCTACAATCATGGCATAGTTGCATGTTAGGCCTCATTCACACATCCGTGTCCATGTTATGTCCATGATAGTATGGTCCGTGTTTCATCCATGACACTGCCTGTTGTCCATTTGGTCCATGTTTCCGTGATTTTCAGTCCATGTGTCATTTGTGTTTCACGGACACTGCTTGGCTTAAAATATAGTTTTCAAGAGCATCTTCCAGCAACGATCCATGAAAACCACAGACCAAACACGGAGGCCACCAGTCATGTTGAGTCCGTGTTTTTTACAGACCGACAGACTATAATGTGCTGTTCTCTCTGCAACAGCCACACTCTCTCCACTTTGACAGGGCCAGGCAGTGAAAACATCATCACACCGACCTGGCCTTGTCAATCAAAGTGCAGAGAGAGCAGAGCCTCTAGGTGTAACGGTAAAGCCCCCGTTGCTCCTAGAAGCTAATTTGCATATATTAAAACATAATTTTTCTCAGCAATGCGGGCACACATATGAAAATGGGACCAACACAGATGCCTTCAGCTGCCAAGCGCACATGTAACAGGTACAAATCTGCTGACAGATGCCCCAGGGACTGCACATGTCTGTGATTCACTGATATGTGAAAGAGGCCTTAGTATGCAATTTTGCTGTGTCTTTCCAGTTCCTGTGCATGTGTGGATCTCGGGAGGGGAGGGGGTTCTGAAAATCTGACAATGCAAGCAGAATTTTTAACATAAATTAGAAAAATGTGTATAATGCTGCTAGAATCAGATTACCATTTAAATACTTCCCAGATATTAATTCATTCTGCAAAATAAAGAAATAAATGATTTCACAAAACTTGTGTTATACCAGCGACCGTCCTTTAAAACAAGGCCAGAAATGTAATAAACCGTACTGACCAGTCCTCTAATCAGTTGTTCTGGCAAATCTGTAAAAGAGAAGACAAATATAATGTCACAAAAAGATGTGATACACCAGGAGTAGATTTGACACTGTGTGGCCTGGTAAAACTATAGATCACAGAGATATAGCCATGCCACTTGCTATGGCATCTAATGAGCAACAGTAAGAATTATCTGCATTAACCTTGTGTCATCCATTGT
The DNA here is from genome assembly GCF_014858855.1 of Bufo gargarizans. Lineage (NCBI taxonomy): Eukaryota > Metazoa > Chordata > Amphibia > Anura > Bufonidae > Bufo > Bufo gargarizans. Next base: position 137,567,850 of record NC_058087.1, on the reverse strand, counting down.
ACCTTATTGCTACCATAGATATGCAATTAATGAAAAGTCTAGACCTAAATTACGAGCAACAGAAGTGGAAAAGTGGAAAAGTGGACAACTGATAATAAATTTCCTTAGGTACCAACTGATAGTAAATTTCCTTAGGTACCAACTGATAGTAAATTTCCTCAGGTACCAACTGATAGTAAATTTCCTTAGGTACCAACTGATAGTAAATTTCCTTAGGTACCTGAAAATGAAGGACTCTGTGAGGCTACCATGCTTTCCTGACTATAGATCGCCATGAGCAAGCAAAGCTTCATTCCAATGTGCATCCTACAAAAAATAAAAAGAGCAGAGCAACATAATAGATGTCCTTGCAAATATACTACATTCCCACGACTGTATTTTCAGTCCGCTTCCTATCGCATTTTTTGTGGATCCCACTCGGACTCATTCATTTCTACAAGGCTGCAATCAATGTGCACAGCACACAGATGTGATCTGTGTGCTGCCCGCATCCATGCGGCCGTGGTGCAAATTATATAACATGTCCAATGTTTTGCGGACAAGAATTAGCCTTTTTACAATGGGGCCCGCGAAAAAAGTGTGGGATGCACACTGACAGCATCCGTATTTAGCGGATCCGATTTTCAGACTGCAAAATAGAGACAGTCAAGTGAATTTAGCCTAAAAAAATGACAAAAACTTCAATAGCAAAAAAAACACTTCTGTGTCCTGTCTTTCTCATTTCCCATAAACCTTCAGTTAACATGTGGAGCTGGTGTTTTTTCTGCAAATAACGCTCAAAAAAAGGCGCCAAAAACACTAAAAAAAACCTGCAAAAGTGCAGAAAAAATTGCCAGCAAAAGCTATGTGTGACCCGACTCTGAAAACATTGATTTCTGCCCTTGGTGTGTCATCTGTATTCCATTGACATTGCTAGGCAGAAAATTGGTTTCCAGAGCATCTTTTAGCAATAATCCGTGAAAACCACAGACCAAACACGGATGGTGTTTGTGTTGTGTACATGATTTTCATTGACCCATAGACTATAATATGTCTCAGGGATCTGTAATCATGGACAAAAATAGGGCGTGCTTCCATGGTGTGGAAAACACACATTAAAGTCAATGGTCACGTGAGTGGTCCGTGAAGACCATGGAAAGCACATTTCTGTGATTTACTGACATGTGAAAGAGGCCTTACATAGATTCAAAAACGCTGCATCCCTCCCCACAGCTATAGTGTTAAAGGGGTTGTCCAGCCTTGCAGGAAATTTAAACAAGCACTCCCACAACATTTTTTATTATCTGACGTGTTAGAAAGGTACATGATGTCAACTGTAGTGTAGGTAATCTTCTTACCAGTGACTGTAGGTATCCCCTCCCTTCTGATGCTCAGCTGTGTCATGTGACCAGCATTTTAATCAACAGGCACAGCACAGGAAGTCAGTTACTTCTCTATTCACTCCTGTGAGACTGACCGCTATTAAGACATTATAAAATAATTCTGCAAACAATTTAGAACGCAGTTAAATAACAAAATCTATAAATGGTGTTCAAATATGGACATTCCCTTTAAGAAAAGAAAATCCGACTAGCGCTACAGAGAATGTGCATGACAAGGGCTGATTCCTTTTTTGTATATGGTATAAGAAAAAAAATGCTAAGTTAATTTCTTTACTGAACTTTATCTGTCGCACCTGACTTGTCTGGAAACACAGCTCTCCTTGTTTGCTGGACCGCTTGGGAATACACCGCACCATGTGACACGTGAAGAAATCAAATCTTCTCAGCGCAAAACAGGGTAATACAATATATCCATTGTACTCATTGAATACCTCAGGAACACCGCCAAATCCAGCTCCCTCTACATGGAGGTTCCTTGTCATTTTCTTCTGCTGTACCTGTTCCCTTTGACGGGATGCACCCTTGAACTGTTGGACATCATATTAGCCGTTTGGGACTTTCCTGCTGGTCAGGTATATTTGTAGATGTTTACAGAAGAGCTGTCAACTATGAGACTTATTAATGGTGGCGCGGTGTACGAATGGTGCAGCCATCAAAGCAGGTTGTACCTTGGTGCTCTGGTCGCCCCATCAGAGTTTGAAGGAGGGCTGTGGAGCACCTACCTCCACCATGCATAGAGTGGAGACACACAAGATCAACACCAGGTGTTATGGTGTGGGGAGCTATTAGCTTCCATCGCCGTTCCCATCTGAAATTTGTGGAGGTAACATTGACCGGCCTTCAGTATGTCCAGGACTTTGTGGAACCAGTTTTACTGCCTTTTGTGACCGAGGAGATGTAGTATTCTACCAAGATAATGTCTGCTCTACACAATGTGCTCTTCAGGGTATCCAACAGCTCCTCTGGCCAGCTCCATCGCTAGATCCCTCATCGGGAATGTCTCCGACAGATTTTCCATGCACAGCAGCCAACAACCACCTTTGTTGAACTATGGTTCCAAATTGAAAAACCTTGGAATCAGATACTACAGGAGGATATCCATCTGTATGACCGTCACCATGCCAGAGTGGCTGCCTGTATCTCAGCAAGGGGAGATGCCACCCAGTATTAATGTGATTCTGCCTCATCATGCTGCTGTGTGTGATCATTGACCAAGCACCACTAGCAGTTTATACTTTGTCAGTCTCAGCTCAATCGCATTATGTTTTCCAGTTTTTTTTCTCAGATTTCCGGCAGTTTATATAAAAATCCCAATTCGTATAATTAAATTGTATGAAACCACAATTCTGGGCAGATTCCGCTCTGTTCCTGCTTTACTCTTCACCCACAATATTACTGCTCCAGTACTTGCTCTGTTCATCACATCTTATCACAACTTGTCAGATCTCTTTGAGCAGGACATCAAACCTACACGTTGACAGCACTTTGTTGTTCCTCGTTATTTCAAGGTCTCATTCTTTACATTGGGAAGAGCTCAGAAATTTGAAGACGTCATAAGACTGAAGATTCTACAAATCTTCTTATCAAAGGATTTATAAAACAGAAGAGAGGAACTCTCTGAATTCTAAGTAGATGTTATATTTTATATGGTTGGGTTGTAACTAAAAACGATGGAAAGTGTTTGGCTCTGGCAGCATAATAGTAAGTCATAGATATAATCAATTCTACAGTATGGGCTGTAAAGAATATCACTGAATATTCTATATGAGACAGTCAGATTTTAGGTATGAAATAAATATAAAAGAGACTCTGTCATCTCCAAACCCCAATAAAGTACTGTAATCAGCAAATATAAATTATGGACACCTTTGGGGCAATTTTTGTATAATTGCATTTTACTCACTTTGGGCTAAAACTAATTTTTCATTTGGTCTTTATTATTTTTTTTTTAGCCATTTGTCAGATACAAATCCGCCTGTTTGCAGAGTATCACTTCTAAGTCCCGTCCGCTGATGGCTCATGTGAAGCCTTATCTCTGATATCCTGACCTGAACACTCATTTAAGCCACATTCTTATCAGTCTGATAAGAGTTTAGCTATAATGAATGTTTATGAGGTCAGGAGATCAGAGATAAGGCTTCACATGAGCCGTCAGCTGAGGAGACTGAGAAGTAATACTCTGGAAACAGACTGAAGAGAGAAGAGACAGGAAGAGTGAAGGGAGACGGCACTTCGCATCCCTTCCCTTCATACATCTGATAGGCAGGGGTCCCGGGTGTCGAACCCCCACTGATTTGATATTGATGACTGAGGATAGGTCATCATTTATTAAAAGCCTGGAAAAACCCCTTTAACTCTGAGCATCAGTACAAAGTAACGCTATTCGGATGCCACATGCAATGGATGTAAGTTAACAAGTCCTCAGTGACATTATGTTGCATCAGGTGGCATATATACTATAATGGTAGATACAATCCAATAGATAAATGAATGTATAGATACTAACCTCAGCTCGTAGTCTTCCCAGCCGCAGAGAAGTGTTAGCCCAACAGATTGGAGGCTCTATAGCAGCAGAAAACCTCCGCTCTCTGTATAATAAGGTCAGTGCCGTCAGCAGTGGGATCGTAATATGGGCCGGGGGAGTTATGTTCACAATACAACCCCAGATCTGATTACAGTCTGACCGTGAAATCGGATGACACAGGTGTTATTGTGGCTGCAGCGATACCTTGAGCCCACAAAGGTCCCTGTTCCTCTTGTTAGATGTTTCTGCATCGATTTATTTTCTAGCATTGTTGGATCCTTGTATATTTTAAAATTATTTTTCTGCTACCGGGGTTTGTGTTCAGGTGTTTCAAGGCTTCATTGAAGGTTTTTCTTTTCCCCTGTACTGGATCAAAATAAATTTTTGGGCAAAACTAAGGGAAAATAATTAGAGGGCAACGTAGACATCAGATTACCCCAAAAAGATCCAACTACGCTCATTGACAAAAAAAATCGCACCAATGAAGCTTTCTATGTTTGAATGTAATGATGATACATGTAAATCAGGGATGCCCAACCTGCGGCCCTCCGGCTGTTGCAAAACTACAACTCCCAACATGCCCTTATATCTGTAGGCTGTCCGGGCATGCTGGGAGTTGTAGTTTTGCAACAGCTGGAGGGCCGCAGGTTGGGTATCCCTGATGTAAATGATAATGATTTGTTGGGCTGCTTGTAGCCTGGATACAAGATGATATAAGGTACAGGTGTTACAACTGGGCCTGTAGATCCTGCTCACTCACTGAAGCTGGCGTTCTAGCTGGTCCCAGGGTTGCCAACCAGAGTCTTTCTTTTAACTGGACAACTTATCCCAAAATCACAGATATTGAATGTTTTTTACGGACAAACTGGAAAACCATAATGAATGATGTTGATTATAAGTAATACCGTTCTATAGCTCAATTTACTGAAAAATTATGAAAATTACCACCAAAATAATCTAGTCAAGTACCACCAGCCTCAAAAAGATTATTTTCAGACACAGGAAACGAGTGGCCTATTTTTACAGATTATCCAGAAATTTTTGGCAACCCTGGCCGGTGCCATAAATGCTTGATTGGCAATACCTATTCTATGTGTGGGTGAGCGTTATCCTGCTGAATAAATGCCAGTCGGAGGCCTTGCCATGAGAGGAACATGTGGCCACAGGATGTCCTGCACATATCACTGAGCTGTTATTAGTGTCCCTCGTATCACTACTAGGGGTGCCCGACTGTCGTATGCGATGGCTCCCCAGATCATCACATGTCATCACATCTCAGCAAAGGCAGGATTGAATCGTTCTCCACGAGGACTACATACTCGAACCTGACCATCATAGGATCCCAAAGAGAACCTGGAATTACTGCTAAAGATGATACGGTTCCAGTGCATAGCAGTCCAAGTTAGGCGACAGTGGCTCGTTGTCAATGGCAGGACACATAATAGCCACAATGGCACCCAAATTTCCTTTTACTAAGCCCCTGGAAATGGTTCAGGCAGAGAGAGAGGTATGAAATGAAGGTGCCACCTGTGTCTGGATGGTGAACAATGAAACTGTGGTCGCTGCTCGTACTTGTCTATCAAATCATCCTCTCTACTGGGGGTCTGTCTAGGCCATCTGGAGCCGGTTAGTTCTCCTAACAGCTAGGCCAGAATGGCCTACATGGCCAGCAATTTGTCTAGATGACCATCAGGCTTCTCTCAGTTCAATGATGTGCCCCTGTAAAAGGGAATAATAATTATTAATATTTTGAGTTAATATCAATAACTAATATTCATAAATAGGCGTGAATTGTCTATTGATAACTCCGCCTATTTATACTATAAATACAAACTACTTGTTGCTATACCTTTCTGTGAACTACGTGCAATGGATTATTACGGCGGCGACCAAATTTATAACAATAACAAGTCTACAGTCTATCAAATCTACTATATCTATATATATTTATATCACTGGTCACATAAATATATATACATATAGACACACACCGCAATACACTCACAGCACTATACAAATACACCTAACTACACTAACACAACACAATCCACTCTCAATTCCACCCCACAATCTATCTAGACATACACTTAGATACACATGTAACATCCCGGAGTATGTTACCAAACTCTATTTCCCTGCTACCACATGTCAAGTGTAATTATACGGTCACTATTGTCATTCTTGTCATCATATGCATTTTCGAGGCATGTTTCATGTAATTGCTGTAATTTTCATGTTCACCAGCAGGTGGCAGCAATGTGTTTAGCATAGATTTAGACAGTTTAGCATATCTGGACTGGAATAGTACATTCCAGTCTGGCTCCCCCCTCTTTGAGGAGGTGTGGAATGTTCCCACATCCTGCCTCATGGGGAGGAAAGGAAGTTCAGTTTAGTGTACCAGACACCCCTGCTTGGGGAAGGTTGTGTTAGTAGGAGCTCCCAGAAAATAGGGATCCCTAATCAGGACCCTGTCTCGGTTGAGACCAGAGGACATTCCCAGCCTGAGCATTCAGCCTCAGCTGTTTGACAAGCACAGCAGCCATCTCCAGCCTCCAGGAAGAAGCATCCCCTGTGAGCCAAGCTGTGAGTACATATCCAGAGACCAGGAGAAGCCAAATTTCTCCTCAGCTAGTCAGGCCCACACCAAGCAGAAGACAGAGCAGAAGATAGATACCTGCCATATTCTCTGGGCATATGATAAGAAGCAGAAGAGATATTGATCCCTGCCATACATTGCCTATACCTGCTGGGACCCAAGACTATTGTTGTAACTCGTATGGATTTAGGCTGCCATTCAGTAAAGACAAGTTTGAATTATATTACAAGTCTGGATCTCATTTACTGCTACCAAGTTCCTCAATTACTCCTACTAGCAACACTCAATTTATTGCAAGTAAGCCAGGATCCAGGAGTCCAGCCGTACCAAGGTAGGAGACACCGTTGACACTACACAGAGACATTACCCCCCTCTGGCATTCCTCACCTGGTACGTGAGTTATTACATCTTAAAGGGCCCTGAAACAGTACCCTGCGCACATTGCAATTGGCGTCACGAACAAACCATAGACTTATATACATCTATCCTGACCCACTGCATAGTTGGCTACCGTACCACGGTCCTGCTCATTGCACACACACTATTAGCAACACCCACACCTGGCTATAAACTGTCCCTATGGGGTAACAAGGGGTTAATTACAATAGGTGGGCAATGGGAATATACCCAAGGGTATATGGTGGCAGGGTCAGGGGTTAATAATCTGCAGGGCAAGAATTGCAGGGGTTAATCAGGACAGGGGTATTGCAGGGGTTAATATTGTAGGGATTGCAGGGTCAGGGATAGGTGGCAGGAAAAGGGTTAACTATAGGGCAACGTGGGAAATAAGCAGGGATTAAAGGGTTATCGTTGGTGGTATAGAATAGGGAAGGTAATGCAGGGGTTAATTCGTTGGTGGTATAGGGCAGGGTTACTCAGCCATCCAGGGGTTAATGCTCGTCTTCCAGGGGTTCTTGCTCGTCTTGCAGGGGTTGATTCTCTCTTGGGACTGCTCGGCTTAACTCAAGAGCGCAGTGCCGCCGGACTACTTAAATCCGGCGGTGCTCGCAGGCAAGTCCACGTAGGCTGGCGCGTGCTTCCAGGCAGGGGGTACTTTGATCCTCCTGCCTGTGAAGTGACCACGTGTCTCCGGCGTGGGTATTACTGCGCCGGAGGTACGCGGCAAGGGAGCCCTTTGTTAATACAAAGCATCTCTGGCACTGCCGGAGATGCTATCAAAAGGCAGAGGATCTCTATTGATCATCTGTCCTTTGAAGTGGCCGAAACTGGACATAATTGTCCAGTCACCTAGGTGTCATTTCCCCCCCTGCAGGTGCGCTGGTATGCGCTTACAGGAGGGTTAAACAGCTTGGGGGCACCCGTGCTCGGGGGAAATCTTGGTCACCAGAATGTAAGTATATATCTATATAGATACTTGGGGGCATATATATATATATATATATATATATATATACACACACACATATATATATAATACACACACATCACATAATATATATAGAAATGCATATAATTACAGGGGCATATATGCATATCTATATCTATATACACTCACCTAAAGAATTATTAGGAACACCATACTAATACGGTGTTAGACCCCCTTTTGCCTTCAGAACTGCCTTAATTCTACGTGGCATTGATTCCACAAGGTGCTGATAGCATTCTTTAGAAATGTTGGCCCATATTGATAGGATAGCATCTTGCAGTTGATGGAGATTTGAGGGATGCACATCCAGGGCACGAAGCTCCCGTTCCACCACATCCCAAAGATGCTCTATTGGGTTAAGATCTGGTGACTGTGGGGGCCATTTTAGTACAGTGAACTCATTGTCATGTTCAAGAAACCATTTTTCCAGTCTTCAACACTCCAATTTTGGTGAGCTCGTGCAAATTGTAGCCTCTTTTTCCTATTTGTAGTGGAGATGAGTGGTACCCGGTGGGGTCTTCTGCTGTTGTAGCCCATCCGCCTCAAGGTTGTGCGTGTTGTGGCTTCACAAATGCTTTGCTGCATACCTCGGTTGTAACGAGTGGTTATTTCAGTCAACGTTGCTCTTCTATCAGCTTGAATCAGTCGGCCCATTCTCCTCTGACCTCTAGCATCCACAAGGCATTTTCGCCCACGGGACTGCCGCATACTGGATGTTTTTCCTTTTCACACCATTCTTTGTAAACCCTTCAAATGAATGTGCGTGAAAATCCCAGTAACTGAGCAGATTGTGAAATACTCAAACCGGCCCGTCTGGCACCAACAACCATGCCACGCTCAAAAGTGCTTAAAACACCTTTCTTTCCCATTCTGACATTCAGTTTGGAGTTCAGGAGATTGTCTTGACCAGGACCACAACCCTACATGCATTGAAGCAACTGCCATGTGATTGGTTAACTAGATAATCGCATTAATGAGAAATAGAACAGGTGTTCCTAATAATTCTTTAGGTGAGTGTATATATATATATATATATATACATATATCCTACACACAGGGCCCACACAAATATAAATATATACAGGGGATACATTTTATATATATATATAAATATCAGGGCTCCGGACCCCCAAAAAATTTTTAGTCGCCAAATTTAAAGTACATATAATTACGGTATAATTAAAAAAGAACAAAAAAAACACACATGTCTTACCTAGGGTTGTCACGATACCAAAATTTTGACTCGATTTCGATACCATAAAAAAGTATTGCGATACTCGATACCACGTGAAAAAAATAAAACACCAAAAAAGCTGCGTGCATTTCACATTTTATGGAATACCTGGACCATAATAGAACAGTCTGATCCTAATTTGGTCGCCATCTGGAGCCCTGTATGTATATATATATATATATATATATATATCCCACATGCGGCGAATAGACAAACTGGGCCCATATTATATTTAGGGGGCATGTATATTACAACATATCTCCCCACTGGCCATTCAGGCCTAATATATATATATATATTAATGGAGATATATATACATATATATTTAAATCTCCCCTTTCCCTCTACAGCTCCCTTTTAAAGTCTGTCAACTAGGCAAAATGTCTTTGAGTGCATAGTGGAGGCATGTCTAGCAGTTAACAATCTCTCACCAAGAGGCACACTACCCAAAAGTAGCCTCTGGGAGTTTTTTTTATAGGGCAGTGGGGTAAGCACTTTTATGCTGTCTTGTCGCAAGACCCAGCATCTAATCAGACCACACTTGTCAGCTCTCATTTAGGGCTCATGCACATGAACATATTTTCATTCTGCTTCCGTTCCGTTTTTTTTGCAGACTGTATGCGAAACCATTCATTTCAATAGGTCCGCAAAAACAATGGAAGGTGCTCCGTGTGCATTCCATTTCCGTATTTCCGTTCTGCAAAAAAGTAGTGCATGTCCTATTATTGTCCGCAAATCACGGTCTGAAACCCCATTCAAGTCAATGGGTCCGCAAAAAATGTGGAATGCGCACAGAATGCTATGCCCAGCCCTCATTGCTCATGTGTTTGGTGATTAATAAGTTACTGTTTCCGTAAAAAACGGATCAAATACGGAAACCATACGGATATGTTTTGTGCAATAACAGAACGGAAGAGGACTTAATTAATCAGAGAAAAAAAGTAACTCAGATACGGAACAACGGATCCGTGAAAAACGGACCGCAAAACAACAACGGTCGTATGCATGAGCCCTTACTTATGGGTTAATCAGGTCCAGTCCTAGCTTTAGTTAGCCAGCTCCCTTGTCTGACTCTACGGTATGGCTGAGGCGTCTGACTTTTGTGTCTGATTTGGGATTAGCTTCCCTTCGCTACAGACTTTACTTCCACTGACCATATTTCAGGGTTCTGGTCTAGACTGAGGCTACTTTCACACTAGCGTTCTGCTTTCCGCTCGTGAGCTCCGTTTGAAGGAGCTCACGAGCGGAGCAGAACGCTTCCGTCCAGCCCTGATGCAGTCTGAATGGATGCGGATCCGCTCAGACTGCATCAGTCTGGCGGCGTTCAGCCTCCGCTCCGCTCGCCTCCGCACGGCCAGGCGGACAGCTGAACGCTGCTTGCAGCGTTCAGCTGTCCGCCTGGCCATGCGGAGGCGTGCGGATCCGTCCAGACTTACAATGTAAGTCAATGGGAACGGATCCGCTTGAAGATGACACCATATGGCTCAATCTTCAAGCGGATCCGTCCCCCATTGACTTTACATTGAAAGTCTGAACGGATCCGCTCAGGCTACTTTCACACTTAGAAATTTTTCTAAGTTATTAATGCAGACGGATCCGTACTGAACGGAGCCTCCGTCTGCATTAATATGATCGGATCCGTTCAGAACGGATCCGATCAAACGCAAGTGTGAAAGTAGCCTGACCTTGCTCTCACTGAGCTAAACTCCACTCCACACCCTTGCACTTCCTGCAACCTCTTCTATATATATTTAGCACCAGCACCACCTAGGGGTGACTGGGTGTGTCTACATGTAAGGTGTAAGCAGCCTGTTAAAAGGTATTACAGCAATATACATACATGTTGCACAATGGACAAAATGCAAATACCCTTATGTATACAGAGCCCCACTACTTCTATGGAGTGGGACACTGCACCATATGCTTATCTGGGTGCCTTATTTTTTTGTCAATGAGTGATGTATTGATGGAAGCGCTAATTGCTTCTGTGTTCGGGCACTTCCTGAGAGCGGCACCCAAGGCGGACCGCCCCCAAGCCACCCCCCCCCCGGCACACCACTGGAGAGTGCTGCTGAGACAAGCATAAAGTAGAGGAATAGCTGGCCCGCTCCCTTGCAAGCTGCATATATAGACAGAGGAGAGTAATTGCTGGCTGGACCGCTCCCCTGTGGGACGCATATAAAGATGCAAGGAGCTGCATGCGGCTCGCAAGCCGTGGGTTGGGCACCCCTGGTTTATGCTGAATGTCAGACTGCAGACTGTGTGAATGTGTATGAAGACAGAACAGTAAAACAGATGCTAGTCACCAGCGATAGTGGATCTGACTATACGAAGCCGCCATCAGCCAAGCGATCCTGCGTACACGATTGCAGCGGCTGCCATACAGTCACAAGAAGTGAGAGTGCAGCCCCCAGCAAGCGCAGCACGATCCAGACCACGCTGAAGTCCGTTCCTACCTAGACTAAGTCCACACAGAGACATTAAGCAGCCAGCAAACAGGCACACAATGTCCACTAGCCAGGCATCATCATTCAGGACCAGGTCATGAGCAAGCCACTCTAGCAAGTCCTCAATAAAAGAAATGGCTGCTCTCACCCGTGCAGAAGCTGAGGCTGCAAAAGTAAGGTCTTCCTTTGCAGCAAAAGAGATGCAACTAAAGAAAGACACAGAATGCCTGCAAGCATCACTGCAAGAGTCACTGGAAAAGGAGAGAGCATGCCTGCAAGTGACACCGCAAGCATCACTGGAAAAGAAGAGAGCATGCCTGCAAGCGTCACTGAAAAAACTCGCTGCAGAGAAAGAAGCGGCAGCCGCAATAGCCAAAGCAGAGTTCCTAGAACCCATGGAGTTCCCCGGATCCGAGAAACACAGCAAAGTACTTGGGCCAGACCTAGATCAACAAAATCCAGCACAGCGCATCTCAGAATATGTCCATCAGCATCCCAAGACCAGATGACAACTATGATCCAGTATATCAGCCGGCTTATACAGAGTGTCAAAGATCCTACTTTGAACCACAGTACCTCCAGCAGGACGGTATGTGACAATACTATGCTGACAACAACTACCGCCCTGCAGAACGAAAGCTACAACCTTCGCTTCGACTTAAAGGGACAACCGTCGCATCAGAACAGTATTATACAGACTTCCCTAAGTCAGAAACCCCTAAAAGGTCATGTCAAAAGAATCAGAGACATTAACATAAACTATTCGGGCAAAGGCCTAAAGATGGTGTAGGAAAGACTTGATGAGAGTCAATAGAAGCTATAAGAAATGCTTTATATAAAATAATTGATAATTTTCCCAGAATAGTGGGTAGGGGTTATCAGAAGCATAGGGAACTCAGTGACTTGTTAATAAAGGTATAGGTTGCTCAGGCAGAAGGAGATCTGCCAGGGCTAGCATTCCTGGACACAGCCAGAGGTGTCAACCCGATTGTCCAAAAACTCCCTTATAACCTACAGGAGAAGTGGATCATGCATGGTTTCTATTATAAACAGTTTCATAATGTACCATTTCTCCCCTTCGTGGTGTTTGTAGACTTTGTTGCTCAACAAGCCAAGGATCAGAAACTATCCCAGTTTTGACTTTACATTGTCATGTCCCACTACCTCTGGTGTCAAACCTCATAAAACACCAGTGGCAGGCCACAAAACTAACTTTGCCTCCACAGGTTCTCCTTACAGGCAGTTTAAGTCTTCTCAAGAAGAGAACATACCCAAAGATCTTACCAAACAACGCCCCCTGCACAAGAAACCACATTCTCTACTAAAATGCAGAGCATTCAGGGAGAATGTCTTTAGAGGACCGCAAAGAATTCCTCAAAGAAAACAACATCTGCTTCAGGTGCTGCGCTACAACATCGCACTTCGCCAGGATGTGGTAGCACAGAACACAACACTGCTTTACACCCTGGACCACCCTTTCAGGTATCATCCCACGCTGAGGAGCCTGACGGAAAGCAGATAGACACCGGCACAGATACCCAAGTAGAAACTCCTTAATGTACAGAGATCTGTAAAGAACTCGCAGGAGGGAAGTCCTGCTCAAAAATCTGCCTTGTCAGAGTTTATCTGGTCGGTCACCGAGATAAGGCGATCAAGGTATATGCAATCTTAGATGATCAAAGCAACCGGTCTTTAGCTAAATCCACCTTCTTCAACACCTTCAACATCATAGGGCCTGGTTCTCCCTACTCCTTAAGGACATGTGCAGGTACAGTTGAGACGGTGGGGAGGAAAGCAACTGGGTACAAGGTAGAGTCCATGGATGTTCAGACCTGCTTGTCACTGCCAACCATACTGGAGTGCAATCACATACCTGACAACTGTTCTGAGATACCTACACCAGAGGTAGCAACATACCACCCCCACCTGAGGTATATAGCTCACCTGATACCAGAACTGGATCCAGAAGCCCCAATAGTCTTACTCCTTGGAAGAGACATACTACAAATTCATAAGGCTAGAGGACACATTAACGGTCCCAAATGCTCCATATGCCCAGAGACTTGACTTAGAATGGGTCATCATAGGAGACGTCTGTCTAGGAGGAGCACACAAGCCGACCTCATTCAACAGTATGCTTACCAACACACTTGAAAATGGACGTCCTTCCCTATTCCAGCCATGTCACAGTAGTTTCCTGATAAAAGAATTGCCACACAGCGCTCCTGTGCCTTGTCCTTTCGCAAATCGCTCCTGTGAAGACCACGCCTGCGATGGTGAGCAAGATCACTTAGGGTGCACAGTCTTCCACAGGACAAGAGAAGACAACAGGGTTGCAATGTCCATAGAAGACAGGCTGTTCTTGGATATCATGGATCAAAGAATAGTAAAAGACAAGTCAAAAAGCTGGGTCACACCGTTACCGTTTAAACCCCACAGACAACGCTTACCTAACAACAAAGAACTTGTCTACAGTCAATTTATCTCCTTCAAACATAAACTTCAGAGGACACCAGAGACGAAAGAACATTTCTTTACCTTCATGGAAAGAAAATTCCAGAATAACCAGCGATTATTACCACAGCGGCATAGGCGCAAACTACACTGCGCCTTTTTTATCTTTTCTTCCAAAGCGGCATTAGTCTGAAGAAGGCCATTAGGCCGAAACGTTACATACTGTACATACTGTATAGCCGCAGTAACCTGGATACAATAAAAAACAACTAACTATAATTTATGCTGAAGTCTTTTGCAGTAAGAATAACCATGCAGAAATGGCACCCGCGCTCCAAGACTCCGAGGAGTGTTGGTACTTACCGATATTCGGCGTGTATCCTCCTAAAAAGCCAGGGCAGATAAGAGTAGTATTCGACTCGAGCGCCAGGTGCGAAGGCGTCTCGCTAAATGATGTCTTACTGTCTGGTCCAGACCTCAACAACAGACTTCTAGAGGTACTTCTACGCTTCTGCAGAGAATCCGTAGCATTTATGGCCGACATACTGTACAACAGATGTTTCACTGCTTCCTCGTCAAGGAAGAACACAGAAACTACTTGAGGTTCTTCTGGTACCGCAACAACAACTCCAATAAAGACATTATAGAGTACCGAATGAGAGTGCACATCTTCGGAAACAGTCCTTCCCCTGCAGTCGCTATGTATGATCTCAGACATTCAGCCCGAGAGGGTGAAGCAAAGTATGGGTCAGATGTCAGATCCTTTATGGAAAAATAATTCTACGTGAACGACTGCTTGAAATCCACACCCACTAACGAGACCGCAATCACTCTTTAAGGACACAACATGGTTTATGGGTCCTGTATTCCTGTATCATTCAACGTCTTGCAGTACCAGAGCTGACACATTCGAATTGGTAGACCCAGATGCAGATGAAGAAATCCAACCTGAAGTATCTGTTCTATGTACAGTGACTTCGTACCACCAACTCAAATCCCATTGTTTCAACAGGTTCTCTACCTGGATGTTGCTCGTTTGTGGTAAAGCCTGTGTAGTTCATATAGTCGACATTACCTGTGAGCCAGAAGCCCTGCAAAGGTTGGCATCACTGCAAAACACGCCCTTTACCACTCCTAATCTGGAAAGGTCCAAGAACATAATAATTCGCACAATAGAACGTGAATGTCATGCTAAGGAAATAGACTACCTCAGCAAAGGCCAAACAGTCTCCAAGGATAGCGCTTTGAAAAAGCTTGATCCCACCATTGACCAAAATGGGTTGCTAAGAAAGAAGGATTCAGTAGTGGCGTCTGTTGACACCAGATGGGGAGTGTTCTGGCCAGCAGAGTTGAGAATCATTACAGATCACGTCTGCCTTAGTTTTGGTATTTGGTAGCTGTGTTAAGTTGTAATACACTTTGTTTTTCTTGTTACAAAGACTGCTGCTGCATTGTGGGAGTGCAAAGCATCCTGGGAAAGAGAAGCCTCCAGTCACCAGGACACATCAGAAGAGCTGTCCTTTTGCATATCCCCTTTTCAAACTCCACCATCCTTGTAAAAGCATATCTGGTGAGAAATCTACCTTTGTTTCAGGGACATGCTATGCAGAGCTGTTCATCTGGTTATAATTGTTACTCAGGGAGTTATAACTGTTAGATAGGTATGCAATCCTATGTATAGGCAGCCATTTTACCATGTGCTTTAGTGTTAATGTAATGTTATAGTACATGCTATCCTATGCTTTACACTATATACATGTTATTTGTATTCTTGTAGTTTTACCAAATACTCCTGTTTTACCAATTAATCAAACAATCAATCCTTTTTGCCGATCAACAATCCTGTTTTAACAATAAACAAGTTAGACTACAAAGAACAGTCCTTTTATTTGGAAGACTGGAATGGTTTATGCTGATTGTCAGACTGCACATTGTGTGAATGTGTATGAAGACGGAACAATGACAAAAAGTCAGCATCAGACTGAAGGCCCACCCTCTGTGTATGTAGGACCTTAAAGGGGTTGTCCGGGTTCAGAGCATTCACCCAGGCAGCCCCCCTGACTTGAGCATCGGGCATGGATGGATAGACAGACGGATGGAGAGATGGATAGATAAATGGATAAATAGATGGATGGATGGATAGATAGATACGTATACAGATGTTAATTAACCCCTTACGGACACATGACGTACCGGTACGGCATGTTTCCCGAGTCCTTAAGGACACATGACGTACCGGTACGTCATGTGTTGTTCCGATTACCGCCGCCCGGCGGGCGGTGATCGGAACAAGGTGCCTGCTCAAATCATTGAGCAGGCATCTCGGCTAATTGCGCGGGGGGGGTCCCCCTGTGTCGGCGATCGCCTCAAACCGCAGCTCAATTCAGACCTGCGGTTTGCGGCTTTTACCTGGTGCCGCGGTGGTTCCATCGGGTCCCCATGGGGCTGTGGGGGGGACCCGATGGCATGGAAGGCAGCGCGATGCCTTCCTGAGGCATCTGCGCTGCCTTCCGGTGAAGAGCCTGTGAGATCCAGCCCCCTGGATCTCACAGGCCCCGGAAGCTGTATGAGTAATACACACAGTATTTCTCATACAGCCAATGCATTCCAATACAGAAGTATTTGAATGCATTGTAAAGGAATATACACACCCGGCCGGCACCCGCTATAGAAATGCCTATTCTTGTCCACAGCTGCGGACAAGAATAGGACATGTTCTATCTTTTGCGGAGCTGTGGACCAGAAGTTCGGGGCCGAAACCCGGAAGTTCGGGGCCGCGCTCTGCAGATGCGGAAGCGGAGAGCACATAGTGTGCTCTCCACTTCACGTCCGGGCCTATAGAGAATGAATGGGTACGCACCCGTTCCGCAAAATTGCGGAACGGGTGCAGACCCTTTTGCGGACGTGTGAATGGACCCTAAATATAAGGAAAAAACATACCCACCTGTTGAAAGTCCTACTGTTCCAGCACCACCGTTTTCAGGTGCAGCCAATCACTGGCCTCAGCAGGGACGTGAGGCCAGTGACCACATAGCCTCAGCAGTCAAGTGCCGTATGTGCACCCGTCACCGCTGACCACATGGCCATGGATGGAACATCTTCACATTTGGTCTAACCAGAAATGGCAGGTCTCTGGAATGGCTAACTTTCAAAAACAATGTTTATCCTTATTTTTACACTGTTTTCTGTCTCTTTTATTTTTGTAGGTCAGACAATCCCATTAAACAACCTTGAAACAGGTTGTTTCAGGGATCTCAAGTCTCCCGGACTTCACACAAGCGAGTGCAATGCGTGACGTGAACGCATAGCACCCACACTGAATCCTGATCTATTCATTTCAATAGGTCTGTGTACATGAGCGTTTTTTTTTCACGCATCAGTAGTCGTGAAAAACGCAGCATGTTCTATATTCTACGTTTTTCACTCAGCCCTGGCCCCATAGAAGTGAATGGGGCTTCAGTGAAAAACGCATTGCAGCCCGGAAGCAAGTGCGATGCGTTTTCCACTGATGGTTGCTAAGAGATGTTGTTTTTAAGCCTTCAGTTTTTTAATAAGGGAGGTGAAAAACGCATCAAAACGCATTGCACTCGCGCAGAAAAAACTAAACAACTGAATGCAATCGCAGACAAAACTGACTGAACTTGCTTGCAAAATAGTGCGAGTTTCACTGAGCGCACCCTGAACGCATCCGGAGCCAACCCGTCACGCTTGTGTGCAAGGGGCCTAAAAGGAATTTCTTTGCCTTGTGGAGGAGAGCTAATATGCATATCTTTTCTCCTAAAGAATTGTGCTTCTAAAGCCTTATTCACACGTCAGTGTTTGGTCAGTGATTTCCATCAGTGATTGTGAGCCAAAACCAGGACTGGAGCCTCCACAGACATAAGGTATAAGGGAAAGATCTGCACCTGTTCTGTGTTTAGAGCCACAGCTGGTTTTGGCTCAAAGTCACAGATGGAAATCACTGACCAAACACTTATGTGTGAATGAGGCTTAAGAGTCCTTAAAGGGCTTCTGCACTTTCATTTAACTGATGATCTATCCTCTAGATAGATCATCAGCTTCTGATCGGCAGGGGTCCGACACCCGGGACCCCGCCGATCAGCTGTTTGAGAAGGCAGCGGCGCTCCAGCAGCGCCGTGGCCTTCTCACTGTTTACTGCCGGCCCACTGACGTCACGACTAGTATCAACTAGCGTGGGCGGGGCTAAGCTCTCTTCACTTGAATGGAGCTTAGCCCCGCCCAGGCCAGTTGATACAAGTCGTGACGTAACTGACCTGGCGGTAAACAGCGAGAAGTCAGCGGCGCTGCTGGAGCGCCGCTGCCTTCTCAAACAGCTGATCGGCGGGGGTCCCGGGTGTCGGACCCCCACCGATCAGAAGCTGATGATCTATCCAGAGGATAGATCATCAATTAAATGAAAGTGCAGAACCCCTTTAAGGTTGCCCGTACAGAGTTCGGATTATGGTTTATTGCCGGGATGCACCTGTACTTGATGTGATTTAAGTTGCAAGTGTAGTGTCCCACTAAATGTGGGCACTACACAAGGGTCAATTGGGCCACGTTGTTCTCCAACTCCTCAGGAACAGCGGCATTGTATTTTACAGTCCATTTTAATGTATATTGCTATGTTTCTATGTATATTTTCCCTGTATTTTGGGTATCTGGCCTATTAGGGTGTAGTTCCTCCTCCTAGACAGTAGAGGGAGCTAGGGAACCCCTAGTATAAATAGTCAGGTCCTGTTCAGGGAAGTTAGTGTGTGTGCAGAGTTGGGAGATCAGAGTGTGTCTTTAGCCTGAGTGGAGCTGAAGGCCAACTACTGCCATGCAGCTAGATAGCCCAGGCTTCTAGTTGCCACCAGGAGTAGAAGTTGCCTCCTGAGAGAAACCTGAAGTTCCCATAACCAGAGCAGAGCAGAGCCAAAGTGTTTCCAGCCAACCTGAGAGCTGAAGGGCAGAAGGATTTTACTTAAAGCAAGGAAATATATACCTGAGGAAGTTTACCTTAACCAAGGATAAAGCCAGCAATAGGGCATACGGGCCTTGGGATAAAGACAGACAGGATTCTGAGGAAAAGTGCAGCCTGATCTGTAAGTGTTTAACCCTCTGAGTATCTTGCAAGAACAGTATGCCTGCCATTTGTATAAGCCTGTTTGTGACTGCTGCTGACATATGGAACTTTGCCAAAAGACTGTAAATAGTTAACTGTTTCCAGTAAAAGGAAGTTTTGGTTCACCGCAACATCGTGTTCCTCAATTATTCCTACCATAATCGGTGTGCCACCGTTCCTGGCACTGGCGTCACAAATTTAAAGGTATCTTGCCACCGGCACATTAAACACCTGCAACATCCAGGGCACCTCGTCTACCATCAGGCCTGGTCCCTATTCACAGAGAGTGCCCCAGAGGTCCCTTGTGCCAGCCTCTCCATCACTGCTGTACGTCTGCCCAGGGTATACAAAAGACTGTGAGTACTACAACCACCCTCGGTTAGTAACTACCCCTGTGACCTCACTATTCGCCTCGCCCTGCAGGGCGGCGTACTGCACAAGTACGGGGGACAGGCAGGTAGTTAGCGGTGATCTGTATGTGGTTATCTCAGTCGGAACGCACAGTGTATGGTCACACTAAGCCAGCTGGCAGTCTCTGTAGGAAGAAACAGTACCCTTCACAAAAGCAAAGGCTTCCTGCTCACCGATGAGGGGCAGGACACCTAAAACAGCTGTCTACAGATGGTTACCTCTTTTTCTTGGAGGAGCCTCTGGATTAGCTAAAAATCCCTAGTTAAAGGGGTTGGCCTGCCATTTATATTAATGACCTATCATCAGGATAGGTCATCAATATCTGATCAGTGGGGATCCGACACCCGTCCTCTGCTGATCAGCTGTTGGATGAGGAGGCGGCGCTCCATGTTAGAGCGGCTTCCTCTTCATTACACTGCGCTTCGTCTCTGAAGTGTGGTGTAAAGGCGAGTACTCGCTCCATTCACTTGAATAGAGCGAGCACTTGTAATTACACTATCCCGCCGCCACACAGGAGACAATGTGCAGTGTAATGACCAGGAAGCGGCGCTTGCATGAAGCACCGCTTCCTTGTCCAACAGCTGATCGGTGTTGGTGTCGGAAACCTGCCGATCAGATATTGATGACCTACCTTATAAATGTCAGGACAACCCCTTTACGTTTCAAGGCTCTTTAATGGGTCAAACATTGACTCACAAGGTAGTTACCCCAATAGGTGGAAGGATAGCTAATTTGCATGACATGCACTAGAACGTTCCACTAATTTTAACTCCATTGCATTAGGTATAAAAGCTCTTGGTGGTGTTCGGTGGCAGGTAATCGTTGGGAAAAAAAAAAGTAGAAGCAACATACAAATAAATGATTTTTGCTCAACCATAAAGTTTCAGTCTCATCACGTAGCGTATATAATCCTAGTGCGCCATCTGCTGACCAAGACGCTTGCTGCTTATCACAAAACATGTAAAACACATCCACAGCAGGCCATGCTCTCAAGAACTCAGTGTAGCTACACCAGATTTCAACATGAGTGCGGAAGATGAATTTGTGTGCGTTTTGCAAGGAATTGCTGCTATGTGTAGAGCCTGTAATGTGACATATTTCGGAATAATGACAGCCTTTCCTATGAAGGATCCCTCCCCCCTGCCGAACTAAGAACACAAGGTGCAGCTGTATCAAGGTGCTGTGCGCAATGTCCTTATGGTCACTCTATGGATCCGCTGCATACGCTGGTAATGCAATGCCTATAGGCTAGTATTACGACCGCACAGAATTTGGTTTAGAAATTCACTTAGAATCTAAATGACAGAATTATAAAAATGCACTTGTCTGAATAAAAGTTCCCTCACACCTTTTAAAAACCCAAAGGAGGGACGATAACAGCATAGCGTGCCACGGCAAAATGGCTTTACACTAAGCCACTTCTCTAATTCCACCCTATGTCTATCTGCACACACCCAATCCTGCCTAGCCTCCTTATTGCCCCCATAGTGCATGTTCTTTTAGTGCCCCCACACAGTAGAATGCCCCTTTAATACTCACCTAGCCCCGTACCCCTGATGAGCGGAGCACGTCATGCTCTCCCCAGAAGCAGGTGTGGTGCAGTAACGTCATTGCGCCTGCTGAGCTGAGTAGCACAGGCTGGATACAGGCCAGGAGATAAACCTGGACCCATGCAACCTCCTCCACAGCGCAGCAGGCACGATGATGTCACTGCACTGCTCCTGCTGCCGGGCAGAGCACTGGCAGGGGAATGGTGGAGCAAGGAGCTGAGGGGTCCCTGCGTCACAATTGTATTCAAGTGTATCCACATCCTCAGGACGCAGATACAGTTGAATTCAGGACTTGGCCATCCCAGGACCGTGGGACAGCCGCCAAAAATCCAGGACTGTCCCACTATATCCGGGACGGTTGACAGGCATGCCTTAGGACACATTCACAAGGGCCAGATTTTACTTGGAGCCTGTAGACAATTTACATCCCATGCATGTGAATGAATGAAAATTGCCCGTTAACAAGGTGTCCAGATACTGGGATTCCCAGCGAGCAACTGTAATCCAGCAGAAAGTGTTCGATTCCCCTGCAGCGCCACCACTGGGGAAAGAAAGATTTACATTGTTCCCATTAAAGGGTTTCTACCACCTCATTTGGACCTAATTAGCTGTCAGACACTAGCGATCTGCTAGTGTCTGCTCTACCTAACCATGCTAGTCTAAGACCTTTGTGTGCAGGCGTTACACAAAAAAAGCAACTTTTATTGCTATGCAAATGAGCCTCTAGGTGCTACGGGGGCGTCTTTTTAGCACCTAGAGGCTCCGTCTACTCACCCTGCTTTCTGTCCTGATCGTCCGTCAAGCCCACCCATCTCCTTTAGATTGCCAGCCTCCATCTCATTCATTCGCCGAATTCTTGCGCCTGCGCCGCGTGCGTCTGTATTCAGCGCAGGCGCAGTGACTGTCTGAACGCTCCCTGCGCCGGCATCTCCACTGCACCTGCGCCGTCTGTTCCTCGGAGCACTCTGACGTAATCGGCGCAGGCGCAGTGGAGATGCCGGCGCAGGGAGCGTTCAGACAGTCACTGCGCCTGCGCTGAATACAGACGCACACGGCGCAGGCGCGAGAATTCGGCGAATGAATGAGATGGAGGCTGGCAATCTAAAGGAGAAGGGTGGGCTTGACGGACGATCGGGACGGAAAACAGGGTGAGTAGACGGAGCCTCTAGGTGCTGAAAAGACGCCCCCATAGCACCTAGAGAGGCTCATTTGCATAGCAATAAAAGTTGTTTTTTTAGTGTAACGGCTGCACACAAAGGTCTTAGAATAGCATGGTTAGGTAGAGCAGACACTAGCAGATCGCTAGTGTCTGACAGCTAATTAGGTCCAAATGAGGTGGTAGAAACCCTTTACCCTGGGTTCACACCTGAGCGTTCGCGATGGAGCGCTCTGTATGCGCGATTGTACCGGCGTTTACAATCGCGCATACAGAGACAAGCGAACGCTCATTGTCGCGCGTTCCCGAATGTCTATGTACGGGAACGCGCGACAAAACGCCCCAAAGAAGCTCATGTACTTTTTTTGAGCATAGGGCGTTTTACAATGCGATCGCACGCGCTGTAAGACGCCCAGGTGTGAACCATTCCCATAGGGAATCATTGGTTTCTCCTTGTTGAGCGTTTTACAGCGCGTAGGAACGCGCTGTAAAACGCTCAGGTGTGAACCCAGCCTTAAAGGGGTTGTTCAGGGAAAAAAAAAACATGGCTAACTAAGCTCCTGTTTACCCAGAATGCCCTAATATTATATTTGAAAACAGGTATTATTCACCAGCACAATAATTATTGACCGGGAACTGATGTACAGCAGATAAATAAGCAACCCCTGCCAACCTAGCGGGCAGACTGATCGGCTAAGCTCTGACATGAACAATGTACAAAAAGATGTGAGAAGGAGAATGCATATTGCATCACACTGCATTTCCTCATATAAACTGTAGGTTTTTTTTATATAAAAGGAAGTACAATGTGCAACTTCCTTATTTTTCAACACATTTTTTGATCAGTATCGGTAAAAAAAACAGTGTTAAAAAGCTGAATCATAGGGATTAAAAAACTGCATACTTACTGGCATCAACAGGCTGTAGTTAAAAAGAGTCTTCCGGTTACGCAAACAAAAAAACAAAAAAAATACTAGCATTGAACCTTCCAGCATATTTTCAATCTGTGATCACATCCCACCACAAGACTCACGGCAAGTGTCAGTATCAGGTCTTTGCCTCCCCTCCAACTCCCACCTGGAACATCCCCGATCCAAGCCTTGCCTGCAGCCTCACTAGTATGCACTTCAGTATAGTGAATACTAATGAAGCTGTGATGGATATGGGTTGGCAGAGTGGCCCTCTTCCAGCATATAGACTTTTACTAAATAAATTATTTAACAGGTTTGAACTACAGACCATCTGTATGGCAGGCAAAAGAGTTACCATTACACTATAGACCTGTTGGAAGGCCTGAATTTTCTGTGCATAAAAAGCTATTTACCTCACAGTCATAACACTAAATAAATAGTATATTACTGAAATTAAGGGAAAAAAAAATTGCTTCATTTACCAATCACCATAAACAAAGTGTTCCCTATATTGTTCAGCCGAATATGATCACAGGGATACCGAACACTGTTTAGTGCTATTTTATACTAAGTATGTTACAAACATGTTAATGGCTTTTGCTTCATTATTTTTAATAACAATAAATTTGCTAATAATTTTACCATAAAATAAAAAAGATGAAAATTTCTGCCATAACTATATCCTTTTTTTACAGGTCTCAGGGTGGTTTGAATCGCAGACCTCCTGTACAGTAAACAGCTGCCTTCCCCACTCCTTTATGGAAAATCTTTGTTCTAAAGATGGGATTTTTTTATGCCTTATAGTTTAACAGTTTTTTGTATTTTTTATATCACAAAACAGTGTTTGGTATCCCTGCAATCATATCCATACAATACAGTCAACATACAGTATTTATGGTGATTGGTAAACAGTATGATTAAAAATGGGGAGGTGGACACACGGTTGACTGTATAGAGCACCGAAATTCCTGATGGCAGCTCTGGAACCAAGCCTGCTTGAAGCCCTGCTGGAACAACCCTGCCTTAAGAGTCCAGGAGAATGAGCAGAACACACTGATATTATATCTACAGGACAGTGCCTTGCAAGCCTCAGATGTAGACGTGATGCCATCAGGATAAGGAACCAACACAGTGGAAAATGTGACCACGATGGAGTACAATAAAATGGGGCATTACAGATAAACAATTACTATTAGTAAATTAGATTGTGTTTTTTCCTGCCAACTGATGCTGAATACGGCAAAACCAGAACACCCCTTTAATTGTACAATTTTAACATGAGGTTTCTACTTTCAGATACAAATCTCAACATGGTCACCTCTCTCTCAAGCATCTTAGTTAAAGAGGTTGTCCAACTTTTAGATACCGATGACCTATCCTCTGGACATGCCATCAACACCAGAACAGATCACTAGGGGTCCAACACCCGGGAACGGAGCTACAGCAGCCCAGCAGGGCCACTACACAGTGGTGGGAGCCTTTCGCTTCCCCCTGTGCCCACTTTTTTGTTTCCGGCAATACCAAAAACAGCCGATTATGGGGGGTGCTTGGTGTCAGAAACCCAATGATCTGAAATTTTTTAAAAACGGTCTGTTAGGCTTAAAGGGAAGGTCAATATTGTTTTAGGGCTCATGCACACGATGGTGGTTTGGGACCCATTCACTTCAATGAGGCCGCAAAAGATACGGACATCACACTGAGTGCTGTCTGCATTCGCACGTCCGTGCACTGTCCGTAAAATGATAGAACAGAGTGCTGTCTGCATACCGGACAACAGCTGGAGGGCCGCAGGTTGAGCATCTCTACCCTAGACTATCCCTTTAAGGGCTGTTCTAATAGTCTGCAAAATTGCTGTCAATAAATGATCAGTCCAGACCACATTTTCCGATACTGGTCCAACTGGGAACGGACATCAAGTCAGTTTCAAATCAGGAAAATAAGAGCGGCACAAACAAGAGTCTTTGGACGCTTTATTGACATAGTTAAAAAAAAGACATGTGCTTTTGGCTTGTAGATCATACAGGTTTCTCACGCGGGAGAGTCTGACATCTCATGTTCGATATTTTATTGCAAGAGTTGTTGTTTTTTTCCCATATTAGACATGAAAATTCTCACAAGGAACAACGTATTACATTTCATTGATGCAGCAAACGGTTGTTCTGTCACATAAAAATATGTTCACTTGCTGGAAAAAAGCTAGCACAGTTGAGTCAATTAAAAAAAGATTCCTATTGGAGATTCTGTACATGTACAAACACATACACTCACATATAAAGTTATACAGTATATACGTTCATGTACACATGGCATTGTAGGAGATACAATTTGATTTTGGCCTTGAGGGTTATTGATTTGCCTTGGACAAGCTATTCTTCTTGGTCCACGTGGGATAAAGACGCTCAAATTCCTACATCGGCCGGAGAACAAAAACTGCATCGTCCAAAACATAATAGTCATTGTACATGTCGCCTTCACATAAATAGGGGAGTCTGGTGAACGCCTCCACAACAAACCCTGCTTCCTGGAACACCGCAGCCAGGCTGTTCACTTGTTCCTCCCAGAAGGTCCCGTTTACTTCCATGATTTCCGATGGCTTCTCCCATTTGCCTCCTATGAATATACATAAGGGTAATTAATTAGCATTGGGCAAGATCAATCTGCTTCTGTATCTGAGAAAAATGAAGTTGTGATATAGGCCAATGAGCCTCTAGGAGCAACAGGGGGCGCTGCCATTACACCTAGAGGCTCCGCTCTCGCTGCACTTTAACGGACAATGAAAAAGTCATCACGCCTGCCTGGCCCTGTCAATCTTAGGTCTCCGCATGGACCTTTGTGGATTGGCCCACTGACCGACCATAAGGATGCCCTCACACATAGTGGAAATTTCCACCAGAAAATTCACAGGTGCAGATTTTTACAAAATTAGCCTTTTTTTTTTTTGGGGTGTAAATCATGGTGCAAATTTTGTTGCAGTTTTCCTGTATGAGAATCTCTCCATTCAATTCAATGGAAAATTGATTCTGCTGTGCCGCCTGGATTTTGTGGCAGATTTTTCTGCAGCGTTTTTCACGGAAGAATCAATTTCCCATTGGATTGAACGTAGAGATTCTCATGTAGGAAATCCGTAACACAACATAGAACACAAGGGTCAGGTGCCATCACCTCGCTTGTCTCAATGAGCCAAAAGGATTGTAGTTGATTGTTTCGGATTGATAAATGACCCCTATGGTAAAAAAAAAAAGTCTAGAACAGGGGTGCCCAACCTGTGGCAAAACTATAACTCCCAGCATGCCTGGACAGCCTACAGCTACCAGCTTACAGCAGAGCATGATGGGAGTTGTAGTTTTACAACAGCTGGAGGGCTGCAGGTTGAGCATCCCTGTTCTAGAATATATACTGATCAGACCTCTTCATTAACCCCTTCCCAACTGCCATAAATATTAGGACATCGACACAATTGTAACATTTTTGCCTCTATACACCACCACAATGGATTTGAAATGAAACAAACAAGATGTGCTTTACCTGCAGACTGTCAGCTTTAATTTCAGGGTATTTACATCCAAATCAGGTGAACGGTGTAGGAATTACAACAGTTTGCATATGTGCCTCCCACTTGTTAAGGGACCAAAAGTAATGGGACAATTGGCTTCTTAGCTGTTCCATGGCCCGGTGTGTGTTATTCCCTCATTATCCCAATTACAATGAGCAGATAAAAGGTCCAGAGTTCATTTCAAGAGTGCGATTTGCATTTGGAATCTGTTGCTGTCAACTCTCAAGATGAGATCCAAAGAGCTGTCACTATCAGTGAAGCAAGCCATCATTAGGCTGAAAAAACACAACAAAGCCATCAGAGAAAATAGCAAAAACATTAGGCGTGGCCAAAACAACTGTTTGGAACATTCTTAAAAAGAAGGAACGCACCGGTGAGCTCAGCAACACCAAAAGACCCGGAAGACCACGGAAAACAACTGTGGTGGATGACCGAAGAATTCTGTCCCTGGTGAAGAAAACACCCTTCACAACAGTTGGCCAGAACAAGAACACTCTCCAGGAGGTAGGTGTATGTGTGTCAGAGTCAACAATCAAGAGAAGACTTCACCAGAGTGAATACAGAGGGTTCACCACAAGATGTAAACCATTGGTGAGCCTCAAAAACAGGAAGTCCAGATTAGAGTTTACCAAACGACACCTAAAAAAGCCTTCACAGTTCTGGAACAACATCCTATGGACAGATGAGACCAAGATCAACTTGTGCTAGAGTGATGGGAAGAGAAGAGTATGGAGAAGGAAAGGAACTGCTCATGATCCTAAGCATACCACCTCATCAGTGAAGCATGGTGGTGGTAGTGTCATGGCGTGGGCATGTATGGCTGCCAATGGAAATGGTTCTCTTGTATTTATTGATGATGTGACTGCTGACAAAAGCAGGAGGATGAATTCTGAAGTGTTTCGGGCAAAGTTATCTGCTCATATTCAGCCAAATGCTTCAGACCTCATTGGACGGCGCTTCACAGTGCAGATGGACAATGACCCAAAGCATACTGCAAAAGCAACCAAAGAGTTTTTTAAGGGAAAGAAGTGGAATGTTATGCAATGGCCAAGTCAATCACCTGACCTGAATCCGACTGAGCAAGTGGGAGGCACATATGCAAACTGTTGTAATTCCTACACCGTTTACCCAATTTGGATGTAAATGCCCTCAAATTAAAGCTGACAGTCTGCAGTTAAAGCACATCTTGTTTGTTTCATTTCAAATCCATTGTGGTGGTGTATAGAGGCAAAAATGTTGGAATTGTATCGATGTCACAATATTTATGGACCTGACTGTACGTCCTATCTGCACATGCTCCGTCCAGGCAGCGCTGGGAATAAGGCTAGGTCTACACGACGACATTTGTCACGCAACAATTTTTATAATGGCAGTCTATGGTGTCGCACTGCAACATGCTGCGACGCAACAGTCGCAGAAAATCCATTCGAGATGGATTTTTCTGCGACTGTTGCGTCGCAGTCGCAGCATGTTGCAGTGCGACACCATAGACTGCCAATATAAAAATTGTTGCGAGACATTGGTGCAACAAAATGTTGCACTACAAATGTGGCAGTGTAGTTGTGCCCTATGTGTCGCACAACTTATTGTCGTCGTGTAGACATAGCCTAAAGCTCCTGCTACTGCAATCTAGCAGGAGCATCCCTCTAGCTGTGCTTTACCCGCATGACGCTGATCTTTTTATGTGAATAAAGCTGCAAAGAGTATTCCTGGTGAGTGCCGCATTCTTTTTTGCTTTCCGTTTGTAAATGCCACATGTCTTCATGCTGAGCACCACCGTTACTCACATTTGACCAGTGCAGCACCAAATTAAATTCCACACCTTCAGCAGTGCTGACCATACTCTCTACACTTTAGTACTTTACCTTACAAAAAAAAAATGCGCTTCTTGACTAAGTAATTCGTCACAAAGCAGATATATATATTTTTTTTATTCGGTGAAGCAGCCGAATCGAATATTACAAAACTTCGCTCATTTCTAGTACATACTAAGGGCCAGTTCACACGACTGATTTTGAAAAACATGCATTAAAAAAAAATAAAAAATCTGCGTGGAATCCATGTGTCATTTTTCAGCATGAAATAAAAAAAATTTGTTTTTAGTGCGGTTTTTGACGCGTCTTTTTTTTCAACAAAGTGAATTTTCAGCTTGAGGTTTTTGAAGCAGATATGCCAAATAACGCGTGGGACATGGACTTTTTTTTCTGCTTCCCATTCATTTCAATGGGAGATTCAGCGCGGACTCCAAGATAGGGCACACTGCTTCTTTTTTCCACATGTAAAAAAAGCAAGTGTTGCTTCCCATTGAAATGAATAGAAGGCTGTTTTGGGGGTTTTTTTGGACCAGATTTTAAGGCAGAAACGCTCCTAAATCAGTACCAAAAACGTTGTGTGAACTGTCCCTAATAAATCCGTCTTCTCTAAACCCATTTATCAGCCTGCAGTAGGTTTCTGATGCAGCAAGCTGCCACCCATAGCACCACAAAATAAAAATCTACTGCGCCCATATGAAAAAATAAAAAATAAAGGACTAAAAACTGTAGCTGAGTCGTGGGGATGTAGGGTAAAGCAAAGGACGTCAAATAGAAAAAAAAATAAAAAAAATCTGCATCGAGGAAGTTACCCAACACTATGTGCGGTCTCCGACAATGTATTGCTACCAGGGTTCAGTTCCCTTTTCAGTAAAGCAATTAACCAAGAGACAAGAAATGGACACGAACTGCTTCGGAGGATGTATTTTTCTTCAGCTCCTGCTTCTACATCATCACCGAGGTAAGTGGAATACTCTACCATCTATAAAAGATCACCGGCTCAGATTTACTAGTAGAGCAGCCTTAAAGGGAGTCCTTCACCTAATCTGAGCGTTTTAGACTGCTCAGATCAGGTTATAGACTCTTTTGACCCTCATTACAATGTTACCTTTGTTTTCTGTGTCCCTCGTCCAGATATTGAGAAAAAAACACTTTTTAAAAAAGGTATGCAAATGAGCTTCTGAAGGTGGACATTTATCTAGATCGTATTGGCAGCTCTAGAAGCAGGACATTCGTCAGTACCGATTTATTTTCTTTATCCTTGGATTTACACGGTTGAAGTACTGATTTGTGTCAGGATACAATAGATGTCCATAAAGTCACAGGCTATTGTAGCTCCTCTTAGTGAATTCTATGGTTTGTGGGACACCCTATGTGTCCCCAACACTGCAGGACCTTAATGCTAGGTAGGCTCAGCCTCTCAGTCCTCAAAGCCCACCATTCCAAGAGCAGGGGGCACATTGGAAATAATTAATCTCGCCTCTGTTTGCACAGACAACAAATGTGTCCAGCAGGGGGCAGTATCACCCAGTGATGCTACCTCCTGCTCATCAAGAGACATGCTCAAGAAGACTGGAGTAGGGGAGTATTCTATGTGAAGGGTGGGTACATGAGGATGAGGTGGGAATTTTGTATGTTGGGGCATATAACAAGCACTGTATTCGAGAGTCTTGCTGAATTAAATGTAGAGGCTTTCATTTAAACTGCCCATACACATTAGATAACTGATGGCCAAAGCAGTTGATTTTGACCCTTCCGGCTAACCATTTGTGTATTATTTTCGAGCCATGTTCACAATGGCTGATGAATGCTGTCTAACAAACATGTGATGTGTGGTGTTGGATTTTTTTTCAACTATGTCTTGCTGAAAATACAATAGTACTGCAGTTTAGCTAGTATCCTGTAGATGGCGTCATTGAGAGGGCTCCTATGGGTGGTGTCCCTCTTCTGTATGATTCAGAGTTGGAAAGTATGAAGGTATTTACAGTATGCACAGTATGTGCGAGGTTGAAATCAAACCTTTGCGGAACCAAATACAAATGCAGGAAAGAACTTCATAACAAGCAATTCTGTAACATGTCAATGCACTTTAAACAAACTATGCATAAATCAACAGTACAAGCTAATACATATAACTTTGTAATATATCAGATCCACATGAGGGCTGTAATTATTGGTAAGTTTTCTTTCTCAACCTAAGTGCTTTATTCACATCAATACTGCTCAGTGCTTCTCTGTAATGTCCTATGTGAAGCTCCTGCTGCTTCTGAGAGCTCATGCACACGGCTATATCCACTTTGTGGTACGCAAATGGCGGATCCGCAAAATAAGGATGTGTTCCGTGTCGCAACTGCATTTTTTTAAAGTCAATAGGTCCGCATTTTGCACTTTTGTGGAACGGACCACTAACCTGTTGAAAACAATGGGTCCACAAATAAAATGAGGACAACACAAAGAACGCATCTATATTTTGTGGATCTGCAATTTGTGGACCGTAAAATGGACACGATCATGTGCATGGGGCCTTAGGGGGTAGAATCTACTGTTTTCTCCAAGGGCAGCA
The DNA here is from genome assembly GCF_014858855.1 of Bufo gargarizans. Classification (NCBI taxonomy): domain Eukaryota; kingdom Metazoa; phylum Chordata; class Amphibia; order Anura; family Bufonidae; genus Bufo; species Bufo gargarizans. The sequence goes on along the minus strand of NC_058087.1, from coordinate 137,536,764 downwards.
AATGGGGAGATATCATTACAGATAGTCTCCATCCTATAGCTCAAGGATAATTACAGATGGAGCCTGCATATGGGGAACTGTTAAAAAATTCCATATATAGTGTCATTCCGCACATACACACGACTCAACTTATAGAAAAATGTCATCTGAAATTATAGGTACTGTTTAATACTGTAATCCATTATTTATTTTTTACAAGTGAGGGCACCGCCACTGTAGTAAGGAACAGAAGAGATACAATGGCTACTGGTGGGACTGGCAATTTACTCACTTTTTGGCTTCCTTGGATTATTACATGAAAATAACACCATGGAAGAGCCATCAGTCTCAATATCACCATTTGCTTGTCCTCTAGGTGTCAGAAGTTGTACGGTGGAAGTGAAACAGGATAACTTTTGTGAAGCATTACTGGACCAGAAAACCGCCAATGTATCGTGCTACTATAAGACCAGCAACTGTACCGGCAATGAGAAGATATCCTGGTTTCGATATCTTGTTTCTACAGCAGAAGAACTACAATTGAAAGGAAGTCGGTTTAAAGTTTTGGATAATAAGATCACCCTGAAGATTGAGAACATCGAAATCCAGGATAGTGGAATATACGTTTGTGGCGTAGCATTTGAAAAATATTCAAACCCCACTTCAAAGGTCACAGGACCAGGAACGATACTAACAGTACGAGGTAAAACTGGACACCTGCTGCCCCCGCCATAATGGACCATATATGGTGGGTGTGTCCCACATTTATACAAGATCTACACAAATTAGATACCGAGATGGATTTGTGGATTGATGCAAAAATAATTCAGCCTTTTAGAGAAGCTTAGAGATGCTTCAGGTAAAGGGTGGCACTAGAGCGTTTGATTGCCAGACATTGTGGCCTCAGTAGGACCCAAGATGTGATTGTCACTTTTCTAACCCAATTATTCGAATTGGTAAACTCTAATAAGAAAAATCTTTTTATTGTTTGCGTGCTCTCTAAGGGTCCATTCACTCGTCCGCAAAATGGGTCCGCATCCGTTCCGCAATTTTGCAGACCCATTAATTTTCAACGGGGCCGGAATGTGCTGTCTGCACTTCCGGATCTGCAAAAAAATAAATAAAAAATAGAACATGTCCTATTTTTGTCCGCAATAGCGGACAAGAAAAGGCATTTTCTATGAGAGTGTCGGCAAAATGCGGAACACACATTGCCGGTGTCCGTGTTTTGCAGATCCGCAAAACACATACGGACGTGTGAATGGACCCTTAGGCATCTTTCTGGTTTGCCTCAACATTCTTTACAATAATCATTTATGAAGGTCGCTGTAATTTTCTTTTACCTTTATTATTCCGTGCTGTGGTCACATGACCATGCACCAGACAGAGGGAGGCTACAACTTAGAGAAGTGCACACACAAGCATACTAAACCACATAACCACTGGCAACAGCATGCGTGGCAACCACGTCACTGCAATCGCCCAGAAGGCCGAGACACTGCCCCCGCATGCTCTCACAGCAACACGTTGCCGCGGGCAACCGCAAGTGTCGCAAGTGTCACAGCGTACACCATAGGCCGTGACAAAATGAGCCTCTAGGAGCAACGGGGGCGTGACCGTTACACCTAAAGGCTCTGCTCTCTGCAACTGCCACGCCCTCTGCACTTTGACAGGGTTAGGCCGTAAAAACGTCATCACACCTAGCCCTGTCAATCAAAGTGGAGAGGGCGCGAGTTGCAGAGAGAGCAGAGCCTCTAGGTGTAACGGCCACGCCCCTGTTGCTCCTAGAGTCTCATTTGCATATATGAAAACATCATTGTTCTCAGCAATGCGGACACATATGAACATGGGACCAACACAGATGCCTTCAGCTGCCAAGCGCACATATAACAGGTAAGCCAGTGTCATAGGTACAAATCTGCTGACAGATGCCTTTCTTAGGCTACATGCACACGTTCAGGATTCATGTGCGGAGAATCCGCACTGAAATCCGCAGGTGTTCACAGGCAAATCCGTGCGGTCAATCCGCATTAATTGGTGCAGGTTTGCATGCGGATTTGCGTGCGGATTTTCTGCATGCGGATTTCACTAAGTGAATTAAGAAAATCCGGTCAGGAAAAAAAATATTAATTGACATGTCGCGGATTTTAAAATCCGCACCGCAGGTCAAAATCCGTGCGGAAAAAATCCGCATTGTGTGCATTGAGAATTTCAAATTCTCATAGAATACAATGTACATGACCTACGGTGCGGATTTTCCGCGCGGAAAATCCGCACGCAATCCTGATCGTGTGCAGGGGGCCTTAGTGATCAAGCATATATCCCACTTGCCTCTCACAGAGATCATTCCTGACATAAGTACAAATAGTAAAATCTCAGTAACCGGCGTCCTTCTTCCATTGCAGAAAAGCCTGATGTGGTGGTTACACCAACCAATACTGCCTTAATAGTCCTGTGTGCGCTGCTTTTAATATATTGTATAGCAGTACTTTCTTTTTACCTGTTTAAGGTGAGTCCTCACATATCCTTGATATATAACCTATACTAATATATATATTATAATTATGCACTTTTCTGTTTATGTGATTCATTGAGGTTAATGAAAGACAAATCCCCAGATCATTAGACTCAGTATATTTGGGGTAGTCACCCGGCAATCAGCTCTATAGTTTCTTATAATTGATAATCATTATATCCTGGTGGATCTATACACAACAATGTAAAAAAGTAATATTGTAGTGTAATTCATTGCTGGGATAGAGCGGCAGCCTTCACCTCTGGAGACACACGAGGTGGATGTCATTACACATGGTTACTGGGGTGACTGAATTAAGCATTACCCAAAAGAGGAAACTATAGGGGGGTCGATTACTAACTGATATACACCAGTTTTCTGCGGCGCAATCTGTGACTTTTCCCAGCTCTCGCCAGGTCTAAAAAAGAGGGAGTGGGGTAGAAAATGTTCTAAATCTACGCCAGCAAGAAAGCTGTGGATGCGCCGAAGTTATGTGGAGGCCGGCGCCTCTACATAACTTCTGCGAATCCACCACTAGCGCAGGAGTTATTAAGACCGGTGTCTAAAATGCCGGTCTTAACAGGGGTTCGCCGGGCTTTTAATATTGATGACAGCAGAGGGGAGACAGCATGTGCACACTGCGCTCACTTTCCCTTCCTATAGCTGATCAGCCCGGGTGTCGGACCACCGCCAATCGGATATTGATGACCTATCTTGAGAACAGGTCATCAATAATGTTGAGCGAACTTGTGTTTTAAGTTCGGCGTCCAAAGTTCGGGATCAGGTTATCGAAGAATCTGAATTCCATTATGGTCCGTGGTAGCGGAATCCATAACAGGATTCTTCGATAACCCGACGCCGAACTTAAAACACAAGTTTGCTCAACACTAGTCATTAAAAGAGCGGAGAATCGCTTTAATAAATGACCCCCATAGTTTTTAACACTGTAAAAGGAAGCAGGGGTGTAAATACCATAGCGGCAGATCATGCGACTGCTATGGGGCCCAGGGAAAGAGGGGGCCCAGTCTTAGTTGGGATTATCTCCTCTTCTACTGGAGGTAAAAACTTGGTCAGGACTCTACCCTCAAGGAACAACTTTTAGAAAATGACGCAGGGGAAAAATGTCCCAAGGGTCATTGAAAGGGGTTTAGGCAGAAACCCTTCTGTCCTGTGTGGGGGGCCTGGTGAGATCCTTGCTATGAGGCCCTTCTCTATGTACACCACTGACAGGAAGCTCAATTTAAAGCAGGGATGCTCAATCTGTGGCTCTCCAGCTGTTGCAAAACTACAAGTCCCTGCATAGTTTTGCAACAACTGGAGGGCAGCAGGTTGGGCATCCCTGATTTAAAGCAACTGTCCAGTCATAAGCTCAAATAAGATATGTAGGGACAATTAGCTGCATTTTATTTTCCTCAGGTCCTGTAGCGTGGCTGCGTTTTTAGCTCCTCTCAGTTAGGGTCCATTCACACGTCCGTAGAATGGATCCGGATCCGTTCCGCAACGAAACAAATCCGGACCCATTAATTCTCTATAGGGGCCGGAAGAGATGCGGACAGCACACAGGGTGCTGTCCGCATTTCCGGAGCGCGGCCCCGATCTTCCGGTCCGCGGCTCCCGAAAGAATAAAACATGTTCAATTCTTGTCCGCAAATAGGCAGTTTTATGGGGGTGCCAGCCGTGAGTATTGTGGATTCGCAATACACTACGGACGTGTGAATGTACCCTTAGTGTAGAGCTGTGATCTGTGACTACAGCTCAGTTACAGTGCTTTCAGGGAGTCTGAGGTAGTCTTAGACACGCCTCCTGCCACATCATTGGTCCTGCTCTGTCCCTCCCCCTACAGCTCTGCCTCCTCAGACTGGCTGATGTCTATGGCAGTCTCACCAAGTCGATGCAAAGAGGGCAGATTTCTATTACAGCAAGGGAGAAATGCTTATAATGTACGGATTACTAATCACCAGCGAGATTGGCAAGTAACAGCTTAACATGTACTGTGGGGAATGAGCCTTAGGAAGGGAGAGAATGGAGGGTCTTAATCCTAATAATCCAAAGCCTCCAGAGGGTTGCTGAAGAGCTTCTACGGCTTTGCTGTAGTGAATAAAGAGGGTCTCAGCGCCAGGACCTCCAATCAATATAAACTAATAGAAAAAATAATAATTGCAAAGATAGAAACACTTTAAAGGCTGTGTACACCTTTGGGGTCAATATTTTTTAATATTATTGCATTGTACTTATTTTGACCTAAAAAAAAAGAATATATATATTTTAATAATAATATTAATTTGGAACCACTGTCTTTGTGCAGCTAGAAGGATCTGACTTTTCACTCTGTTCCGTCAGGCAGCTTGAAACACAACACTTGGTGACCGATTGGCTCAATATTTTTAATAAAGACCAATTGAAAAAATACTTTTTAGCCCAAAATGAGTAAAATGCAAATCATAAAAAAAATTGTCCCCCGAAGGTGTACAATACATAGCCTTTAAAAGGAGAAATTTGCGATATTAAAAGGAGTTTTCTGAGGCTTAGATATTGATCGCAACTCCTTAGGATATGTCATCAGTATCAGATCAATAGGGATCCGACCTCCCCATTGATTTGCCATTTTTCACTTGATTGAGCGTTAAGATGCAGTACCCCAGTATGGCCACTACACAGAGGATGGAACCTTGCGCTTCCAGTTCCGTCCACTGTATAGTTTCCGACCCCAGACAGGAGCTACAGCTGATCAGTGGAGGGTGCTGGGTATCAAACCTCAACCAATCTGATATTGATGACCTACCCCAAAGATAGGGCATCAATGTCTAACACCCCCGAAAAACCCCTTTTAATACTCTTTAAGGTGGATCCAAAGGGACTGTACAGTATGCATTAGAAATACATGGCTGCTTTCTTCTACAGACAGTGCAGCTCTATCCAATCCACGCAAACGGGGCAGAGCTACAATACTGCACATAGCCCATACGTCTTTTAAAATCTCACACAACCACTTTAAATTACTGTAAAACACAATCACTTTTTTTTCTTGTCTCATTTGCCTCTTCAATAACTCATTTAAAAGCAAATTATTAACCAAAATTCTAAACCTTTTCTAGTCAAAATGGAAAATCCCAAAATTCATACGAAATAAACGTGGCTTCACCGTGGAAAAAGACGTAAGTGATCACATATTTGTTCTACATAATTCAGGAATTAAAGGGGGCTGCCTGGGCAATAACATTGTAGAATAGTGTTAAAAATGAATGAATCAAGTAAAAATAAGAAATAATAATTAGAAAGGAAAAAAGAATTAATAAAATTTCTCACCTCAACCCTATTGGAAGTAGAAGTAGAGACCGATAGGGAAAGGGGAAGCATCATAACAGGGGCGGATGGGTGATTGGAGAGGGTAGTAGGATTTTGTTTTTACACCAATATTTTAACATATTGTGATCTAAAATATTTCTTCCTTCTTATAGAAAGCTCACCGGCCAAGAAGTGTTTTTCAGACAATTGTAGCAGAATATCACAAGAGATACGATGAGAAAATCAGAAAACAAGTAAGTCATTTACGTCTAGCCTAACTACAATGACAAACACTTGGATTTGCGAAAGTTGTCCCGTTGATAAGAAGTTGTTTTATAAAGAAAATCTCTGTCCTTGTGCCCCATTAGGGCACATGGATGACTTAAACCTGTCACCGGGATTTTGTGTATAGAGCTGAGGACATGGGTTGCTAGATGGCCGCTAGTACATCCGCAATGCCCGGTCCCCATAGCTCTGTGTGCTTTTATTGTGTAAAAAAAACGATTTGATACATATGCAAATTAACCTGAGATGAGTCCTGTACGTGAGATGAGTCAGGGACAGGACTCATCTCAGGTTAATTTGCATATGTATCAAATCATTTTATTTACACAATAAAAGCACACAGAGCTATGGGGACTGGGTATTGCGGATGTGCTAGCCGCCATCTCGCAACCCATGTCCTCAGCTCTATACACAAAATCCCGGTGACGGGTTCCCTTTAAGCTGCCCATACACGCAAGATACAAGTTGGCGAAATTTTTGGCCAACAACGTATGAAAACATAATGCAAACTATTGCTGGCGATGGCCAGTGGCAATCTGCTCTCCTAAGGCCTCTTTCAGACGGGCGTTGCGGGAAAAGGTGCGGGTGCGTTGCAGGAACATGCACGATTTTTCCGCGCGAGTGCAAAACATCGTAATGCGTTTTGCACGTGCGTGAGAAAAATCGGCATGTTTGGTACCCAAACCCGAACTTCTTCACAGAAGTTCGGGCTTGGGATTGGTATTCTGTAGATTGCTATTATTTTCCCTTATAACACGGTTATAAGGGAAAAATAATAGCATTCTGAATACAGAATGCATAGTATAATAGCGCTGGAGGGGATAATTTAAAAAAAATATATAATTAAACTCACCTTAATCCACTTGATCGCGCAGCCCCGGCTTCTCTTCTTTTTTGCTGTGTGCAGGAAAAGGACCTGTGGTGACGTCACTCCGGTCATCATGTGGTCCATCACATGATCCATCACCATGGTAAAAGATCATGTGATGGACCACGTGATGACCGGAGTGAAGTCACCACAGGTCCTTTTCCTGCACACAGCAAAAAAGAAGACAGAAGAGAAGCCGGGCTGCACGATCAAGTGGATTAAGGAGAGTTTAATTATTTTTTAACCCCTCCAGCGCTATTGTACCATGCATTCTGTATTCAGAATGCTATTATTTTCCCTTATAACCATGTTATAAGGAAAAATAATAATGATCGGGTCTCCATCCCGATCGTCTCCTAGCAACCGTGCGTGAAAATCACACCGCATCCGCACTTGCTTGCGATTTTCACGCAACCCCATTCACTTCTATGGGGCCTGTGTTGCGTGAAAAACGCTGAATATAGAACATGCTGCGATTTTCACGCAACGCACAAGTGATGCATGAAAATCACCGCTAGTGTGCACAGCCCCATAGAAATTAATGGGTCAAGATTCAGTGCGGGTGCAATGCGCTCAACTCACGCATCGCATCCGCGCGGAATACTCACCCATGTGAAAAGGGCCTAATAGGTGACCTGCTCTGTGGAAAAGCTCACCTGTGGGGCAAAAATACAAGTGTATTCCCTAATCAGCCAAATTCGGCCGAACATTTGCCGTATTGTAAAAGCCCAGAGTGTTTTGTTCTCTCTCACTGGCTCAGTGATCGGCCAGTTTACCATTAGCAGATACAGCTATATTTGGGGTTATCTACCAAGAATCTCATGTTTTTTGAGGGCCATACTTTTTGGGGTTTATTTATCAAGCAAAAATACACCTAAATTAGGTGTATTTCAGGCTCAGATTTCTCCCCGCTCACGCCATGTCTAAAAAGGTGGGCGTAGAAAAAAGGTCTAAATGTAAGACAGCTTGGAAGCAATCTTACATTTAGGGTACTTTCACACTAGCGTTTTTGCTGGATTCGGCAGGGTTCAGCAAAAACGCTTCCGTTACTGATAATACAACCATCTGCATCCGTTATGAACAGATCCGGTTGTATTATCTTTAACATTGCCAAGACAGATCAGTCATTAACTCCACTGAAAGTCAATGGGGGACGGATCCGTTTTCTATTGTGGCAGGGGGGGGGGGGGGGGGTCATGCTGGATCTGACTTGCTCCGCATCCCAGGATGGAAAGCAAACTACAACATGTTCTGGTTTGCTCTCCTGTCTGGGAACGCAATTAAACGGAACAGAATGCATTTTGGAGCATTCCGTTCTGTTCAGTTTTGTCCCCATTGACAATAAATGCGTGCGGTGAACGTATTGCACGTGCACTGAATCCTGACCCGTTCATTTCTATGGGGCTGTGCACATGAGCGGTGATTTTCACGCATTACTTGTGCGTTGAGTGAAAATAGCAGCATGCTCTATATTGTGCGATTTTCACGCGATGCAGGCCCCGTAGAAGTGAATGAGCTGCGTGAAAATCGCATAGAATCCGCAAGCAAGTGCGGTGCGATATTCACGCACGGTTGCTAGGTGACAGTCTATTCACTGTATTATTTTCCCTTATAACATGGTTATAAGGGAAAATAATAGCATTCTGAATACAGAATGCATAGTACAATAAGGCTGGAGGGGTTAAAAAAAAAATATAATTAAAAAAGTTAACTCACCTTCTACTCTTGATCGCGTAGTTCCCGGTCTCCTTACTTCTTGAATGATGAGCTGTGGGCTAAAGGACCTGTGGTGACGTCAGATCACATGCTCCATTACCATGGTGATGGACCATGTGATTGGAGCATGTGATCTGACGTCACCACAGGTCCTTTAGCCCACAGCTCATCATTCAAGAAGTAAAGAGACCGGGAACTACGCGATCAAGAGGAGAAGGGGAGTTAATTTTTTTAATTTATTTTTTAACCCCTCCAGCCTTATTGTACTATGCATTCTGAATACAGAATGCTATTATTTTCTCTTATAACCATGTTATAAGGGAAAATAATACAATCTTCAGAACATCAATCCCAAGCCCGAACTTCTGTGAAGAAGTTCAGGTTTGGGTACCAAACATGCGCGATTTTTCTCACGCGAGTGCAACGCATTACAATGTTTTCCACTCGCGCAGAAAAATCGCGCATTTTCCCGCAACGCACCCGCCTCTCAACCGGGCCAAAAATAAGACGCCCGTGTGAAAGAGGCCTTAGGCTCTCACAGAAATGTCAGAACGTAGCAACAGGCTATGTAAGCCATGTTTGGCCAATATTTATCTAATGCCCAGCTTAAAGGGGTCGTCAGAGTTCTATTTTTATGTAGGTGGGAAAAAAATAAAATAAAAATTCACCTTTCTAAACTCTCTCTGATCTACTGCTGACACTCTCAACCAGGCTGCAGCTGTGACTTGCCATATACCGCATGTCACTGCTGCAGCCAGTCAATGGCACACATCTTTTGAAAATCTCCAGCCACGTACGCTAAAACACACACTAACTTGGTCTCTGTCTGGATGCCAGCTAGTTTCCTGGCAGCCTCCCCTTCCGTAGGGCCAATCCCCCACACGCATACACTGTATTGGACATTTATTAAGACCAGAGTATTACACGCGGGTCTTAATCTGCCCAACTATGGCGTATACCAAATTCTCAGACCCTGACACCAGTTTTCTTATGTACAGGGGATGATAAATGCCCCCAATGTATTGCTCCCGTTACAGCTCCGGATGACAGGTGAGTAAATGTTCTAGTTTCCTCCTAATCTCTTACTCCTTCTTTACCAAACCATGTCATACAGGACGACAGCATCTACCAGAACACGCAAGATTTACACTGAAGCACAAGGCAGGAATGTGTTAACCAAACGGCGATATCAGAAGACCAAAAATCTGTAAAAAGTTATTAAAATATTTTAGTAATAAAAACTTTACAAACTGTAGCTGCTCAGTGACTATGTTTTTCCCCAAAAACAAACAAAAAAAAAAAACACGCGTCATACCAATAGTACAGTGTAACCCAGAAAAATAAAATTTGTCTCTATCATGCCATAGGCAAATGAATAGAGAAGTGTCTACTGTGATCGATGGGGGTGCCACTTATCGGATCTAATAACGATGCACTACTCTGAGCATAGGTTATCAATAGGGATGAGCAAATACCGATCAGCTGTTCAAAGAGGCCGCGGCGTTCCATGAGTGCCTAGGCCTATTTCTAGGCCAGTGACGTCACTGTACATTGGTCACATGACCTAAAAGCAGCTCAGTCCCATTCAAGTGAATAGGGCTGAGCTGCGATACCAAGGAAAAACGTTATACAATGTATGGCGCTGTGCTTGGTGAGCTGTGAAGAGACTGCAGCTCTCCGGTGAGCGCAGCGGCTTCCTCAAACAGCTGATCAAGCAGGGGTGCCGGGGGTTGGACCCCTGTCAATCTGATATTGATTGCCTATCCTCAGGATAGGCAATCAATATCAAATTCCCAGATAACCCCTTTAACAGAAAATACCTTCCCACACCAATGAAGATAAGGCACGTTGTGAGGCTACTTACCATTTTCTACATAAGGATGAAATGGCAGGACCAAGGCTAATATGACCCGACCTCGTGTTGGCTCAAGGACACTTCTCATTTCCTTCAGTAAGGTCACAGGCTGGTGGCAGCGATCAAGGAGGTTTAGGCAGCTAATGACATCATACTGGAAACCAGTACTCTGCCATTCGTCAATGTTAAGTACTCTAAAAGTATGAAAGAAAAAAAAAAAAAAGTTCATGTTATCAGTGGTAAAAAAATAGGAATTCGACTTGCCAGTAATTCGGTTTCCAGAGATTTCCTCATGACAGCACAACAGGAGGTTGTTCCCTTTGACCTTCTTGGGACAGGAAGCAGGGAGGTTAAAATGTCCTTCCCACCAGTGTTTTTCCAGATTACTACACCAGGATGGATGCGACCGATTTATTAAAATCATGAGAAAATCTTATATGCAATATTTACATAGCGGTTAGTAAGGGAGAGAATGTACGGGTGCCGTCATGAGGGAATCTCTGGAAACCGAATTACCGGTAAATCTAATTCCTATTCTCCAGTTCATCCCTCATGACCGCACAACAGGAGACGTACCAAATTATAATTTAGGGGGGGGGGGGGGGGGGGGGGGGCGCAAGTCTAAGGATAACATCTCTCAGATATTTATCATTAGATAAAAATAGCCTTTCATAGAATCAGGAATAAACCTAAGACAGAAACTTTTTGATTCTGCCAGAAAACTAAATCTTGATGACAGAATTTGTGAACCCAACTAAACAACTAACTCCGGATGTCTACAAAAGGTATATGCAAGAAACCGAGCCAAGCTGACAGCACTGGCGCATGGCCATCAACAATGAGGTAACCAAACTGTACCATTAAGGCCCCAATCACACGTCCGCAAAAGGGTCCGCACCCGTTACGCAATTTTGCGGAACGGGTGCGGACCCATTCATTCTCTATGGGCCAGGACGTGAAGCGGAGAGCACGCTTTGTGCTCTCCGCTTCCGCATTTGCGGAGCGCGGCCCCGAACTTCTGGTCCGCAGCTCCGCAAAAGATAGAACATGTCCTATTCTTGTCCGCAGCTGCGGACAAGAAAAGGCATTTCTATAGGGGGTGCCAGCCGGGTGTGTTGCGGATCTGCAATTTGCGGGTCCGCAACACACCACGGACGTGTGAATGGACCCAAACTTCATACCGGTGCAGGACAAGCTTGGGATCCCGTACCAGGGTGTTGGTATGAACTCAAGGAAGAAGAAGGAGAAAGAACCTTTGCGTCTAAACCAGGCCAACGGAGAACCCACCTGCCCGCATAGCTTCAAGGTCAGAGGCAGTCTTAAGGGTTTCACAAGATCTTTACATGGCACTAGCCCCGAGACACAGGGACTGAGGAGTGGCAAAAGGTTACAGGACCTGTGCAGTGTACATAGCCGCAGCTTATATGTGGGAGCACGGCTGTAAGGCCTCTCTCACACGACCATTTTGTTTTTTCTTCTGTTTATGGGCCGTTTTTTATACGGTCTGTATACGAAACCATTTAATTTCAATGGTTCCACAAAAAAAAAAAAAAAAAGGAACACATACGGAAATGCATCCGTAGGTCTTCCGTATCGGTTCAATTTTTTGCAGAACCATCTATTGAAAATGTTATGCCCAGCCTGATTTTTTCTATGTAATCACTGTATACGCCATACGGAAAAACGGAACAGAAACACAACAGGAACAAAAGATCCGTGAAAAACGGACCGCAAAACACTGAAAAAGCCATATGGCCGTGTGAAAGAGGCCCAAGTGTGAATGTGGACAGAGGAATTCACAGTCTCTATTGCTGTTTTGTAGCTCCTGGGTTGGCGTGCAGTGAGGGGAGTCTCCTTCCCGGAGGGACAGAGGTGCCCTTTAGGTCATGGGCATTAGGTGCAATGAAGGCAGGGTCCCTAATTTTCGCGACATCAGCATCCTTAGGTGAAAATAGATAGAATAAACAGAGAAGAGTTCAGTTGGGCATAAGTTTACATTTACTGAAAATCACTTGTCTTGAGGTAGATATACCAATTTATTGCCATAGAAGGGATAGCTGTAATCCATACAAGAGGAATTCCCAGTCAGGTTGGTGCTGCCCCCCATTATAACAGGTCGGGGTAGGATCTTTACTAAGTTTCAGTGCTCTGGTCACACTCATGTTCCTTTAACTTCAGGCTGACCCATACTATCTCCAGGTGTAGAGTATACAATACCCTATAAATCACATGGCCAGTACATATAGGTCTTGCACGTCTTGTATTACATACAATTTCCATTGATATTGTCCACATTGTCTATGGAGGAATGTGGCTCTAAATACAGCTTTGCACTAAACTGTAGATCGCAGATAGGCGCTGTAGGCTACTCCACTCCCCAAATGATAGTAGAGAACTACCGCTCATCTCCACTCTTTCGGTCAGACTGGGTCCTTACCAGAGGTCTTCACCTTAGGACCCCTTTAAAAAGGGACTTTTTAACCCCTGTTTCCTGTCCCAAGAAGGTCAAAGGGGAACAACCATGCGGGATGAACTGGAAATATGTACTTTTGCCAGGTACTGGGTGAATCCTAGGCTCCTACAACTTGCTGCTGGTATGTGCAGGCCTGTTTTATATTGGAAATCACATACTCACGAATGTGAAAGCGCTCCTAGTGCACAGAGCCCGTCCACCCATTACCAGCTAGCCTTGGGCTGCAGAAATATCTGCAACTGAAAATCTGTTCCATTCGCCTGAATGGGGCTTGCAGAACTCCATGCGCTCGCCGCCCCATTCAAATGAACAGAACTGATTTTCAGTCGTGGAAATTTCTGCAACAAAATCGGCAGCCTGTGAAGGCTCTCTTACACTTGCATAGAAAGCGGCCATACAGATTCAATAGATTGTTTGGCCGACAGCCATCGCTCCCAACTCCCCCATACACATACGTGTGCGGTTCGGGCAAACATGTATATGTATTGAGTAGGGAGACATGAGAAAGCAACTGTCAGACATTTTTGTTGGCCGGATCCTTCTCTATCTGGACATCATCTGTCGGGGGAGATTCGGGGGCTCCCCATACACATTAGACCAGTGATGGCTAACCTCCGGCACTCCAGCGGTGGTAAAACTACAACCCCCAGCATGCTCCATTCATTTCTGTGGCGTGCTGAGAACAGCCAAGTGTACATTTTGGGAGTAGTAGATTTACCACAGAAGCTAGCCATCACACCATTAGATTGACGACCAAACCCACCATTCTTGTCGGGTTCAGCCGACAATACACTAGTGCATACATGGCCAACCTGCGGCTCTCCAGCTGTTGTAAAACTACAATTCCATGCCTTGCTGCAGGCTGATAGCTGTAAGCAGTCTGGGCATGCTGGGAGTTGTAGTTTTGCAACAGCTGGAGGGCCGAAGGTTGGCCATCCCTGCACTAGTGTGTATGGGGCCTTAGGACCGCACCAGACATGTAAGGCTCCATTCACACGTCCGTAACGTGTTTTGCGGATCCATGAAGCCGCAAAAAACGGACACCGCCAATGTGTGTTCCGCATTTTGCGGACCGCACATCGCCGGCACTAATAGAATATGCCTATTCTTGTCCGGAAGTGCGGGTCCGCATTTCTAGAGCCGGGCCGCACATCATGGGGCCCCATAGAAATGAATGGGTCCACAATTCCGTTCCGCAAAATGTGGAACGAAATTGCGGACGTGTGAATGGGGCCTTAGGTTAGAGACCTCCAGGCTGGTGCCCAGAAGAGTCCCTGGGTCCCTTCATTCCAGCATTGGTGGAGGTTTTGACTCTCTGTCTCCCACTAGTGGAAAAACTGGATATAAACAACATGTGGGTAAAAAAAATACCTGTACTTTTTCTTCTGAAGTTGCCATATCATAGTCTGGGACATCTCTGTGACATAGATCTCCTCAAAATGTGGACTCATAACCCTTGTCACTTCCCCGTCTCCGGCTCCTAGATCCAGTAATCTATGAGATTTCCAATCCGGCCCGACTTTGAGAAGTCTCTGGAACTGCTCTGGCGAAAAGACAAACATCGACCCCCTCCCAAGGAGCCTGAGGACAAAAGGGAGAATGGCAGACGTGGTTAGAGCTTCCCTCAAACTACAGCTTTGTATGCATCGCTGACCCTGGTTCACAGTCATAGACCTGCCATATCATAGTTTATAGATTACCGTAGTGGACCCTTTTTGCTTTGGTTCACCAGGCATCCAAGGCCGCAGCTTCTTTGTTACAAAAAAACCCCCAAAAAAACACAACCATCATCACATAAAAACCGAACTGAGTCCAGAAGAAATGACTGACAGTCAGATGCAGGCCCATCATTGTGGACACGGAGTGCTTGTTATAGGGACTGTAGGGGATTAGAAGAACACAGCACCACGCCGGTTCACAGGCTGTGTGTGGTATTGCAGCTCAGCTCCATTAACGTCAAAGGCTCATGGGCACGTGTTCCGTGCCGGAGGCCACCATGTTTTTTTAATCTTGTACATCATAAGTCGGGTATGTAAACATGGCGGTCACTCAGAAGCTGAGCGAGCGCCATAGCTGCGGAAGGCCTGCTCTTTTATACAGCAAACACCCAAAGCATTATCTGTGATCAGTGGTAACCCGTTAGATGTTGTGGACCGTGGTCAACTGCAACCACGGCACCTGAGAGGTTTTTCCCTGGGAGCTATGTTCCTAGCAGGGCTCCATAGTGAATCTCCCCTACACTGGTAATTCATTGCAGTTGATGACAGAAGTGATCTGAGGATGACATGTTAAAGTCCCCTAAGTGAAAAAACAAGTTTTGAAAAATATAAAAATAAAGTTAAAAAAAAATATATATATATATAAATTCATATCACTTCCCCCTTTGGCCATATTAAAATAAAAATCAGTAGCGCTGCTGCATCTCAAAAATGCCTTGTACTATTAAGGCCTCTTTCACACTTGCGTTGTCCGGATCCGGCGTGTACTCCACTTGCCGGAATTACACGCTGGATCCGGAAAAACGCAAGTGTACTGAAAGCATTTGAAGACGGATCCGTCTTCAAAATGCTTTCAGTGTTACTATGGCAGCCAGGACACTATTAAAGTCCTGGTTGCCATAGTAGTAGTGGGGAGCGGTATGCTTACAGTCCGCGCGGCTCCCGGGGCGCTCCAGAATGACGTCAGAGCGCCCCATGCGCATGGATGACGTGCCATGCGATCACGTCATCCATGCGCCTGGGGCGCCCTGACGTCACTCTGGAGCGCCCCGGGAGCCGCACGGACGGTAAGTATGCTGCTCCCCACTACACTTTACCATGGCTGCCAGGACTTTAGCGTCCCGGCAGCCATGGCAACCATTCAGAAAAAGCTAAACGTCGGATCCGGCAATGCGCCGAAATGACGTTTAGCTTAAGGCCGGATCCGGATTAATGCCTTTCAATGGGCATTCATTCTGGATCCGGCCTTGCGGCAAGTCTTCAGGATTTTTGGCCGGAGCAAAAAGCGCAGCATGCCGCGGTATTCTCTCTGGCCAAAAAATGTTCCGTTCCGGAACTGAAGACATCCTGATGCATCCTGAACGGATTTCACTGCATTCAGAATGCATTAGGATAAAACTGATCAGGATTCTTCCGGCATAGAGCCCCGACGACGGAACTCTATGCCGGAAGAAAAGTATTTAATATGTATGCAATGCAAGGAAAAAAAAATTAAAATATAATTTTGCCAACATTGTTAATTCTTTTTTATTAAGGCTCCTTTCACACTTGCGTTCGGAGCGGATCCGTCTGGTGTCTGCACAGACGGATCGGCACCTATAATGCAAACGCTTAGATCCGTTCAGAACGGATCCGTTTGCATTACCATGAACTATCATTACTATGAACTATCATGTTTGTTCATGATAGTGCAAACGGATCCGTTTTGACTTTACATTGAAAGTCAATGGGGGACGGATCAGTTTGAAAATTGAGCCATACTGTGTCAACTTCAAACAGATCCGTCCCCATTGACTTACATTGTAAGTCTGGACGGATTTGTTTGCCTCCGCACGGCCAGGCGGACACCCGAACGCTGCAAGCATCCACTCAGAATGCATTAGGGCTGTACGGATCCGTTCGGGGCCGCTTGTGAGAGCCTTCAAACGGAACTCACAAGCGGAGCCCTGAACGCAAGTGTGAAAGTAGCCTAAACCACACAAAAAGCTATATTGCTGTATTGACCCAAAAAATTAAGGTAATAGGTACGTTTTGTCATATAGGGAATGACGTAAAAATAATACCCATAAATCTATGGCTGAATTGCCTTTTTTTTTTTTTTCAGTGTCCCACTACATTATATGCAATATTAAATAGTGCCACTTGTCCTGCAAAAAACAAGTCCTCATGCAACTATGTGAATGGAAAAAAAACAAAAACAAAACTGTATTGTCTCTGGGAAGGCAGAGAGCAAAAAGTAAAAAAACAAAAATGCAAAAAAATAAATAAATTGGGGTTAATACCAGGAAGAGTACAATGGGCTCTACTGGAGGTAATACAACTCACCCATTGATGGACGTCCTGGACATAAACATGCTGAAGACGGAGGACATAAAGGAGTGGTAGAGCTGTATAGACAACCAGCCCGACTTCTCGATGCTCCTGTTCAGGAAGGTCTGCGTTCCGTGATCCAAGAAACTCTGGACAAATATTGGTTGAAGATCTTCACTTAATTTCTCTTTGTCACACAAATACCACTGAGGAAGGAAGACAGAAGGTAAAGGATGGCGCCCGACTCCAACTTCCAACACAGCCTAGAAATAAATACATGTACTGCACCCCTGGCTCCACCAAAGATTAAAAGGGGTTTCCCCCATCAACAACATTAAGGGTCTATTCACACATTCGTGTGTGTTTTGCGGATCCACAAAACACGGACAGCAGCAATGTGCGTTCCGCATTTTGCCAGCACTAAGAGAAATATGCCCATTCTTGTCCGCTATTGCCGACAAGAATAGGACATGTTCTATTTTTTTCAGGATCGGAATTGCGGACCCGGAAATGTATGGGTCCGCAATTCCGTTCCGCAAAACGCGGAATGGAATTGCGGATGTGTGAACGGAGCCTTATCCAGCTGTGCACCTGATAGGTGATACACGAATGATCACTGGGACCCCCGCCAATCACAGGAGCGAGGGGCCCCGAGCAATGGACGGCATATAGAACCTCTGCTCCATTCACTGGCGGATATAGCTGAAAGCTGTACTCCTTGACCTCAGAAGGGTGGCTTCAAAAAGTTGCAAGTTGTGTGTTTGTGACTTTTTAAATGCAACTTTTTTTTTTTTCTAAAAAAAGGGGGCATGACAAGAGTTGGAAAGGGGCGAGACAAATTTATCTTTATTTCCTTCAGTTTTCTGGTGCAAATGAAGCTAGAAATCTACAGCAGCTCGGAGCATGGATTGCCGGAGGATTGGCCTAATATATGACGAGGCCTGTGCAAATCTGTGAGTAAGGCTAGGTCTACACGACGACAATAAGTCACGCGACACATAGGGCACAACTACACGGCAACATATGTCGCACAACAATTCTTATAATAGTAGTCTATGGTGTCGCACTGCAACATGCTGCGACGCGACAGTAGCAGAAAAATCCATCTTGAATGGGTTTTTTGCGACTGTTGTGTCAGTCACAGTATGTCGCAGTGCGACACCACAGACTACCATTATAAAAACTGTCGCACGACAAAATGTCGGCGTGTAGACCTAGCCTAAGGCCTCACGCACAGGACCATATGTTCAATCTGCATACAATTAGCTTTTTTTTTGTGGATCGGACGCAGACACATTCATTTCAACGGGGCCGCAAAAGATGCAGAGAGCAGACCGCGCACTGTCCGCATCCGTGTAACTGTTTCACGGCCCTGCCAAAAAGATAGAGCTGGTCCTATTCTTGTCCGTTTTGCAGAGAAGGAGAACACATTTTGAAAAAAATAAATAAAAAAAGATGGCATGCACAAGGCTGGGATCCGTGTTTTGTGGATCCACAATTTGCGGACCGCAAAACAAATATAGTAGTGTGCATGAGGCCTTTCACACAACCATATTTTGGTCCGCACGCGATCTATATTTTTACAGATTCATTTCAATGGGGGCTGCAAAAAATGCGGACAGTACATCGCCATGTCCGTTCCGTGGCCTGCAAAAAAGATAGAACGTGTCCTATTCTTGTGCAGAGTAGGCATTGTTACAAAGGGGCTGCAAAAAAGGATGCAACACGGACACAATCCGTATTTAGTAGATTTGCGTTTTGCGAAGCGCAAAATACATATGGCTGACTGGATGCATCCAAGCATATGAGGATTTGGTGTAAAAACGCAGAGAAATCTAAATCCATGTGGAAATTCTGTTTGTAAACCCGCACTCGTGTGCAGGTACCGCTACATAGACTTCATCCACACCCCATTTCTGGCCTATCTGAAGACATATACTGTACCCGACATACCCCAAAAGACTGGCAGCTGTAAGTGCGGTGAAAGATGGTCCTAAAAAGTACTGACTCAGGGAGGCCGAGTACCAATGCACCCAAGACTATCCAGATTTTTATTTATAAAAAAAATTTAAACCATGTATCATTTTCTTTTCACTTCGCACATATTTGCTACTTTGTGTTGGTTTGTCATATAAAATCCCAATAAAATACATTAGGTTTGTGGGTGTAACGTGCAAAACCTCAAGGGGTGCGAATACTTTTTCAAGGCACTGTAGCCAGCCTAGGGCCGAGCAGCGAAACGGCACAGAATTGTATTATGGCGTTAAAAATAAAATAATTCACAGAAAGGGTTGGAGTAAAATTAATTGGGTGGGGGAAGGGGCACAAACACAAAGGCTACATATGTGCCGGACAACTAATATTAAGGGCTCATGCACAACGTATTTTCTTTCCGCTTCTGTTCCGTTTTTTTGGTGGACCATATGCGGAACCATTCACTTCAATGGGGCTGTAGAAAATGTGTGCATTCTGTTTCCGTTTGTCCGCATGGCCGTTCCGCAAAAAAGTAGTGCCTGTCCGAATTATTGTCCGCAAATCACGGTCCGCGGCCCCATTCAAGTCAATGGGTCCGCAAAAAAAATAAAAAATACAGAACACACACGGAACACATCCGTATGTCATCCGTATTTTGGGGATCTATACTGCAGAAATACTATGCCCAGCCCATATTGCTCATGAGTTTAGTGATTAATAAGTTACTGTTTCTGTATACGATCCGCAAAAAACGGATCAAATATGGAAACCATACAGATATGTTTTGTGCAATAACGGAACGGAACAGGACTTAAATCAGAGAAAAAAAAAAACCTCAGATACGGAACAACGGATAAAAAAAAGGACCGCAATACCATAACGGTCGTGTGCTTGAGCCCTAACCCTGTAAGATATTCACAGCGATGTAGAGATGCTACTTATTGAGACAATGAATGCTAATAAGAACGTGCCCGGAGGTGCGAGCAGGCGACGTTCATGCCCCTTGTGGCCTGACGGTGAGAAGTGCATGTCCGTGAGGAGCAGATGGCGCCGCTCTGCCAGACAATGAGCAGGAGGAAGTCACACAATGTCCTGACGAACAATGACAAGTCACTCACTGCCGGCTGATGTCTAGGTGCCTCCTGCGTTCCATCACATCAGGTCCTCCACACCTTCTGGGATCATACATGGAGCAATGATCAGGGATGCAGACGGGCAAGTGCAAACAAAGAGGATGGGCTTGAGGCAATGGAAACTTAGACACATGAATGAAGGATCCCGGGATCCACTAAGTCTACACCCCCCCTACAGGATCTGCCAGAATAAGGCCTCACACGACCGTATGTATTTTGCGGTCCGAAAAATCGGATCCACAAAAAAATACGGATAACCGTGTGCATTACATATTTTGCGGAACGGAACAGCCGGCCCCTAATAGAACAGTACTATCTTTGTCCGTAATGGAGACAATATTAGGACATGTTCTATTTTTTTGCGGAACGGAAATACGGAAACAGAATGCACACAGTAACTTCAGGTTTTTTTTGCTGACCCATTGAAGTAAATTGTTCCGCATACGGTCCGCAAGAAAACAGAATGGACATGGAAAGAAAATACGTTTGTGTGCATGAGCCCTAAGGGGGTATTTACAAGAGGCAGACATGTCCCGTTCAGCTCTACGGCCGAATGCACATGGCCGTAGAACGCGGACGTGAGCGGTCCGTGGTATCCCGGCCTGACATCCTGCTGACAGCAGGAACGCACGGCGTCATTGGTTGCTATGACGCTGTGTGCTTCATGCCGCCGCACTACAGCAATACACTCGCTATTTGCGGTCCGCAGCACGGGCGTGGGGCGCGCACATTCATGTGCATGAGCCGCTATCAGGATAATCTTGCTCAGGAATAGGTGTCGTTTCTGCGCCTTATCAGAAGGAGACATCGATACAAGCAGCCAACCATGGATTAAAGGGATCCCCTGCCAAAAGCACTGATATGAAACGCCTTCTGATGGATTAAAGGGGTATTCCGCTTGTTACAAGTTGTCCACGGGATAGGGGATAACAGTTGTCCACGGGATAGGGGATAACTGTTAGATCGATCACCAGTACGAGGACCCCCCCCCCCCAAAATGAATGGCACAGCAGGTCAGGCATGTGCAGTGCTGCTCCATTCATCTCTACAGGAGATCTACAGCCAGCGAGTACAGAGCTAAGATATTTCCAGAACTCCTATAGAGATGAATGGAGCAGAAGTGCGCATGCGCGACCTGCTGCTCTGTTCATTTTGGGGCTTCCCATTCAAGTGATCATGGGGGGTAACCCAGCGGTAGGACCCCCACCGATCTAAGGGTACTTTCACACTAGCGTTTTCACAAATGCATTGCAAGAATGGATCCGTCTCTCCGTTTGTCATACGGACAAACGGATCCGTTTCGAAGGACGGATCCGGCATTGCGGTATTTTTTATGCCTGATCCGACACTAAAACCGGAATTTTGGACGGAGAAAAAAAAACCGCAGCATGCCGCGGTATTATCTCCGTCCTGAAAAGTCAAAAAGACTGAACTGAAGACATCCGGATGCAATATAGTAGTGTGCATGAGGCCTTTCACACAACCATATTTTGGCCCGCATGCGATCTATATTTTTTGCAGATTCATTTCAATGGGGGCTGCAAAAAATGCGGACAGTACATCGCTATGTCCGTTCCGTGTCCTATTCTTGTGCAGAGTAGGCATTGTTACAAAGGGGCTGCAAAAAAGGATGCAACACGGACACAATCCGTATTTAGTAGAATTGCTCTCCATTCAGAATGCATGGGGATAAAACTGATCAGTTCATTTCCGGTATAGACCCCCTAGGACGGAACACAGTGCCGGAAAAGAAAAAAACTGATCAGTCTTATCCTAATGATTCTGAATGGAGAGCAATCCGTTCAGGATGCATCAGTTCATGTTTTGGCCGGAGAAAATACCGCAGCATTAATTTCCATTGAAACGGATCCGGTATTAAGCGTTCCGGCAAATACTGGATCAGTTTTTTTCCAGATGACACCAGAGACACAGATCCGGTATTTCAATGCATTTGTCAGACGGATCCGCATCCGGATCCGTCTGACAAATGCCATTCGTTTGCGTCAGGATTGCCGTATCCGGCAGGCAGTTCCGGCGACGGAACTGCCTGCCTCAAGTGTGAACGTACCCTAATAGTTATCCCATATCTTGTATATAGGGGATAACTTGTAAAAGAAGTACCCCTTTAAGGGGCTAGAGCGCCACACAACGCACAGAGGCTCCTCCTTCTTGTGCTGCACAACAGCGCCACTGCTGGTCGGTGGCAGAAGTGTGTCTGTAAAGAAACAAAAAGGAAAGGCTACAGCCCATTAAAGGGGTTGTACAGGATTTAATAAACACGGGGGCTTTCTTCCAGAATCAGCGCCACCTTTGTCCATGGGACGCTCAGCGTGCTGCAATACCTGGTGTAACCGCTGGACAGGTGTGGCGCTGATTTTGGAAGAAAGCAGCCATGTTCTTCCAATCCTTGACAACCCCCCTAATACTTTGGATGGGAGGAAGTCCCCGGTAGTCAGACCCCCTTTCCATTTCCCACATGGATGAGGATTGAACAGAATGTGGCTGCATGTGGCAGACAATACACAGGCACCTATGGGCAGGCTGCAGCACAATGGACGTGTCCTCCCAGCACCTGTCACCCGCACCCCCATCCCTGTGCACACACCTGGTGGCTCACTTCCCAGTAAGGGGCATGGTTTTGGCTCAGCATGTTCATATACAGGGATCTACTCAGGTGACTCCTCAGGTACCGGCTGCTCCACATCTTCTTCACCACGGCCAGGCAGAGCACGTAGGTGAGTACCCAGCCGAGGAACAGTTTCATCTGAGCAGCCTCGGCTGATGTCCTCCGGAACCGAGCCCGTCCATGGCCCACATCGGCCCGAGGAGGCGAGTGATGGGTGGGAGGAGAGCAACCGTGCTGAGAAGGAGGGGTAAACGAGACTGGAAGAGGGGAGGAACCCTAGTCACCAGTCTCCGTTTCCACACGGACGTTTTTCAGGTGATCACACCACACAGACTGCAGAGGTCGCTCTCCGCGTCCAGGAGCCTAGCTGTACCGCTGAAGCCTCTCTATGGTACCAACTTCCGCTGTACACGTCTAGAATAGCTAGGATGATGTGGAAGTCACGTGCTACATACTCAGGGCACTGCTGGCAGGAAACCTTGTATGATAGAGTTTTGATCTAGCATTTTAAAGGGGCTGTCCTACAGAAACTTCTACAGTTTAGCCAGCACCTGGATCTGAATACTTCTGTAATTAAAAATTTGGTATAGCAACTGTATAGAGCCACCTGCTGTATCCCTTACGTCCTAACCAGTGGCACGGATGGGGTATTCTGCAAAGCCCCCTCCCCCCTCTGCTAATTAACCTTGCGGTTTTGTTTGAAGCAGTTTCTTTGTTTTTCTGGGTAAAAGCCGATTTGCTTGGATTTCCTTTCCTTCTTCCAGACTCAACAGTTAATTCTGTTTGTTTCTTGCAGCCATGTCGTCTACAGGAGACGGTGATCGGGACCCTGGCAGGAAGAATTCTGGCAAGAGACGCCATCTTTAATGCCACGACTGTCAAATTGTCCTGGAGGACAATTATTTATTTTCTCGATGTCCGCCCTGTAGAGTTGAGCTTCTTCCCCAGAGAAGATGTAGTTGACTGGGTGAAGAGCTACATGGAGTCCAACATGAATCAGGTGAACTCCTCTATAGAGGAGCTGAAGCAGGCTCTTATATCTAAGCGCCAAAGACCTTCCTCTCCTCATCGAGCCATGGAGGTACGGGGGCTCAGGATGCTAGAGAGGGATCTCTCTCTTCTTCCGAAGATGAGGATGGGTTTTCCTACTTCTTCCCTCCAGAGAAAGCCCAGCGGCTACTGAGATCCATCCGGTCGGGAGACCAGGATGTTGATCAGGGCGAAGCCTCAACGTCCGCCTCTAAGGGGCCCAGGGCCTTTAAAGCGGACGATTCCCTCCTGTCATTAATAAAGACTGAGTGGAAGAAACCAGAAAAAGGTCCCGTGCTGACCAAAAGATTTAAGTCTGTCTTCCCGTTAAGAGAAGATCAATTGTCCTCTTGGGGGCCAGTACCAAAGGTGGATATGGCCATTTCCAAGAGGACCATAGTACCATCGGACGACGGATCAAGTCTCCAGGATCCGATGGACCACAAGGCTGATTGCGCCTTTAGGCGTACTTACTCCTCTGCATCAGCTTCTGCCTCGGTCGCAATAGCGTCCTCTGAAGTGGCAAACTAAGTTCGTGTGCATGAGCCCTTAGGCCTAGGCTGCTAAGACATCGCCATCCCGCAATTAAATTTGTAGGCTGCCAATGGGAGAGTATCAGCGGAGGTGCAGCTACTTCTGTTCTACAGTAAACTAAATGTCAGGATAGGGGCTCATGCACACGACCATATGTATTTTGCATGTCCGTGCACATTCCGCATTTTGCAGAAGGGAACAGCTGGCCCATAATAGAACAGTCCTATCCTTGTCCGTTATGCGTACAATAATAGGACATGGTCTATTTTTTTGCGGAACGGACATACTGACAGGGAATGCACATGGAGTCATTTCTGTTTTTTGCAGCCCCGTTGAAGTGAATAGTTCAACATACGGGCCGCAAAAAAAAAAACTGAACGGACACGGAAACAAAATGAGTTTGTGTGCATGAGCCCTAATGCTTCTCAAGTCTATCTGATCAAGATTTTTTATCTTTTTCACCTGAGGATGGGTTTACATGAGAAGTAAGCGCACCAATCAGCGACATGTCCTACACAAGTCCGGCCTTGACATTCCTGTGCAGAGAGATGTTGTTAGTATAAGAGCAGGACATTTTTTGCCTCCCATGAAATGTATTTATCCTCAATCCACAGCACAGGATTGTGGTAGAAGAGACTGGGATCCCCACCGATCGTGAGAATGATTGGTGCCCGATTCCCCTCGTAGGTCAGCTAATAGTTGGATTACGACTACTGTCAATTAAAGGTAAGCTGTCACCAGGACAGACCCTCAGAAAAACGAGCCTGCAGCTGACGAGTTACCAATGAAGTCCTAGGCTGGTTTCACACTTCTGGTGTGAAACTCCGGCGCGCTGTTCCGATAGACAAACTGAGAATCGTCCGGATAGAAATCGCAGCATGCAGCTGTTTTTTTGTCCAGCCGAGTCTCTGCTTGTGTGCTGGAACAGGGTACGGATCTCTGCCATACCCGGCTGGCGGGCATTCCATTTGTATCTGGCAGCTCCAGATTCAGAGGATTCCGGTAGGCGGTTCTCTGCCAGAACAGCATGCCGGAGTTCACAATGGAGATTAAAGGAAGCCTTAGGGCTCATGCACACGACTGTTGTTGTCCGGTGCCCATATTGCTGCCCGCAAACAGCAGGTCCGCAATATACCGCCACCGACTGTTTGTGCACCGCATGACGGAGCCATGTTTTTTTTGTCTGTGCCTCCGAACTGCAAAAAAATATAACTTGTTCTAATTTTTTTTTGCGGTACAGACGGATCACAAACCCATTCAAGTTGAATGGGTCTGCATCTGTCTGCGCTAGCCACATGGACCCGTAAATTGGGGACCACAATTTGTCCGTGTGCATGAGCCCTTATGAATGTCTTGCAAGTCATAAGTTGGCATGGTATATTTAAACCCCACGAAAAAGTATGCTATATACAGAAGCTATAAGGGCATATCAGAAAAAATTTGAAAATTATTATATATATATATATATATACACACACACAGACACTCACCTCAAGAATTATTAGGAACACCATACTAATACGGTGTTGGAACCCCTTTTGCCTTCAGAACTGCCTTAATTCTACGTGGCATTGATTCAACAAGGTGCCGATAGCATTCTTTAGAAATGTTGGCCCATATTGATAGGATAGCATCTTGCAGTTGATGGAGATTTGAGGGATGCACATCCAGGGCACGAAGCTCCCGTTCCACCACATCCCAAAGATGCTCTATTGGGTTGAGATCTGGTGACTGTGGGGGCCATTTTAGTACAGTGAACTCATTGTCATGTTCAAGAAACCAATTTGAAATGATTCGAGCTTTGTGACATGGTGCATTATCCTGCTGGAAGTAGCCATCAGAGGATGGGTACATGGTGGTCATGAAGGGATGGACATGGTCAGACACAATGCTCAGGTAGCTCGTGGCATTTAAACGATGGCCAATTGGCACTAAGGGGCCTAAAGTGTGCCCAGAAAACATCCCCCACACCATTACACCACCACCACCAGCCTGCACAGTGGTAACAAGGCATGATGGATACATGTTCTCATTCTGTTTACGCCAAATTTGGACTCTACCATTTGAATGTCTCAACAGAAATCGAGACTCATCAGATCAGGCAACATTTTTCCAGTCTTCAACAGTCCAATTTTGGTGAGCTCGTGCAAATTGTAGCCTCTTTTTCCTATTTGTAGTGGAGATAAGTGGTACCCGGTGGGGTCTTCTGCTGTTGTAGCCCATCCGCCTCAAGGTTGTGCGTGTTGTGGCTTCACAAATGCTTTGCTGCATACCTCGGTTGTAACGAGTGGTTATTTCAGTCAACGTTGCTCTTCTATCAGCTTGAATCAGTCGGCCCATTCTCCTCTGACCTCTAGCATCAACAAGGCATTTTCGCCCACAGGACTGCCGTATACTGGATGTTTTTCCCTTTTCACACCATTCTTTGTAAACCCCAGAAATGGTTGTGCGTGAAAATCCCAGTAACTGAGCAGATTGTGAAATACTCAGACCGGCCCGTCTGGCACCAACAACCATGCCACGCTCAAAATTGCTTAAATCACCTTTCTTTCCCATTCTGACATTCAGTTTGGAGTTCAGGAGATTGTCTTGACCAGGACCACAACCCTACATGCATTGAAGCAACTGCCATGTGATTGGTTGACTAGATAATTGCATTAATGAGAAATAGAACAGGTGTTCCTAATAATTCTTTAGGCGAGTGTATATGTATATATATATATATATATATATATATATATATATATATATATATATATATATATAACACAAAGAAAATAGCAGCAGCACTACTTAACTGGTGGAGCCGAGTGCAAAAAATCCTCTGACCTTAGGCTGTCGGGTCAATTTGTTATAGATTTTTCAAAGAAGAGGCAGCACTCCAAGATACGGTGAAAGAAGACCCTCTTTATTTCCCCTGTGCGACGTTTCAACTGCTCATTGCAGTCTTTCTCAAGCATAACAGTGGTCAGCATTTACATTTATACCCACAATGCTTAGTGGGTCAATTAACACAGTAATTGACAGCAATATAGTCCTATCAAGTATAAAGACGTGAATTACAATAAAATATTATCATGATCGTAGATATAACATGTGTGCCGATTACAATCTTTACATACATCGTGCCATTTCATAAAAATCACAAATCGATAGACAGTACCAAGTGCATAAAGTGCCTTGTGCTTTGTGCCCAATTATAGTGATCACCTGTGTATATTAATTACGCGGTACAAGACCGCATGGTTAAAAAAGGCATGTGGGGTTGCAGGGTGTGGACAACATTTTGCGCCCCGCGGGCCTTCGGGTTTATGGGGATGGTCACTTGTGTGGTTCATCCTTATGGACCATACCCCCCTTTCTCCATAAAAACAGAATAAAACAATATATGTGGTGTCCCCTTAAGGAGTACAATCCTCCGATATTCACGATTTGATATCCTTTTTTTATATATACCTCTACATTTTTAGTTTTTTACTATAACCATGAGAATAGTGTGCATGACTTTATCATTCTCCAACTAATTTGTTCCTGATATAGCTTTTACGATCGTGCCCGGATCAACTCCGAGGGCGGCGTGGTGTTGAGGGTAAACATTTCCCGATTGCCAGGTAACGATTCACGTGACAAAGTCATGTGATCGGGAGGCTGGACAGGGAGATGTTGCCCTCCATTCCGTCGGCTGTGGGGTTGGCGCCGGGATGCGGATGTGCGCATTGGGTTTGACGTCACTTCCGGTTGCGTCTTCCCTTTGTGTAAGTCGGTATCCAGGATACCGGACATGCGCGGTGAGGCTACAGGGACGCCGAGATGCCTGCCATTATTACACTCCTCCACTATGTAAGTTTTTAACCATGCGGTCTTGTACCGCGTAATTAATATACACAGGTGATCACTATAATTGGGCACAAAGCACAAGGCACTTTATGCACTTGGTACTGTCTATCGATTTGTGATTTTTATGAAATGGCACGATGTATGTAAAGATTGTAATCGGCACACATGTTATATCTACGATCATGATAATATTTTATTGTAATTCACGTCTTTATACTTGATAGGACTATATTGCTGTCAATTACTGTGTTAATTGACCCACTAAGCATTGTGGGTATAAATGTAAATGCTGTGACACCACTGTTATGCTTGAGAAAGACTGCAATGAGCAGTTGAAACGTCGCACAGGGGAAATAAAGAGGGTCGTTTTTTCACCGTATCTTGGAGTGCTGCCTCTTCTTTGAAAAATCTATATATATATATATATATATATATATATATATATATATATATAATTGATCAGCACAGAATTTTGGATATAAAACACCACAAATGATGCACAAAATGCTTTCATTTAAAATTTAGAGAAGATAAGACACACAGGATTAGTATAATTTTTCACCAACTTTTACTGCAAAATGGAGTAAGGCCTCATACACACGACCATATGTATTTTGCAAAAAACGGATCCGCAAAAAATATGGATGACGTCCATGTGCATTCCATATTTTGCGGAACGGAACAGCTGGCCCCTGATAGAACAGTACTATCCTTGTCCGGAATGGAGACAATAATAGGACATGTTCTATTTTTTTGCGGAACGGAAATACAGACATGGAATGCAACTTCAGGTTTTTTTTTCTGACCCATTGAAATGAATTGTTCCGTATACAGTCCGCAAAAAACAAACAAAAAAAGGAACGGACATGGAAAGAATATACGTTCGTGTGTAGGAGGCCTAATACAAATGCCCAAATTATTATCCTACACATACAAAAAAACATCACTGCCCATCACAAAAAAACATTAATAAACAAAATCTAAGATTTTACAGATACAGCAGCAAAGTAATACGACTACAACCCTTCCTCCAGACTAAGTGCAAATATATAGAAGAGAATGCACTCCCTAAACCTACACATGAGATTACTATGACGCGTCGTAGGCTACGGCCACACAGTTTCTTTGGACGAGGTTATGAGGCAGATCTGCCTGCAGGATCCACCAAGAAGGAGATGTACAATTTATATTTCCAATTCCTTTTGAATCCACTTCTGGCTTTGGCTAAAAACTACAGGCAGATCTGCTTCATTACCTCATCCAAAAAACTGTGTGTGAACTTACCCTTACGTATAGCCACTCGGTCAGGTTTCCTGATGCAGTTTTAGAAGCTAAAATCAGGAGTGGATCATAAAAGGAGAGAAAGTGTAAAGGGCAGATAAGACTTCTTTTTGAATTCACACCTGGTTTTGGCTTCCAAAACTGCGTCAGGAAACCTGAATGTGTCACCGTACCCTAAGGTTACCTGCACACAATGCGGATTGGCTACGTTTCTTCTGCGTGGATTTTAATGCGAAAAAAATGCAGTGTAATATGGTACAAGCAAAGTGAATGTGATCTGACAAATCTCATGCACACTTAGTTTTTACTTCTGTGCGGACATTGACCTGCCGTGCGGATTTTAAAATCCTTTTTGAGCATTCCGCACTTTTTGTGGAGTGATTTTCCCCCGTAGACTTCAATGGGTTATTAACATAAACAGAAAATCCACACCAAAAATACAATAAATAGTGCGGATTTATGTTCTTTTTTTTTTTGCGGTTTTGTGCACACAAATCGGCACCATGCGCAGCCACCCTAAGGCTGAGTTCAGACGGGCGAGATTTTTGCGCGGGTGCAATGCGGAAGGTGAACGCATTGCACCCGCACTGAATTCTGACCCATTCATTTCTATGGGGCTGTGCACATGAGCAGTGATTTTCCCGCATCACTTGTGCGTGATTGAAATGAATGGGTCAGGATTTAGTGCGAGTGCTATGCGTTTATGTCACGCATTGCACCCGCGTGGAAAACTTGCTCGTGTGAATGGGGCCTAAGGGTACCTGCACACAGGTGCAAGAACATAAGATCCGCACAAATTTCTAACAGCGGTTTTTGGTGCGGATTTGATGCGGTCTTGCCGCAGATCTCACCCTTCATTGGAAAGGGTGAAATCCACAGCTAAAACATAATTGACATGCTGCAGATTTTGAAATCCACACTGCAGGTCAATTTCCGTAAAGAAAAAAAATCTGTAAAGTGTACATGAGATTTATGTAAGTTCATACACTTTGCCGATACTGTACTACGCTGCGTTTTTTCTGCACAGGAATTCGCACGTATTCCGCAACGTGTGCAGGAGGCCTAAATGTGGACAACATAAGATACCATCTTACGACAGTAACCGCGCGTGGAAATCTCCCCACCGCACTAGAATTATACCTCTATCCCAACAATGATACATTCTGGTGCGCAATTATTCATAGTAAATTAAAGGGGTATTCCGGATGCAAATCATCTCCTGATAGGGCATAACTGCTAGATTGGTGGGGATCACAGCAGACAGACCCCCTACTGATCACCAAAACGGGAGTCCTGTGTTTGAGTGGTGGCCGAGCATGCACGTTGGCTCTCCATTCAAAGTGTCTATCTCCAGCAGTCCCATAGAAATAAATGGAGTTGCAATGTACATGCTCGACCGCTGCGCCATTCATGTAGGACCCTGGATTTTGTTAGGGGTCGCAGCAGTTGGGAACCCGCCAGTCCGTTATCCTCTATCCATTGGACAGGGTATAAATTATTACTGGAATAGCCCTTTAAAGAGAACCTGTCAGTTTTGTTTTTTTTGTCCCTAAACAACCACCACAACCTGTTACTTCACATCTTTTACATTCTAAGATATCCTAATATGTAATAGTAGGAGCAGGATTGTTAAAAAAAAATCCTTTAGCATTATGTAAATTACCTTTTTGAAGTCAAGGAGGTTGAGCCTGGCAGGAGAAGAGTGTCACGGATGTAGTAGGGGAGAACACCAAAAGACAACAAAAAGAAAGGGGAAAGACACTAGGCCTCACCGAAAAAGGGTCACCACCTATAAAACCCTGCTCCTGGCCCTAACTCCTATCCGTATGGGCACCTCTCGATGGTAGCGATACCCATACACAGGAACCTAGAAAAAGAGTCAAGGATGAGCCCCCAGCTTATTAGAAGAGGATTCATGTGCAGCTACACTCAACTTGAAGTTACATTCACACGACCGGTCCACAAAATACTGATACCGTCCGTGTTGCATCTGAAATTTTTGCGGACCCATTAACTTCAACAGGTTCGTGGTCTGTGTTTCGTGGCCAAGTATAGGACATGTTCCATCCCTCTGCAAAAGGGACATACGATGCGTAGAGCACGTGGATCATCCATGCGCTTCTTGCACCCGTATGTTTGTTTCGCAAAAACATGGAATATGTCCGCAAAATGCGGACTACTGATGTCAATGGGTCTGCAAAAAGAATGTGGACAGCACAAGGACCGCTTCCATATCTTGAGGATCTGAGATTTGTAGATACCGCTACGTGCATGAGGCCTTGCTGTACATGCGTCATGACCAGAAGACAGTGGGCGCCGGTGTGAGATTTCAGACAGACTTGAGATGACATACCAGAGCAGACTGAGCGGGATTTGAGCATGGCCGTCCTTGACTCTTCTCCTAAGTGGCTCCCCCTCCTTGACTTCAGAACGGTAAATTACATATGGCGGAACCAGGAATAAGACACTTTTTTTTAATCAATCCTGCCCCTAACTATTCATGAGTGGCAGGGGTCATATTCGCGATTCGCAAATATTTTGTAGAATATTCGTCGAAAATCTCACTGAGATTGTGAAAACTCAGATGCGATGGTATATTCTAACCCCCAGGCGTTACCATGGCGACGGGGACGCTTGTCGGGGAGGAGTATGCAGAAGTAAAAAAAAAAGATGAATATTCTAAAAATATTCGTCATTTTTCCCATCTAAAGTCATGATTTATCCCTGCTTAAGTTGCTTGTGGGCCAATGACTCATTGGCCCACAAGCAAGAAGCAGGGAGGAATCATGTTTTCAGATGTAAAAAAATGACAAATATTCAATATAGCGAATATATAAGCACTATATTCAAAATATTCGCAAATTCTCGAAGTTGCAATATTCGAGATAAATATTCGTAATTCGAATATTCGCGCTCAACACTACCCCTAACATTACAAAGGAGGGCACCTAGAAAGCGAAAGAGGTCAAATAAAGCTAGTGACGGTGGTTTAGGGACAAAAATCTGTTTACGGGTTTTGCTATAACTAAGGCTATGTGCGTTCCTTATGCCACCAACAGCAGTAACTATACTGGTAGTGTTTCAGGAGTCGCAGTTCATTCCGTGGAGACTGTTCTGGATGTCGGAGGGGTCCCCGCTCTCCAGCTGTAGACAGACGGTGCTGACAGAGGGACACCCTTTCTAGGAACGGTATAATGTAGTGTTCTAGTGAAAGCTGCTCCAGAACTGTAAGTACTAAGACAGTCACGTGGGAGCAGTGACTGGTCCTATTTCCGCTGGTAGCAGGGCTCATGTAGTTTTATCTATATATGTACTAAGAACGTCAAATTTATTACAGCACCTACCGTCATATAAATGCATATGTATGTATTATTACTTTATATACAATATAAAAGGAAAGGCAGGTCTCTTACCCTTTTTCAGGAGAACCGTGGCACCATAAAAAATAAAATATCACATGTATTGTGCTTTAATTTGCCGTGCATATGCGCGGTAGAATCTGTGCCGCAAACCTGCATTGTCTGCATGCACCCCAAATCTATTGACACGACCGTGCAGCGGACCGGGCACTGGCTGTATGAACTCCACTTTGTGGTGCGCACCTATTGACTTCAATGCACTGACCCGGAAGCCCACGGAAAAACACGGGAGCCCTTCCGTGAGCTTCCGGCTCTGTGCCTCCTCATGTCCTATCTTTCGCCGCCTCTAGTGGATCGCTGAACCATTGAAGTCATTGGGTCCGCACCACAATGCTGAGTTCACACGGCTGGTGCCTGTTTTTTTTTTGCGGACCCACGGTCCACAACACAGGCATGGCAGTACCATGGCAGTGTGAATGTACCCCAAGGGGCCGTTCACATTAACGTACTCCAGACGTATTGTCAGTCTGCATTACTCGCGTGAGTCATGGCCCACAAGTTTAACTGAGCTGGACTTACCTCATCATAAGATGCTAAGAGTCGGGTCAGCTAAACCCACGGTCGGACTGTGACGCGTACAAGTATTATTGACAGATAAAGCCTCATTCACACGTGCTCAAATCCATGAGAAGGTGGTCAGTGATGCATCCGTGTTGGGTCCGTTTTTTGATGTCCGTCTTGCATCCTTGTTTCACTGACACTGAACAGCTGAAAAATAATTTTCAAAGCATCTCTTCTTAATGATCCGTGAAATACGGATGCAACACGGATGGCATCAGTGTTTTTCACGGACCCATAGACTATAATGGGCATGAGGGATCCGGGAACACGGACCAAGATAGGACCCACGGACCGTGCTAAAACACTGATGTGTGAATACACACATTGAAATGAATGGGGACATGTGCTGTCCGTGGAGAACACGTACGTGAAACACTGACGTGTGAATGAGGCTTAATACACACAAAATACGAGATGTTTCACTATAGATAACCCCTCAGGCTTTTTCTGGCTAAACATTACAGGGGTTTCTTTCGGCAGTCCTCTGGAAAGGCCAGCAATATCAGATCGGTGGGGGTCCGATCAGCTGTTTAAAGGGGCAGCGGTACTTGTGCCAGCACTGTAGCCTCTTCAATGTTTACTTCAGTCCATGTACCTGCACGTCATACGTAAGGTAGCCGCGGTGAAGGCGATTGCAGCTTTGTCCCATTCAAGTGAATAGGGTGACGTTGCAAGAGCCTGCACTGCCACCAAGTAGATGGGGTGCAGGTGGACGGATGGAGGTAAACACTCATTGTTTGCACAAGCGCCACAGTCCATTCAAACAGCATGGTGTGCATGGGTGCTAAGAGGAGGACCCCCACAGGCCTGATCCCAGAAAAAACCCTTTAAATGGCCATCCATGTACTACATGGGTGCTCCAAGGTTGCTAGCTTGATTGGAAGAGGGACCCCCAACAACACCTTTAATTTCATAGCTGCCTATAATAGATTTCGATTGCATTTCTGGAAAAGAGTTACCAGGAGCAGGTTCCAGGTCTGCTCCGTACGTACAAAGAGCGACAGTTTTACGGTCAGAAATTCACAAAAATAAAGGTAAAGAAGGAGTCCTCCATAATGGTCAGATGTCGAATAAGGATTGACACCAACTATAAGGCAC
This sequence comes from Bufo gargarizans, assembly GCF_014858855.1. Taxonomy (NCBI): domain Eukaryota; kingdom Metazoa; phylum Chordata; class Amphibia; order Anura; family Bufonidae; genus Bufo; species Bufo gargarizans. Next base: position 137,502,268 of record NC_058087.1, on the reverse strand, counting down.
CGGTGAGAAAAGTCACTTCATATTCAGCTGCTCAGTTTGCGTTGGCCACGTGACTGGTCCGAATGGAGTATGGCTTCCATATGATAATCTGTATGACGGCTATACACAGAGGGACGATGCAGGTCAGGTAGAACATGGCGTCATGGAGGCCTAAAAATAAACTGAATTGAAACGGTAATTTTATTTAAAAAAATTGCAACCATTTCTGACCAATGTCATAGAAATACATACGATATCAATATAACATAGTATATACTTGTGTGTATATATATATAAAAAAAAATATAGCCTCATCCCGCCCAGTGACGGACCGCTGTGGTCACGCGATGTGATGTCCTGCATACGGATCTCGGACCCAAGTAGTACTTCAAAAGGCAAGTATATTATTACACCATCTCACCAGCAGATGCCACCAAATCACCATTATGTGATGGCCCTAAACAGTAATCAATCATAACATTTAAAGGGGTCCTTTGATATTGTTGGCCTATCCTCAGGAGGGGCCCGACATTGGCACACCCTGCCAATCAGCCGCTCTGGAGTGTCGATGGAACTACAGCTCCATCCATTGTACGCAGCACTGCTCCCACTGAAGTGAACCAAGATTGTAAAACCACGAGGACCTTTCACCGATTATGACAATGTGAACTAACTATACAGACATATAGAGCGGCGCCCGGGGATCTCACTGCACTTACTATTATCCCTGGGCGCCGCTCCGTTCTCCTGCTATGCCCTCCGGTATCTCCGCTCACTAAGTTATGGTAGGCGGAGTCTGCCCTTGTTCTGCTGTAGCGCTGGCCAATCGCATCGCAGAGCTCACAGCCTGGGAGAAAATAACCTGCGATTGGCCAGCGCTAGAGCAAAACAAGGGCAGACTCCGCCTACCATAACTTAGCGAGCGGAGATACCGGAGGGCATAGCGGGAGAACGGAGCGGCGCCCAGGGATAATAGTAAGTGCAGTGAGATCCCCGGGCGCCGCTCTCCATGTCTGTATTCTTAGTTCACAGTGTCATAATCGGTGAAAGGTCCTCTTTAAAACATGTACGATCCCGATGCGCTAATGAAAAGGTATGGACAGGGGAATAAAGAAGGTATGGATCTTGTAGGAATAAAGAAATTAAGGTCTAAGGCCTCAAAACGGGTAAATAACTTTCAATAAACTTACCATAGGGATTCCTCTCCTTTCCAGTGATGCTGCTGCACGCTCTTCCCCACCACTGACTTCAGGCAATGATGTATTGTCCGTACTGATGACACATAACCTGCCATGATGGCCAACAGATGCCTGCAGCAGCAACGCCGCTGTACATCACACGGTGACATATCGTGTATAGGAGTTCAGTGGTGCAGAAAAAGAGACAAATCTTGTGTTTCTTTAACCTTTTAGTTTTTGCGTTTATATTTTTTACTCCTTGCCTTTCTGGGGCCATAACTTTTTTATTTTCTCCGCAACAGTTTTATGGGTTTTGTTTTTTATGGCGTTCCCTATGCAGTAAAACTGACCAGATACTTTCATCCTTCAGAGCACTACGATTCCGGCGATACCACATATGTATAGTTTTTCTTGCGTTTTTATACTGAAAAAAAAAATAAAACCTTGAAAATGTTGTATTTTTTGTCGCAATATTCTGACCCCTATAACCTTTTTGAAGTTATGTGTACTTTTTTGTGGGACGATTTGTACTTTTCATACCATTTTGGGGTGTGTACGACTTTGTGGTCACTTTTAAATTTCATTTTTTTGTGGGAGGAGAAGCGAATTGGCCATTTTGACTTTCTTTCAGTTTCGCCATTTCCCGTATGGAATAAATATTTGTATATTTTAATAGTATGGGCATTTTCGTTCATGGCGATGCCCATGATGTGTATTTTTTTTAATGTTTTTTTTATTTTCATTTTAGGGAAAAGGGGATAATTTAAATTTTTATACTTTTATTTATTTATTTTTACAATATTTTTTTTTTATAGTTCCTATAGGGAACTATAACAAGCAATCATTAGATTGCTTCTCTCAGACTCCAATGCATTAGCATTGGAGTCTATGGGGATTATACTATGTCCCTATGGAGCTCTAGAGGTACCCTAGGAACTAATGTGCAGCAGCCTCCTGTCACATAGAAGCTGCTGCACACACACTCCGACTCCCCCGATCCCTGCCAGCCTGCGCTTTTGGGTTTCAGCGCGTACACATACCGTAGTCACGTTAAATATTAGTCCCATAGAAGTAAACAGAGCGGTGGCTGTGCTTGCGCAGTGCTCTTTCCATTTGTTTCTATGGGACTTCTGGAAATAGCCTTTGGGGGCCCTGTTCTAGATACAGGCGCGGATTTCAGAGGTGGGACCTGCACCTATCTGACGTTGGTGGCAAAGCAATCTGCCACCAATGTCTGAGGTGACACAACCCTTTTAAATCAATAAATGCAAAGTTGTACTCCTCCTGCTCTATAACAGGCTGCCTGCAGATCAGACACATGTTCAATATGACCGTTCCCTTTAAATCACCACCAAAACTGCTGAAACTTTGCAATATTCTTGTCCTACACGCGTGATCCCCATGCTGTGATAGCAATGACTGCTGTTTTTGTGTATGTATAGCAGATCCCTTGCATAGAATAGGGGACCGGACACAGCACATCAACACCGATGGGGTCACTGACATCTTTTTGGTGCCAAGTATATTGCGGTCCAGGATTTATTAGAAGAGATTTACCAGTTAGGCCTCTTTCACACATCAGTGAATCACAGACGCATCCATTGACTCTAATGTGTGTATTCACAAATCAGTGGGCCTGTGGAAACACCGCGGAAGCGCGCCCAATTTTGTCCGTGATTACGAATCCCTCACACACATTATAGTCTATGGGTCCGGGAAAACCATGGACGCAACATGGATGCCGTCTGTATTTGGTCACTGGTCATGGATAGTGATGAGCGAACTTCTGTTTTAAGTTCGGCGTCTAAAGTTCGGCTTCCGGTTAGCGGAGAATCCCGATATGGTTCCCGACTTCCGTTGTGGTCCGTGGTAGCGGAATCAATAATCGGCCATTATTGATTCCGCTACCACGGACCACAACGGAAGTCGGAATCCATATCGGGATTCTCCGCTAACCGGAAGCCGAACTTTAGACGCCGAACTTAAAACAGAAGTTCGCTCATCACTAGTCATGGACCATTGGTAGGAGACGCTCTGGAAACTAATTTTCAGCCTAGCAATGTCCGTGGAATAAGGATGACACACGGAGGGCAAAAACTGACCCAACACAGATCCTTCAAGGATGAACCACTGGCCATCTTGTCACGGATGTCAACATGGACATGTGAATGAGGCCTTAGAATGTACATACACAACACAGTATATCAGCAGCGCGCAGCTCACCTGGGGTCCGGCTGATCCCCTTTGCTAGTTAATTGTTCATATCCATACTGATTCAGAATAGTGACAACAAACATGGGTGCCAGGGACTGGGCAGGCTTTGTGAAGAGGGCATTTGTCCCAAAAACCATCGAGGATAGCGGAGACCTAAGAAAATTTAAGAAAAATAAAGAAAAAAAACTGTATTTTATGTAATAAGTGATGGGTACAAAGCAAAATTAACAAACTCCTGATAAGAATACACTTTTTGTGCAGATGGTGCCTGGAGACCAGAATACTAAGACTAAGCAACTTCATATTTTCAGTTCATTTAAAGGGGTTTTCCAAGATCTTTTTACTGATGACCTATCCTCCTCTGGATAGGTCATCAACATCTGATCGGTGGGGGTCCAATGCCGGGGACCCCCTCCAATCAGCTGTTTGAGAAGGCACCGGCTCTTACAGTAGCACCGCGTCTACATCGGTCATATGGCCTATGGCGCAGCTCGGCCCCATAGAAGTGAATGAGGCTGAGCGCAATACCAAGTGACAATGCTACTGTGGGCAACACTGCTTCTCAAACAGCTGATCGGCAGGGGTCCCGGGTGTCGGACCCCCAGCGATCATATCCAGAGGATAGGTCATCAGTAAAATGATCTTGGAGAATGCTTTTAAATATTAGTTTACAAAAAAACAGAAGAGGTTAAAGGGGTTGTCTCATCTGAGACAATGGGGGCATATCGCTAGGTTATGCTCCCATTGTCCAATAGGTGCGGGTCCCACCTCTGGGATCAGAGCGGGCCAAAGTGGTGGCTGGAGGACTCCGTTCCGGCCACCACCAAGCGCTCTCCCCATAGAAGTGAATAGGAGCGCACCGCGCATGACCGCATTCACTTCTATGAGCCCAACGGAAATAGCCGAGCCAGCGCCCGACTATTTTTGGTGGCCTCATAGAAATGAATGGAGGGCTGCTGCGCATGCGCAGTGCAGCCTCCACCACTTTCGGGGCTCTGTTTAGGAGATAGGGGCGGAGGGGCGGATCCCAGCAATATGCCCCCATTGTCTCAGATGAGACAAACCCTTTAATATAGCCACGCTGATTTATGTGTACACAGATGGTACCAATATATGATGTAACAAAGACATAGGACTCTTCTCGTGAGAATGTGGATAAGGTATTGTAATGATATGATGCAGCGGAGTAGCTATGCGGTCTGCCGGGGGCGTTCCCCTCACCATACCAACGCTGACTGGACTGCTACTGCTGTAATCGGGGACTCACTTATGAGACCCAGCGATGCAGCTGAAAATTAGTGGCAGGCCGCAACTGGCAGATGTGAAGAGAAGCTGCCCAGGGGTGGCCCCTGCTATGATGTGACATTATATAGGCAGTAAAAAAAAATCAGTGGCCGTCACCATGCGTCAGTGTCACAGTCACATCTGGTAAACAGCGGGGCTCAATCTCCTGGAAATATGCGACTCCAATTACATTCACTGCACATAGATCGATCATATGTCACGTCGATCGGAGATAGTTTAACTCGTATGGCCGAGCAATGGTTAATTTGATCATTCCTTCACATACGTTTTTTTTATTATTGCCGGCGGCACATCCCTGATTTACAGCTTGAAAACGATGATTTTCATTTTCTCATAAAAGATACGATCAAAAACACATGCGCGTTCCCTCGGGTGTCAGCTGACATATTTACAGGTGTCAACGATAGCGATTGAGCGTTCGAAAGTGCGATTGCCTGATCTTTGCCCATGTAAATGGACCTTCAGAAGCGAGCTGTGCGGTCTTATGTCTGACAGGAGAGAAAAGCACTAAACCGCTTTGGGGCACATTTACGATGACCCGCGTTTTCACGCTTGTCTTCGTTTCCCCAAGGACTATCCTAATTTATAACGAGGCACGTACCACACCCGAAAAAATGACGCCAGCCCCATTTTCGCCAACAGGTACACCAAGCGTTTCCAGGCGTACATGTTAGTAAGTTTACAAGGGTCCCGTCCCCAGCACAGGCCCCTATTAATATAGTCGCAAAAATAGTCGCAAGTCCCTTGATAAATGAATTGTGTTCTACATGTGGCCAGCAGAATTTTGGAATGGAATGGAAGAACCCCAACATGGCCTCATAGGGGGTATGGGGTTGCACCACTGAGATGGGGTAGGGGAAAAGTGTCTGATCCTACTGCTGGGACCCCCATTGATCAGGCGCTCTGCCACTGCATTCAGCTCTAGGGGGCTGCCGGAGATAGGCGAGCGCTTGTACTCTGCCATCTCCCACAGAGTTGAACGGAGCGGCAAATACGTATCCATGTCCAATCAGGGTGCGTGGGCCCCTATTCCCGTGACCGCTGGGGCCCCCACTGATCAGGCACTTATGCTGTGAATGTGGGGATAAGTGGTCTTAATGGGACAATACAAAAACTGTAAAAAGAAAGTATTTACAAAGCTTTTGCTGAGCTTTTTATATACACTGTGAAAATAGGTAAAACGGAGGAAATTTGGATGTAACACAAGGCGGATGTGCCTTCATGTTTTACTCTCTACACAGTGACCTTGGAGATGAAGAATACCAAAAGCAGTCTCGCAGGAGAGATGGGGGAGCACCGCTGCTAGAATTCTTCACATACTTCACAAAATTCTTAGGACAGTGTTCAAGGAGCAGAGCGGGACAATGAGGACAGGGAGGCTTGTGGTCTGCAAATCGTGGATCCGCGAGATACACATTTTTATCAATGGGTCAGTGATCCGCATTTTGCAGACGTATGGCAGGTCATTTATTAAGAATGGCGTTTTAGACGCCAGTCTTTATAAAGCCCCTGCTCTAGCGGTGGATCGCCGAAGTTATGTAAAGGCACCGGCTTCCTTGCCGTCTTAGGCCCCATGCACACGGCCGTGTTTTTAGACCACCACTGATGTATTGCAGGGTGGTCGTAACCATGGAAACGAGCAGTGTATAATGTGATGGAAAAATGATTCCAGCCAGCAAAGGAAGCAATATGGACAATCACAATACATTAGTAAGTGCCTTGTATTAACTTTCTCTACATCATAAATGCCATTTGCTGAAGTGAGAGAAAACCCTTTAAGGCTGGCAGCAGCATCCACACGCAGATTATTGCTGGGCCGCGCCTCTGCTTTCTGGCCGGCACCTGTACATGCCCGCGTGTATAGGTGTGGCCCAGCAATTAGTAGTGAGCCGCACCGTGTATGGCCAGCCTTATGTTGGGCTACACCTAGACTTTTTGTAAAACTTTTCATTGAGCTACAGTTGTATCGGAATCAGTAAACTGACTTGTTTGCAAACTTCTGCCCTGCAACTGTCATTTGTTAAAATCAATGAAAAGTTCTACAAAAAGTGAAGGTGCAGCCCCATCTGTAGCGTCCCTTTAAACATGATGGGGTTAATCTGGATCTAGAAAAAAAAACATTTGCACAGTTACACAGAGCGCAGGTGACACTGGAGAAAAACAAAGCAGCAAGGGGACCTTGAACTTATGAAAATCGCACCGTCAGATGGCGATGCAAAAGGGATGAGCCGAGCTAAATATTTGTAGTGAAACAGCCTAAAGATAAAATAACAAGAAGGCTCTGTTCACTCTTCATTTTTGCTTTACACTGCAGGTATACATTGAGACTCTTATTATGATGCCATAATGTTTGGCGCAGATTCCATGCCAAAAAGCCAGAGGCAAAACATTTTTTTTAAATAAAAGGTCATGTCATTTCTTGGACAGACTCCGCTGGAAGCTTCATTTAATGGTTTAGCTTCATTAAGAAGGGCTAAACTGTGAGCCGGTCTGCGGCATTCAAACTGAAAAACCGCGGCAGTAACCACTGGGCGACGTATTATCTCCTCTGTAATAAGTGCACTAACAATCTCTTTTTGGGTAGCCTGAATGTGTCACAGACCGAGGGGACGGATCTCATTCACAGCGAGCAGAGGAATAATAGGTCAGATAATTATGACAAGTTTTGCAAGATGTGCCAAGCATAATCAGGTCAGCCATAACAAAGCATGTCAAATAGTCGGAATGGCTCTTCCTCAATTAAAGGCAATGTGTCACCCGGATAATTTTTTTAATTTTATAATCAAATGAGTATATTTTTTTCTTTATTTTTGTAATATCCCCTTTTCTATATATATATATATATATTTTTTTTCTTCAGATTTTCCAGCACTGACCAGGAGAAGAAGCAAGTCAAGCAACCTGTAAAGCCTTATTCACCTGCCCGTGATGTAATCCATGATGAGATGGTCAGTGAAGACTTCCATGAAGAATCAGAGTTTGGTCCAGGTGTCCGTTTTTTGTTCTCCATGTGTGATCTGCGTTCGACGGACCCTGCACAGCTGAAAAGTAATTTTCAGGTGCATCTCCTACCAATGGTCCGTGAAACACGGATGGTGTCAGTGTTGGGTCTGCTTTTTTTACGGACCTCTAGGTTATAATGAGCGTGATGGATCCGTAAATGTGGACAAATATAAGGCATGCCTCCGTGCTAAAAACACGGATGCGTGAATACACATGTTAAAATGAATGGATACGTGTGCGGTATGTGGAGAACATGGACAGCACACGTCTGTGAATCATGGACATGTGAATAAGGCCTAAAACAGATGCTGTAAATTTGGCCTCATCCCTCTCTCCGCAAGTTACTTGACACCTTCCCCTGTGACTACCCAGCAGTAAACACAGCTGAAGCCACCCAAACATAGAAGATAGGGTCATCTGCGTATGTGACGTGCAGAGACAGACACGCGACACGGATGCTATTTCAGATGGCGCCTCCCTGTAGAACAAATAACTAATCAACAAACAAACAAAAAAATTGTAATTAAAACAACTTTTTTTAAATATTATAAAAAATAATAATAATAATAAAATTCCTTCTCAGGGTTGTACACCCCATTTATTTGACACCACATGCATCACTTACTTGCGTTTGTACTTTGCAAGATCCGCATCTACAATGTCAGCCAGGGGTAGATTAAATATGCTAAATGATGCTTGAACTAACACCCTGTGGAGAAAAGAATGTAAAAATAAATGTAGCTAGAGCTATAATTCAATATGAAAACATTAGACAGAAATCACCAATAAAAAAGGAATTAAAGGGAATCTGTCACCTATTTTGAGCATATAAAACTGTTAACATAGCAATGTGCAATAACGTACCTTCATTCCAGCAAGGGTCTTCTTTCTTTTATTCAACTTTTCATTTCAGATTTTTCTGATATGCTAATTAAGCCTCAAGGTGCCCAGAGGGGCGTTATTACTCAGTGCCCAGTAACGCCCCCCTGCAGTGCCCAGCCTGCCTTTATTTCAAGCCCAGCACGCCTCCTAAGAAATAAATTTACTCCCACATCCTTGCCGAACGGCGCCCCCTCCACTACGTCATGTAATTTATTCACCCCACCATCCTTGCGTCCTCCTTTCTTGGCCTCCGAAATCTCGCGCAGCCGCAGTATCGCTGACTGCCTGCGCCTGTACGATACTCCGGCTCCTGAGGCAACAGCGCTCTGATTACGTCACTGGGGGCTCAGCACATGCCGGAGCCGGAGTATCGTGATACTGATCAGTGGGGGTCCAACAGCGCTACGGGACAATTAATGGCCTCAACGGTGAAGCACAAGGTTTTGTTTTTATTTTTTTTATTTTAGAGCGTGTCCGAACCCATAGAAATGACTTTCCACCGCTGGACAACCCCTTTATGTATGTTCACACATGAACCCACGGTAGGAATCCAAGGCTAAAGCTTGGACTTCTCCTGTAGACGTGCCAGCGGATCCGCATTCAGATTAGGGTCATTGTACTCCAATGGGGCTTCTCTGCGGCCTTTTGGTTCAGCCATAATGAACATGATGTGGATTTTAAAGTCCACAATGGGTTCATTACTACACAAAGAATTTTTCTGCAACACGTGAACGGGGTATAAAATATTTGATGGCCTTTCATTATGTCTGGATTCTAATCTGCTCCTAAAATGCTGTTGAATCCTGAATGCGTGAACGTGGCCTTATAAGTATCTCTCGCATAAGGGAGAGCTGCGGTGCATAGAATTGTGGGAGGACACGGAAAAGTGAGTGCGAATGAGAAGAGGAATCCATCAATGTTAATTCCGTAACTGTAGTACACTGAATAGGAATAGCACATGGGCATTATTCGAGTTCAGCATTTCTACGAATACAATTATACATTCCAGAGGATAAAATCATTTTTACCCAGTGGTCAGGGAGTTTATTTTGAGCAGCCACAACATTAAAAACTGTTCCAACAAGACCTAGTGGCTTGGAACATGGAACCCATGCTGGAATTAAAGGGCATCTGTCAGCAGTTTTGTACCTATGACACTGGCTGACCTGTTGCATGTGCGCTTGGCAGCTGAAGGCATCTGTGTTGGTCCCATGTTCATATGTGCCCGCATTGCTGAGAAAAATGATATTTTGATATATGCAAATGAGCCTCTAGGAGCAACAGGGGCGTTGCCATTACACCTAGAGGCTCTGCTCTCTCTCTGCACTTTGACAGGGCCAGGCAGTGAAAACGTCATCACACCTGGTCCTGTCAAACAAAGTACAGAGGGCGCAGCAGTTGCAGAAAAAGCAGAGCCTCTAGGTGTAACGGCAACGCCCCCGTTGCTCCTAGAGGCTCATTTGCATACAATGAAACCTCATTTTTCTCAGCAATGCGGGCACATATGAACATGGGACCAACACGGATGTCTTCAGCTGCCAAGCGCACATGTAACAGGTCAGCCAATGTCATAGGTACAAATCTGCTGACAGATGCGCTTTAAACCAATGTATGCCTGCTTAAAATATACAATGAAGTTCTGACCTAATACGTGAGGGATTATTAACTATTCTGGATTACCGGACAGTCACACAAATGTTTAAAAAACTTAAAGGATATTTCCAGGCCACGGCAAACCCTGCAAGCCCAGCTTAGATACTCAGAGTTTGCTCATGCACCAGGGAGAGGAATGGTTCCAGCACGGTCAACATCGGAACGGACCACCCCATCCACTGGCCAGACTGGTAAAAGACATGATGTCGGCAGAAGCAGAGGAGGAGCATCATGTGCCGGGTTACTGAGCAGATGATCCAAGCAACTTTGAGACTGTAAGTATATGATAATATTTCTTCCACAGGCAAGAGATGAGTAATTAAAGGGGTTGTGCAGTGCAAAGATATTGATAACCTACATTCAGGAAGGGTCATCAATATCAGTAATTATACTGTGCCCCTTTAAACAGCTTATCTGATATGGATAACCTGTCCTGAGAATAGGTCAGCAATATCTGTGCATTGTACAACCCCTTTAAAAGGGGTCCCGGAAAATTCCTTTAATAGTAAGATCGAAGCAAGGCTTCACTTGGATATCTCTGGCAGTCAGTTCTCTTAGGGGTGAATAGAGTGGTGGTCACACATGTACACCCCCCCACTCCATTCACACAGGGGACTCAGAGCTGGGTGTGGGTCCCAATGGTTGGACTCTGATGATCATACATCCATCACCCATCCTGTGGAATGGGAAAAACCCTTTATGCTCCACACTCCAAACTCGCAGCGCGAGTAGGCGGCAGCTCCCATCCTGACCCCCTAGCACTGCCGGGGTCGCATAGCATTATATTGATTCATGATGCTATGTAACCCTAACAGTTCTGGAATGTATTGGATAACACTGACAGCATTATGTCAGTGTTAGCCAATACATTCCAGAACAGTAAGGGTTACATAGCATCATGAATCAATATAATGCTATGGCGACCCCGGCAGTGCTGGGAGGTCAGGACGGGAGCTGCCGCCTACTCGCGCTGCAAGTTTGGAGTGTGGAACTCGCTCGTCTGAAAGGGGCCTTAGGCTGGTGTCACGTGTTTGTTTTTTTCGTTTTGTTTTTTTTAGAAGTTTTGTGTTTGCCAGCTCTATGTGAAATCTTAAACGTAGGACAAACAAGCTTTTTTTTGTAGTTTTCCTTCATTGTCTGATATTTTTCTCCCATAGACCTGCCTTTTTTTGGCAACTTTACAGAAAAGCAATTTAGTATTTTCCCTACGCTGTTCTATAATGCAAGTGCCATTGACGGGTTACATACTTTCCTTTAAAAAAAAAAAAAAACGCCAATATTCGCATCTGTGGCAAGAGGATCATGCACAAATGCCGGCCTGACCAAGAAAAACGCTGCCTGCAATGGTTTTTGTATGGCTGAAACCTGGCATTTATTCCAGAAAGAGGCCGAATCCTATTATAGTCAATAGGGATCCAGCGGTGATCTGTCGAATATGGCACCGCCGGATCCAGTAAACTCCGCCAGGCTGTTCTCTGCCGGAGATGTGAACGTGGCCTTAGCAAGTCAGGGATTTTTGAGGAACCCCCCCCCCCCTCCCAAAAAACTGAAAACTGTCTGGCGATACTCTAAACTTATTTTGTGGTCATGGTGCCTTTTCTGTGATTTAGTAGTCGGTCAGGCAGCAATTACCATAGAAATGTTAGTTTTCTGCAGAGCCAGATAATTGGGGTAAAGGAAATTACAGGGCAGACATATGATTGATGGGGTAATAATAGCAATATTCCTATAACGTGCAGGCAGTAATACAGCAATAGAGACCCCAATGTACTGTGAGATCTCTGCATTAACACTTTACACCCCATAGTATAGAAATCATTCTGATGTACCCATATATTATTACATACTCCCGGTTGGATGCGCACTGGTACTTTGTTGCACCCCTGTCTTCAAGTGCAGTACCATAGATATAACTGAATTAAATTCCAACACTAGCCAGAAGCATAGCCTTTGCGCTTGCGCTGCTACTAGGAGCGGAGGTGCAGGCTTGAGAGCATCGGGGCTGAGCGAGATGTCCAGCCCTGTCAATCGTTATGATATGCTCCTATCTCGTAAACGCGGCTGGCAAAGTCCCGGAGGGCGCACCGCGCATGCGCAGCCGCCCTCAATTCATTTCTGTGGGGCTGCTGAAAATAGCCAATTGCTGACTGAAAGTCCCGGAGGGCGCAGCGTGCATTTGGTGGGGATACCCCTTCAAGGCCCCTTTACATGAGTAGATAATGGTTTAAAATGTTTTAAAAAAAATCTAACAAAAGTAATCAATTATCGATTAGTGTAAAAGCATTGACCGATCGATGGACAAGCGATAATGGATTAGTTTGTTGTTCGGTTCGCTCCCATTCGCATCTATGGGGAGAGCGCTTGGTAGTGGCCGGACCTGGGGAAAACCAGGGTCCTCCAGTTAAGGCCTCTTTCACACTACCGTTTTTTTTTTCCGTTTTGCGGTCCGTTTTTTGCGTTCCGTATACGGTCCGTATACGGAACCATTCATTTCAATGGTTCCGCAAAAAAAAAACGGAATGTGTTCCGTATGCATTCCGTTTCCGTATTTCCGTTTTTCCGTTCCGTTGAAAGATAGAACATGTCCTATATTTGGCCGCAAATCACGGTCCGTGGCTCCATTCAAGTCAATGGGTCCGCAAAAAAAACGGAACACATACGGAAATGCATCCGTATGTCTTCCGTTTCCGTTCCGTTTTTTCTGAACCATCTATTGAAAATGTTATGCCCAGCCAAATTTTTTCTATGTAATTACTGTATACTGTATATGCCATACGGAAAAACGGAACGGAACAACGGAACGGAAACGGAACCACAACGGAAGCAAAAAAACGGAACAACAGATCCGTGAAAAACGGACCGCAAAACACTGAAATGGACATACTGTAGTGTGAAAGAGGCCTAACACTTTCCCTGTTCGTTCTCAATATAGGTGCGGTCCCACCGGTGGGATCCACCCCTATCAGACAATGGGGACATATTCTAGTGGTGTGCCCCCATTGTCTCAGATGGGAGACCATTTACACAGGCAGATAAAATGCCTCTAATAAGCACTGATCGGCGCTCATCTACTGGCATTTATATGGAAGAATAATCGTAGGGTTTGTTGCGCCCATGTGTGATTTTTTTTACCCCCTCTGTAAAAAATTTAATTGTCATATCGATTTTTTTACTATACTTATTAACTCTTCTACTCCCTGATGTGTATTCAGTAGTTCCTACTACTTGTAGGCTTACAATCATGGAGAGCCGTCACTGGTGCATCTGCTGCCGCTGTGAACGGGCTCTGAAATAACCTTGTCTTTCATTCACTGACAAGCCACATCTATTCAGATACAGGAATATTTATCCTTTATTAAAGGCAAATGACATCTGAGAAAAAACAGAGAGGATGAAAGCCGCGCTACACCCGACAGTGACGGAAAGCAGGAGCGGGAGCGGTTTACTTACATGTTGGTGGTGAGGAACACGGCCAGGATGTAGTAATGCAGAGGTCCCATGACCAGCATCACAACGGCTGAAATGGCTTCTATGTAGAAGGCGTAGAGGATAACCTTATAATAACCGATACTTGACAACAGGGAGTGATTGATCAGCACGAGAAACTGAAAAGAGAAATTAAAAGTGGGATTAAAAGAGGACCTGCCCCCGCTCCTCACATCTATGTCTTAGGAAACGCTTGGATTTCTTGAGAAATAATTCTGGGAAATCTTTTCTCATAAGGGTAGATTCACACCTCCGTTAACTGATCCGGCAGAGAGTAGGCTGCCAGAGCTCACCGGATCCGGCCTAGCCGAATAGTGCCGTTCACCACCGGGCCATAATGGGATCTGGCCGTTTTCCAGCATGAGTGCAAGCTTTTGGACGGACAAAAACACGCATGCTTCAGTTTCTGTACGGCCGAAACCCGGCACTGATGCCAGAAAGTGGCCGGATGCCATTACAGTCAATGGAGTTCAGAGGTAAATGGCCGGATCTGGCTAGGCTGGATCAGTGTGAACCTACCCATACTCTACGTCAGGAATCCTCAAACTGCGGCCCTCCAGCTGTTGTAAAACTACAACGCCCACAATGCCGTGCTGTAGGCTGATACCTGTAGGCTGTTCGGGCATGCTGGGAGTTGTAGTTTTGCAACAGCTGGAGGGCCGCAGTTTGAGGATGCCTGCTCTACGTTGTGATGTTCCTCTGTTAATCCTTCTACAAGTATATGAATAAAAGGATAATTGGGTGTTACCAGTTGGGGGGGTGTTTTATAGGGAATTCCGGTACTTATTAAAACAGATATGTCAGGGGAGCCAACAGATTCCTTTTACTTTGTATTTAGAAGTGTACATTTTTAACTAAATTGACAACCCTTCCCCCTACTGAGGTTGTCAATTTAGTTAAAAATGTACACTTCTAAATACACCGTAAAAGGAACCTGTTGGCTCCCCTGACATATCTGTTTTAATAAGTACCGGAATTCCCCATAAAATAACAGTGTTAGATCTCTGCACTGTCCTATTCCTATGTTATTCCTCCTGGAAATGTATACATAAACTGACCGCTGGTTGTCGCCATTCAACAGGGCGTGTCCTTTCACAGTCTGACACTCTTGGTATTGATCGGACATGCCTCTCTGAAAAAAATGGCAATGCCCAGTTGTCAACGTGTTCATGCATTTCCAGAAAGAGTAACAGAGGAATGACAAAATGTTATTTAACGGTTGCCTATTTGCTAAAACAGTCAGGAGAGATTACAATAGTTGATCGGTGTGTGATGCTGGGAGTCTGATCCTCCCAAATCTGATTTTGATCACCTGATTTTGAGGTAAGGCCATCAATATCAAAATCATGGACAACCCCTTTAAAATCTCATTTCTAAGAAAGGGTGAGAAGTTGGTCGCAATGTCCACAAAACGTCATTTAGAACGTAGCAGAACCTACCTGTGGAAATATGAAGCCAGCGCCATACATGATACTCCTCACAAAGGAGGGGAGCTCATCTTTGGGAATGAGGTTATCAGCAAATATGATCATGAAGTTGCTGCAAAAAGTAGCATGAAAAACTTGAAAAAAGTTCATGGACACAAAGAGCAGAAAGTTCCTTTGGGTCAGGATCTGTTTGGTAAGAGCCAGCACGGCGGCCCAGGAGAGGGCCGTCTCGGACTTTCCGCCGATCTCCGGTGACTTCTCCCGCTGTTCGTACTGACTTATACCAAACACCCCGGTGTAACACATGCAGGCCGCGGACAGGACCGCCACGAAGACCGTGAACATCTGAAAGCTGGGGAAGTCCTCCATGTTGTCAGACACGAGCCCGCAGAAGAGAATGCTGGACGATCCCAGCAGTGACGCCACTTGGTTGTATTTAATGAGTTGAAGGCGATTTTCGTGCTTGGTTGAAATCTCTGCAAAGAGGGCGCACTGGGCGAGCAAAACGAAGGTGAGCAGGCCATCAAAGATACAGAGGGCGATCACGAGGTGGACACCACTAAGCCATTCACCCTCTGAGTAATCTTTCCAGGGGAACCAAGGAAGCAGGAAAGCGAGGGCATAAAACGGAGCTCCGTATAATATGGAATGGCGGCGTATAGAGCAAAAGCCGGTTTTGGAATTATCTTGTATGTAACCAAATAAGGGGTCGTTTATGGCGTTCCAGATCATAAAAACCACCTGCAGAAAATAAAAAGAGCGCACGTAATAGATAGAATACATATAGAGCAGTTTTATTCCCTGCATGCTATTAACGCAGTAATATCACGTACGGTTCCCTTTCTTAAAGAGGGCCTCTCCCCTCTCCTGACATGTCTGGTTTAGTAACTACTTGCATTCCCCGTGTAATAACAATTCTGGACACTATGTTGTGCCAGTCCTTTATTATTCCTGCTAGAAGTTTATAAATGAATGACCAGCAGCTTGCAGTAAAG
This sequence comes from Bufo gargarizans, assembly GCF_014858855.1. Classification (NCBI taxonomy): domain Eukaryota; kingdom Metazoa; phylum Chordata; class Amphibia; order Anura; family Bufonidae; genus Bufo; species Bufo gargarizans. The sequence goes on along the minus strand of NC_058087.1, from coordinate 137,486,146 downwards.
GTACAGCTGGGTGTTACCAGTTGGGGATGTGTCCCTGCACCAGCAGCACTAATTGGACACACCTGCTACTGGTGACACCCAGCAGTACCTTTACTGCAGACTGCTGGCAATAATAATTAATTATTAGTAAACTTCTAGCAGGAATAATACAGGAACGGCACAACATAGAGTCATAAGAATAGATGCTCCAGAATTGTTATTACATGGCATGGGGGATGCAAGTAGTTACTATAACTGACATGTCAGGAAAGCGGACAGGAGTTCTCTGGTTTGGACAATCCCTACTTGCAGTAAGTGTTCAATTTCCCTGCAGCGCCACCACAGGACAAATGAAACATTACACAGCGCTCAATCAAATCAGGACAACTGTTTGCCAAAAACATATAAAACCTGAATTGTCAAATAAAAAAAATCATGATTATTCCCCCCAATACTTAAACATTATCTGGGGATAGACACTTGGAACACTGTAAATGTCACCCAGGACTTTACAATCACAGGCGACTTCGTGCAATTTTGCATCAAATCATAATGTTTTGCAAAAAAAAAAGAAGCATGACAAAATTCCACATGTAGCTGAAAGTCTGATGCTATCAGAGCCTGAGACACAAAGCACATGCAGAGATCATACATGTCCCTTGCCCAATGTGTACATGCACATACCTGTGATCCGGATACCTTACAAATGACCTGATTATTGTGATGCCGGTGGACCATGCCTACCGGCATCTGCGCTCACTCAGCGGGCACGGTAGCTGGAGTATTAACCCTTCTTGCTTCTCCACCCAGTCATCCCCCCTGCTTCTTGCAGTTCGCTCCATTAGTTAGGGCGCACGCTTTCCTTGGCTCTTAAAGGGCCAGCGCACACATGGACTAATTTGTCCCCATCCAATAGCATTGTTCCCTGTGGTATATAAAGCACCTTGCTCTAGGATAGGAACGCCGAACCTGCGGCCCTACAGCTGTTGCAAAACTACAACTCCCAGCATGCCTGGACAGCCAAAACCTATTACGGCATGCTGGGAGTTGTAGTTCTGCTACAGCTGGAGGGCCGCATGTTCGGCGTCCCTGTCCTAGAGGAAGGTGCCTTATATACCACAGGGAACAATGCCATTGGATGGGGACAAATTAGTCCATGTGTGCGCTGGCCCATCCCTGCTGTAGGGGACGGTGCCCGAGCTATAGGTTCCTAGCTTGTCTAATCCGGTGAAGGTGTGTCATTGTATTGTTCTGACCGAGAAGAATGTCCCCAACTTCTGCCTGTTTAGTGTATTGACTGCCTGTTCAGACCTCTGCCTAAACTATATATTGACCAGTGCCACCAGCCCTGACTACCATATTGTACGAATTCTACCTGTCCAGACCTCAACTTGTCCACTGACTATGCTTTTGCCACGCAACAATGTCTCTTGACCGGCCTTGGCAAGCAGCCTCTGAACTGAGACCTAGAGGTAGCAACTTGGTGGTCCCTACAGTGAAGTCCACATCCCTGTACAGGGCTGAAAAGGTGAACACCAGGGGTCCACCTTGACAATGCCGTTGGGAGTAACTCCCAAGCCAAATCTATTCACTAAGCACAGTGGGTCCACACCAGCCGTGGTACAATTATGTGCAGGGGATGATTGCATATGGAACAGCTCATGTTCCCAGTCTTTAGTAGAAACATCCCAAATCTTTCCATGCTGACCCCCTACTTCAAATCAGTTCTGCGACTAATATTGCACCAATAGTAGCTTGAAGAGGACCTTTCACCGGTCCTGACATTACCATATAAGTCCCTGGCAGTGTAGGGCATACTGATGACATCTGATATAGCTTATTATTTTTCTATGCGTTCCCCCTGCTGTGCCCCCCGTTCTGGTTTCCTGCCCTGTATGTAAATCCATTCCATCAGTACAGGGAGGAGGAGATGGCCGTGTTTCTCAAGGGGCGCAGGGGCGAATTGGCCATAGACCCTACAGGGAAATTTTTCTCTCTTACACAGATGCAGGTGCCCTCCTGAATTCAACTGCATCGACGTCCTCAGGACAGCGATACAGTTGAATATTGTGGTGCGGCGGTATTTTGTGCTGCACTGTGGAATTTGCTTCAGCTTGGGCGGTGTGTTGTTCTAAACTATGGTATTGCTGCACCTGCCTACTTCTGTTATCCCTGCCTAATTATGTTGCCCCACATTCTCTCAATTTGGTCCCACTATTAACCTTTTTTTTCCCAGGGCCACTTTTAGTCCTTAGTCGGCCCCGGAAGAGGCATTTTCTTTCTCCCTGGCTTTGAGCGTCCAATCGCAGCGGAGAGAGTCACAACCAGGGAGAAAAAAAAAAACTCAGCGACTGGACAGCGCTACAGCCAGGGAGAATCAGATGCCCCTTGAGAAACATGGCCATCACCTCCTCCCTGTACCGATGGTATGGATTTACATATAGGGCAGGAAACCAGAACAGGGGGCACAGCGGGGGAACGGAGCAGCACGTAGGGAAAAAAAAGCGATATTACATTCACATGTCATCAATATGCCCTACACTGCCAGGTATTTATATGGTAAAGGTCCTCTTCAAAGAGTTTTCAAAGATTTTTTTTACTGATGACCTATCTTCAGGATCTGATCGGTTGGGGTCCGAAGACCCGGAACCCCCACAATCAGCTTTTTTGAGAATGCAGCAGCATTCATGTGAGCTCTGTGGCTTTCTTAGTGGTTACTAAGCACCGCGCCATACATTGTATTGCTGCTCTTGGTATCGCGCTCCTAGGACACGTGATCGATGAACGTGTCCTCACTTGGCCTAGCAAAAGCAAAGAGAAGGCCGCGGCACTCACAGGGGCACCACTGCCTTCTCAAACAGCTAATTGGCAGGGGTCCCAGGTGTCGGACCCCCACCGATCAGCTACTGATGATCTATCCTGAGGAGGTCAACAGTGTTAAAGTCTCGGAAAACCCCTCTAAGTAAGATGGCTAACCTACGGCTCATATTGATGATTTCATGTTTGGGTGTAGACACATATCTCCACGCATTCATTGTTTGGTATGCTTAACAAAGGCTGAAAATTAAAGACATTCTTCTAAAAAGCTGGACCTATGTATGCCATCAGGTTCACATTGTCAGTGTTCACATATGGGCCTTAAAGGGGTTGTCCTGGATTTTGATATTGATGGCTTATCCTTGGGATAGGCCATCAATATCAGATTGGCAGGGATCCGACTCCCAGCACCTCTACTGATCATCCGGCGACGGAAGTCGGTCAGCTACCAGCTCCGTCCAATACACAATGGACTGAGCTGTTTGGTTCCGGCACCAAAGCTACAAGGTAACAGCTGATTGGCAGGGGTGTGCGGTGTAGGACCCTGAGGGTAGGCCATCAAAATACTGGACAGCCCCTTTAAGCTTTCTGTTAGGCTTCTGGTATTTCTGGCAGAACTCCTGATGGAAATGTGAACAAACAAAACCTCAGGTTTCAAATAAAAATAAAAATTTGCACAGCATGCAGCGTTAGTTTTTATGGTAAAATAAGGGAAACCAGAACAGAACCTGATGGACTCCATTCTAAGAAAAAGAGGTCCACCAGTTGCTGTTGGTGTCTTTCATGTCACAGATCCATCACAGCACTGAATTCTGTTTTTCTGATCCTAAGGCCTCATGCACATGGCCGTTGTTTGGGTCCACATCCGAGCCGCCGTTTTTGCGGCTCGGATGCGGACCTATTCACTTCAAAGGGGCTCCAAAAGATGCGGACAGCACTCCGTGTGCTGTCCGCATCCGTTGCTCCATTCCGTGGCCCCGCATAAAAAAATAGAACATGTTCTATTTTGTCCGTTTTGTGGACAAGAATAAGCATTTCTACAATGAGCCGCCTGTTCCGTTCCGCAAATTGCGGAAGGCACACGGGCGGCTTCAGTTTTTTGCGGAACCGCGGTTTACGGACTGCAAAAAAGGCACGGTTGTGTGCATTAGGCCTAACGCAGATGTGAACACGGCCAAACTTGCAAAATCCTGAGCCCGATCTGGAACGGCCTGTTACCTGTGCTTGGTGAAAGGCGCCTTCCGATATCTTGTAACGGTTCAGAAACAGTTTCACGTAGTAGAAGTTAAATATGCTGTTCATCATTCCAGCACCTAATGTGGTCATAGAGTAGGCCAGGGCCGGCCTGTGGATGCCAAAGGATAACTTCATGTTCAGAGTTCACCTAAGGAAACGTAAACAGGAACAGAACTCCATGAAAACCTACTGCCAGGCGGAAGAAAAAAGCATAAAAGATCAACAGAGCTTAAAGGGGAAATGTATCAAAGGCTGTACGACAGGTTTCTGGTGAATGATAGTCAAATATTTTAGCAAAATCAACTTGTTTCCATTATATGCCGGTCTAAAAAAAAACTGGATGGGGATTAGAGGGGGAGGCTACGGCCTCCCACAACCAGACGGATTCACTACAATTTATGTTCCTAACTGGCCTAGGTTTCTTTTTCTCTGCCAGTAGATGCGCCAAATTTATTTCGCGATCTGCACATCTTAATAAACTCCGCCACAGTGTTTGATTAAAATGTATAACTGTTGCTGCTATAATTTTGTCTTATCCACATTACCTGCCTTAAAGGGGTTATGCCATAATTGATGTAAAAAATTAAAATCAGACATCACATAGTACATGACAACAGTGGTGTGCTGCAGGGCAGGGGTGGGGGGCGGCGGTGCTGGGTGCCAGTCCGCCCCAGGTGGCAGCTGTCAGGGTGGTGACCGATGCAATGAGCGATTCTATCAATGCAGATGGAGCGTTCATTGCTACAGCCGGGACGTTGGCAGTCTTTTGGGTTACAGACCACTCAGCTCGCCGCGCTCCTTCCGTCTGCTCCCTGTTTCACCATTCAGCCCTGCAGGCACAGATTGCGCTGCCGGACTGTGTAGGGGGAGCCTGGGAATCTGCCTGTGCACTCCTCCCACACAGCGCCGCAGCGCACTCCGTGCCTGGGAGTGCTGGAGGTGATCTGATCATCAGGAACGGGACAAGGAGAGTATGTACTGAATATTAACACTGAGAGGGGCACAGACAGGTCATTACTACTGTGAAGGGGGCATAACAACTGTTACTAGGGCACAGAGAGGGATATCTACTGTCAGTGGGGCACAATAAGAGCATAACTACAGTGAGGGTGGCAGAAAAAGGACATAACTACTGTGAGGAGGCACAGTGAGGGCATAACTACTGTGAAGGGGCACAAAGAGGTTATAACTACTGGGAGAGGGCACAAAGAGGGCATAGCTACTGTGAAGGGGGCATGACGAAAGGATAACTACTGTGAGGGGCACAATGTGGGCAAAACTACTATGAGGGGGGTACAATGTGGGCATAGCTACTTTTAGGGTGCACAATGTGGGCATAGCTACTTTGAGGGTGCACAATGTGGGCATAACTACTATGAGAGGGGAATAACTACTGTGAGGTGGCAAAATGTGGGCATAACTACTGTGAGGTGGCACAGTGTGGACATAACTATTGTGAGGGGGCAATATGTGGGCATAACTACTATGAGGGGGGCATAACTACTGTGAGGGGGCACAATGTGGGCATAACTACTGTGAGGGGGGCAGAGTGTGGGCATAGCTACTGTGAGGGAGGCACAGTGTGGGCATAACTATTGTGAGGGGGCACAATGTAGACATAGCTACTGTGAGGGGGCGCAACTACTGTGAGGGGGGCACAATGTGGGCATAGCTATTGTGAGGGGTGAACAATGTGGGCATTACTACTGTGAGAGGGAAAAATGAAGGCATAACAACTGTAAGGGAGCACAAGGCTATTTTCGGCAGTTCTATATAAATAAATAAAGGGTGGCGGTGCGCACGAGGGTTGCCTCATCTTAGACATTGGTGGCTGCTGGTTCTGCAGCAGTGACATAACAGGCATTGTTCACATGACCACTGCAGCCAATCACTGGCCTCAGAAGTCACATGTGCATGAATAGCATGTGACTGCTGAGGCCAGTGACTAGCAGCAGGGCCACATGAACAATGGACGTGTCATCATGCCTGCAGAACCACTGGGGAACGCAATAGCAGGTTACTCATAGGGAAGTTTTTCGTTTAAAAAAAAAAATCTGGGCAAAGTCCTTTTTTTGCATTTAGGAAGCAAATAGCCAAAAAAAAATAAAAAAATAGTGCTCTAGGTTTCCGTTGCCTTTAAATTTTTTTGATTTTACGTAAATATAACAGAATTATTCTATACTAATAAGTAAAGGTGACGCTGCCACAAAATAGTAAGTGTATCTCTCGCCAGTTCTTGACTGGAGGGAAAACAATACAGGGAAACCGTCACCAGGACATTCCCAGTTAATCCGGGCACACTGCCTGTAGGGCTACCTCAGCTGAATGCAATGCATACATTTTAGTTGGTAAATTTGGGTCATCTAAGCCCCGCTCCAGAAATGTCCAGCCCCGCCTGGGAACGCCCACTAATTACAGGCTTGATTTTAGAACAGGCATGACCAACCTGCAGCCCTCCCGCTGTTGCAAAACTACAACTCCCAGCAAGCTTGGACAGCCTACAGCTATTAGGGCATGCTGGGAGTTGTAGTTTTGCAACAGCGGGAGGGCCGCAGGTGCTGGGACTGTCTTTGCAAACCAGGGACAGTCCCTGCAAATTCAGAACAGTTGGCAACTATAGTAACAATACCTTTCCACTGCTTCATTCTGGAGAAAACATACTTTTAATCCATATGCAAATGAGCAGTTAAGTGCACCGAGGGCGGGCCCAAGCCTCTCTGTGCACCCTTGCTCTTCCTGCTTCCTCAGCCAGCCCCTCCCTCTCCTTCGTAATTGACAGGGCCGGGCAAGACACCTATTTAGGACCCTGGTCCTGTCAATCAAGGAGAGGGAGGGGCTGGCAGAGGAAGCAGGAAGAGCAAGGGTGCACAGAGTGGCTTGGGTCCGCCCTCAGTGCACTTAAAGGGGTTCTCCGTGCTTTTAATATTGATGACCTATCCTAGCCCGGTGAACCCCTTTAACTGCTCATTTTGCATATGGATTAAAAGTACTTTTACTCCAGATTAAAGCAATAGATCCATAAGTGAAATGTATTATTACATTCAGCCGCCCTATCCGTGCCGGGCATTGGGAACTGGTTTCATAGTGGCGGACTCCCTTTAAATCCTGGGTTACCAATCACCCTTCTGACAGAATTTGTAAATCTACCCCTCTCTGTTTTTAAACCCTTAGCATTTTCAAGATCTGCTTGCCGTCACTGAATGCAAATTGCATCAGGGTCAGGAGAGGTTTTCATCCCCTTGGGCATAAACAAGTCAGGTTTCCATTCACTGACATCAAACAGGGGGCTTGATAATGGTGAGAAACTGAATGCATTTAGAGATCAGAGCTCGGCACAAGAACCGCATCATGATACTACCGCACATCCAGTATCACTGTCTACACGTTCACCTACTACAGAGCATGCACAGCGCACAGATACTACCAGGCAGCGAGGATCAGGGCTCATGGATGACGAGGACCACACAAAGGTCAGCAATCTCAGACCCGCCTGTTGCCCCTCGCAACCTGCACGCCTCCTGCGGCTCAGCATCCAGCAGCAAAACACGGAAGTGTCAAAACAGAGATGGTGGGCGTGTTTGCAATTAACCAATCACAGGACAGCAGCGCGCCTTGACGGACAGCTGATTGGTTCGACTGTATCCGCTGTCACTTCATCCCGCCCTTCTATTGGTTCGTTTGTAAACAACCCCTCCCACGTGTCGATGAGACGTCACACACTCCGAATGCCACGTTGCGGCGCTGTTCGGAAACGTTCGGCTTTTTCCGGAAAGAGGGAGATGGAAGCGGGAGGGGCAACTTAGAGAGTAGAGAGCCGCTTCTTGAGCTGTCAGCATCCTCCGCCGCCGCCTGCAGCAGCCTGGGGTCCCGGAGGAGCGGAGCTCTATCCGTCCTGCTGCCATCATGTTGACCGATAGCAATGTGGAGGAGTTTGAGATCAAGGAGGATGAGCCGTGGTACGATCACCAGGACCTGCAGCAAGGTGAGTGATCGTCGGGCCAGTCCCATGTGCAGCCAGCGTCTTGTGCACTCCTCGCATTGTGATCCACCCTTCCTCCAGGACTGTGCTCATTGTCTAAGCAGTCACATTGCTGGATCTTCAAGGATCACCATAGAAAGTGCAGATCTGATAAGATGCCATTACTGCTAATTGCTGTGTGCTGTGCCTTATATACCTTGACTTGCACTGCTGTCTTAGCTCAGCCACGATCCTTACATTTTTTGTGCCTAATTTTTGGAAGCAATCAGTTATGAGGATCTGAGATCCACTGTTAAGTCAGGAATCAATTTGAAAGGGGGTGGACATTAAGGTTTGTCCTTAATTAGCATGGATAGATTCGACATTTCCGTGTATGGATAATTTGGAACAAGTACTATAAACGCGATCATTATTTGCGATCATTGATTACCATGACATTTATAGCCAGCTCTACGGTGATGGCGATCATCAGATCGCACCGTCTTCGTGTGCAGAGGACTCAGAGGTTATGTTGTGTGCATTCTCCGGTGGATGTGGTGTGTTTTATGCTGTCCCTTTAAATGTCACCCTGTGTCAGCGCTGTGGGGGAGTGTGGGTCTGATTGTCGGAACTAAGGGCCCCGTGGCGCTCTTCCGAAGGCTGCTTTCAGATCGGCGTAATACGAATGCATTTTGGCCTCAGTTCCTGCTCCTCTGCGGACGAAGGGTGGCCATTGACTCCGCAGAGAGAAAACCCAGTGGGACAGGCTGGTTATGACATGAAGCTGGCCCCCGTAATATGGGGTGCTATTATGACATTATGAAGCTGGCCCCCGTAATATGGGGTGTTGTGTACTACTACTGTATTGGTGCGTTTGTAAAAATAGTGCTCCATATGGGGATTTACAGTTATGGTGCTCCTTGTCTCACTATAGGGCTATATACTGGGCACCGCATATCACTATAGGGCGGTATATAAAAAATGATGAGCTGCATGTAAGGATTGGGGAGCGCCGTCCTATTGTCGTAAAGGGGTTATTTACCCCTGGGGATCTTTTCTGCAGACCAGCCCACCACCAGACCCCTGTGGGTGGGAATCATACTTGCCTGGTCCCTAGTACTGCGTTTCAGCTCCTCCGCAGCTCCGGTTTGACATGGATCACGTGGCGCTGCAGCCAATGACGTGTCACCCATACGTCATGGTTCTTGGTCATGTTATGCACGGGTGGCTCGTGTCTGCTGTGGCCATGTGACCGGATGTTGACACGGGGGGACCTACAAGCAAATGTGTTAGAACCCAGCAGCGGGGACCAGGTGATCATGATTCCCAATTTTCGGTCTGGCCACTCTGGGGGGGGTCTGCAGAAAAACTCCCTAGAGCTAAACAACCCCTTTAAAGGGGTATTCCATGATATTTTTCTCTTTAGCTCCACCTGCCACCAATGTGGCTGATGGTTTGCTGACCCACCTACTATATGCAGCGACTTTTTGATCTTTTTTTTTCATGGTCACTTGTTCGTCCCTCGGTGGGTCTCATGACCCCAACAAACATGATAATAGATCACTAGGGGTACAGAACTAACCCTAGTACGCTCATCTAAAACCTGAGACGTGAAAAGTAACATGTCCGCCGTTAGAGAGTTGAATGGTGAGCCTGTGCTATGCCGTATGTCTACCTAACCCAGGCTATCTAATCGCGCACGCTTTATTCAACTGGGAAGTTGCCCTTTCACATGGTTTGATTGAAGTTATGCTAAAGCGTAAAGTCCCCCGTAATAAATCAGTCCTAGTTCCTCTCACTCCAGTAGAATGAATGAAGTGTGACCAAAGGCCGATTTACACACAGCAATAATTGTGTAAAAGATAAGGAGCAGCACGGGTGGCGGCAACTGAGGTGAGGAAATTCCAAAATGGCGGAAAGTTTACAGTTTCTGGCGCCTGCGTCGAATGGGAGCTGAGCTGCATTACACGGCGTGACAGTGGGGGTATCAGGTGTTGGACCCCCACGGATCTAAACGAAGGACTAAGGGCGAAAATACACATTGGTGTGTAATCCACAAAGGAAATCCAAGCCTGATAAGCCGGCTTTCTGACGTGGATTTGCAGTCTGCGATGCCACGGATTAGCCCCATTCACTACAGCTCGCCCGCTTGCAGTTTCCGCACAGATTCCGTGTCAGGAAGTGACCTATCGCTGTAATGCGCTGTGTGGAATATGTTGGCGCTATATAAATAAAGATTATCGTTATCATTTCTTGATGTGTCTTTAAGATCTATGTGCGATTCCTATCGGAAACAGTGGGGCGCAGACGGTGTGGCGTTCACGTAGATTTAGACCATGTGAACATCTCCTCTTTTCTGGATCCAGACACAAAGGGGGAGATTTATCAAACTGGTGTAAAGTAGAACTGGCTTAGTTGCCCATAGCAACCGATCAGATTCCTCTTTTTATTTTGGACAGCTTCTTTGGAAAATGAAAGGTGGAATCTGGTTGCTATGGGCAACTAAGCCAGTTCTACTTTTACACCAGTTTGTTAAATGACCCCCAAAATCCATATGGCTAATTGGCTAATTGTCAGTCTCTTTTAGTAGACTGTATGGCAGTGCGTGGTCACATGTAGCAATACGAGCCAGATTTGTTTTATTTATTTTTTTGCCACAAAATGGGTATGAAGTTTGGTAACCCCCCCCCCCCCCCTTCCTGCCCAAATCCCATATGGGCACTAACTACAGAGCTTCAAATGCCCAGCTTCCAATGACACAGGCCTCATTCACACGACCGTGTCAGATTTGCGGATCTGCAAAATACAGATACCTTCCGTGTGCATTGCGCATCTTTCTCCCTCCTACCATTAGAAGGGTCTATTCTTGTCTGAAATACGAGCATGTTCTATATAGACACACATATGACATCTGTTCATTGATAGAGATATCTCTATCTCGTCTATATCTAATTTTTTTATATATTCTTTTTTATTTTTTTGTCTGCTTGAATCCACCACTAGGGGGAGCTTATTGAATATGGATATATACATCACTGCTGAACTCCACTATCTGCATAGGCTCTGATGGCTGTACCTCCGCACTGCCCTGATTTGGGGCCTGGAGCACTGCAAGTCCCTGCAAAAAAAGGGGAAAAACTAGAGAGATTGGACACTAAGGGGAAACCTAGTTAAAAACAAAAAACCTCTGTAACATAAGAGATATTAGTATCTCCGTTTTATGTAATCCTTTGTCGGTGCAGATTGTGCTGAGATCAGGTGTCTGCACCTGGGAGCAGTGGATTATGCAATAGGAGATGTGATCTGCTCCTCCGCGTGGACTCTGGGACGGACTGCTTCCACGCTGTCCACTTGGCCGATGATCAGACTGTCAGGTTAAACCATTTGATAATTAACTTTTTGTTAATTATCCGTCCATAAACATCCCAGACGGCTGCATGAGAGCATTGCTTGTAGGGTAGAGCATCTGGCAATTAGTGGAGCGCCATAGGGCGGCACAGTGGCCCACATTTGCTAAGGAGGGTGCCCCTAGGCATTTTCAGAATGCCTAAAATTGGTCTTGGCGCCTTTTTGTTTTAGAGACCTCCACTGCACCTAGACCAAAAAAAGGGTTGTGACTTAAAGGGGTTTTTCCATCACAGACCATAGGGGCATATCGCTAGGATACACCCCCATTGTCTGATAGGTGCAGGTCACACCTCTGGGAGCCGCACCTACGCCGAGAGCGGGGACGGTGGCGGAGGGCGCAATATGTAGCCGTCCTCCATTCATTTCTATGGGGCTGCGGAAAATAGCGGAGCAGTGGCCGCGCAAGCGCGGTGCACTCCTGTTAATTTTGTATGTGGAGAGAGCTTGGCTGTCCCTGGGAAACCCAAAGTCCTCCAGCCCCATCTCTTCCCGCTCTGTTTTCAGCGTAGCGATGTGCCCCCATTGTCTGTGATGGGAATACCCCTTGAACTGATCCAGGGGGGGTTGTGTGACTGAACTGATCCAGGGGGGGGTTGTGTGACTGAACTGATCCGGGGGGGGTTGTGTGACTGAACTGATCCGGGGGGGTTGGTGACTGAACTGTCCGGGGGGGGTTGTGTGACTGAACTGATCCGGGGGGGGTTGTGGTGACTGAACTGATCCGGGGGGGGTTGTGTGACTGAACTGATCCGGGGGGGTTGTGTGACTGAACTGATCCGGGGGGGGTTGTGTGACTGAACTGATCCGGGGGGGGTTGTGTGACTGAACTGATCCGGGGGGGGTTGTGTGACTGAACTGATCCGGGGGGGGGTTGTGTGACTGAACTGATCCGGGGGGGGTTGTGGACTGAACTGATCCGGGGGGGTTGTGTGACTGAACTGATCCGGGGGGGGTTGTGTGACTGAACTGATCCGGGGGGGGTTGTGTGACTGAACTGATCCGGGGGGGTGGTGTGTGACTGAACTGATCCGGGGGGGGTTGTGTGACTGAACTGATCCGGGGGGGGTTGTGTGACTGAACTGATCCGGGGGGGGTTGTGTGACTGAACTGATCCGGGGGGGGTTGTGTGACTGAACTGATCCGGGGGGGGTTGTGTGACTGAACTGATCCGGGGGGGGGTTGTGTGACTGAACTGATCCGGGGGGGGTTGTGTGACTGAACTGATCCGGGGGGGTTGTGTGACTGAACTGATCCGGGGGGGGTTGTGTGACTGAACTGATCCGGGGGGGTTGTGTGACTGAACTGATCCGGGGGGGGTTGTGTGACTGAACTGATCCGGGGGGGTTGTGTGTGACTGAACTGATCCGGGGGGGTTGTGTGACTGAACTGATTCCTGGGGGGGGTTGTGTGACTGAACCTGATCCGGGGGGGGTTGTGTGACTGAACTGATCCGGGGGGGTTGTGTGACTGAACTGATCCGGGGGGGGGGTTGTGTGACTGAACTGATCCGGGGGGGGTTGTGTGACTGAACTGATCCGGGGGGGGTTGTGTGACTGAACTGATCCGGGGGGGGTTGTGTGACTGAACTGATCCGGGGGGGGTTGTGTGACTGAACTGATCCGGGGGGGGTTGTGTGACTGAACTGATCCGGGGGGGGTTGTGTGACTGAACTGATCCGGGGGGGGTTGTGTGACTGAACTGATCCGGGGGGGGTTGTGTGACTGAACTGATCCGGGGGGGGTTGTGTGACTGAACTGATCCGGGGGGGTTGTGTGACTGAACTGATCCGGGGGGGTTGTGTGACTGAACTGATCCGGGGGGGGTTGTGTGACTGAACTGATCCGGGGGGGGTTGTGTGACTGAACTGATCCGGGGGGGGTTGTGTGACTGAACTGATCCGGGGGGGGTTGTGTGACTGAACTGATCCGGGGGGGGTTGTGTGACTGAACTGATCCGGGGGGGGTTGTGTGACTGAACTGATCCGGGGGGGGTTGTGTGACTGAACTGATCCGGGGGGGGTTGTGTGACTGAACTGATCCGGGGGGGGTTGTGTGACTGAACTGATCCGGGGGGGTTGTGTGACTGAACTGATCCGGGGGGGGTTGTGTGACTGAACTGATCCGGGGGGGTTGTGTGACTGAACTGATCCGGGGGGGGTTGTGTGACTGAACTGATCCGGGGGGGGTTGTGTGACTGAACTGATCCGGGGGGGGTTGTGTGACTGAACTGATCCGGGGGGGTTGTGTGACTGAACTGATCCGGGGGGGGGTTGTGTGACTGAACTGATCCGGGGGGGGTTGTGTGACTGAACTGATCCGGGGGGGGTTGTGTGACTGAACTGATCCGGGGGGGGTTGTGTGACTGAACTGATCCGGGGGGGGTTGTGTGACTGAACTGATCCGGGGGGGTTGTGTGACTGAACTGATCCGGGGGGGGTTGTGTGACTGAACTGATCCGGGGGGGGTTGTGTGACTGAACTGATCCGGGGGGGGTTGTGTGACTGAACTGATCCGGGGGGGTTGTGTGACTGAACTGATCCGGGGGGGGTTGTGTGACCTGAACTGATCCGGGGGGGGTTGTGTGACTGAATGATCCGGGGGGGGTTGTGTGACTGAACTGATCGGGGGGGGTTGTGTGACTGAACTGATCCGGGGGGGGTTGTGTGACTGAACTGATCCGGGGGGGGTTGTGTGACTGAACTGATCCGGGGGGGGTTGTGTGACTGAACTGATCGGGGGGGGTGTGTGACTGAACTGATCCGGGGGGGTTGTGTGACTGAACTGATCGGTGACTGAACTGATCCGGGGGGGGGTTGTGTGACTGAACTGATCCGGGGGGGGTTGGTGACTGAACTGATCCGGGGGGGGTTGTGTGACTGAACTGATCCGGGGGGGGTTGTGTGACTGAACTGATCCGGGGGGGGTTGTGTGACTGAACTGATCCGGGGGGGGTTGTGTGACTGAACTGATCCGGGGGGGTTGTGTGACTGAACTGATCCGGGGGGGGTGGTGTGACTGAACTGATCCGGGGGGGGTTGTGTGACTGAACTGATCCGGGGGGGGTTGTGTGACTGAACTGATCCGGGGGGGGTTGTGTGACTGAACTGATCCGGGGGGGGTTGTGTGACTGAACTGATCCGGGGGGGTTGTGTGACTGAACTGATCCGGGGGGGGGTTGTGTGACTGAACTGATCCGGGGGGGGTTGTGTGACTGAACTGATCCGGGGGGGGTTGTGTGACTGAACTGATCCGGGGGGGGTTGTGTGACTGAACTGATCCGGGGGGGTTGTGTGACTGAACTGATCCGGGGGGGGTTGTGTGACTGAACTGATCCGGGGGGGGTTGTGTGACTGAACTGATCCGGGGGGGGTTGTGTGACTGAACTGATCCGGGGGGGGTTGTGTGACTGAACTGATCGGGGGGGTTGTGTGACTGAACTGATCCGGGGGGGGTTGTGTGACTGAACTGATCCGGGGGGGGTTGTGTGACTGAACTGATCCGGGGGGGGTTGTGTGACTGAACTGATCCGGGGGGGGGTTGTGTGACTGAACTGATCCGGGGGGGGTTGTGTGACTGAACTGATCCGGGGGGGGTTGTGTGACTGAACTGATCCCGCGGTGACTGACTATCGGGGGGGTTGTGTGACTGAACTGATCCGGGGGGGGTTGTGTGACTGAACTGATCCGGGGGGGGGGGGGGGTTGTGTGACTGAACTGATCCGGGGGGGGGGGGGGTTGTGTGACTGAACTGATCCGGGGGGGGGGGGGGGTTGTGTGACTGAACTGATCCGGGGGGGGGGGGGGGGGTTGTGTGACTGAACTGATCCGGGGGGTTGTGTGACTGAACTGATCCGGGGGGGGGGGGGGGGTTGTGTGACTGAACTGATCCGGGGGGGGGGGGGTTGTGTGACTGAACTGAGAAAAGTGTCTATCCCTGCACCACATTGATCTTCGAGTCCATGATAAATCTTGTGCAGGTCTTGACAGTCTGCCTAAGCTTCCGCCATCTACAGGATTAGTAAATCCGCCCATTGAGCCTGTACTATGGAGCTGTAGGTTCCGTTCCTTTGACCCGTGGTGTCTGGCATTGATATGTGCACACCATGCACCCGTATTACGTTCGTCCATATGGTTTTACTGCTAGCACAGTCCACAGGTCACGCTGACTACGGAGGAGACGTCATGGCCAGAGATGAGTGAATTTCATATTTTGAAATGCGTTCACGCTTCGTTTGGTGGTAAAAGGTGAACTGCCTTATGGATTCCGTTACCATGGACCATAACGCAATTCTATGACGGAATGCCTTTAGAGCCCATAGACTTCTATTATGACGGAATGTCTCTAAAGGCATTCCGTTATGCATTCCGTCATAGAATTGCGTTATGGTCCGTGGTAACAGAATCCATAATGCAATTCACCTTTTACCACCAAATGAAGTGTGGAGCGAATTTCCGCTTACGAAATTCGTTATCTCTAGTCTCGGCCATCACTCGGTAGACTATGACTCTACCAGGGCAGGAAGTTGCATTATCCGCTGTGTAACACCCGCTTTATGTTGCTTCAGATGCCTTTGCTTCTCTTTGTTATGTCTTTTATGCCTCTTTTGTGTATTCATACATTCCTCTAGTTGCATATTTTCCTCTGAGAATCCCAAGCACGTTGCTCATGAGCGATAACCCCACCCCGACGAACAGCAGGGTCACGTCCTTCATCTACATCCAGTCTTGATATTCCTTGGGCAGAAAGGATTTCTCTGTTTTCCATTGCCTTGAGCTGGTCATAGAGGTGGAGATTGGGAGGAAAGTACCTTGGGATCTTATGTCTGTGGGAACGTTTGTTGTGCATTGTGGATGGATTATTTTTCCTGTCTTTCTGGAGATTGTCAGGATTAGAAAAAGGATCTGATTGTTGTTATATATTTTTTTTTGTTCTTTTGGCTAGAAAAAGCACCACCTTTGTCTATTGGACGTGTCTGGTACTGCAGTTATTCCCATTCACTTAAATATGGATAAGCTGCTATATCGTAACCACCCACTGACAAGAGTGGCGCTGTGTCTGGGAAAGAAAAATGACCTCGTTTCCTTAATCTCAGACAATCTACTTAAAGGGGTTAGACCATGAAAAACATTTATCACCTGTCTACAGGATAGATGATAAATGTACAATCGCTAGGGCCCCCTTTATTATTAGGAGGGGGGTCCTGGGCCCCCATGCTGGAGGAGTTTGTGTGGAGTGGTAGTCGCACAAGCAAGCTATATTGATGGGCCCCCCCACCCCCGTCTCTCTACATGACACATTAGGGCCCCCCCCCTGTCTCTCTACATGACACATTAGGGCCCCCCCCCTGTCTCTCTACATGACACATTAGGGCCCCCCCCCCTGTCTCTCTACATGACACATTAGGGCCCCCCCCCTGTCTCTCTACATGACACATTAGGGCCCCCCCCCTGTCTCTCTACATGACACATTAGGGCCCCCCCCTGTCTCTCTACATGACACATTAGGGCCCCCCCCCCTGTCTCTCTACATGACACATTAGGGCCCCCCCCCCCTGTCTCTCTACATGACACATTAGGGCCCCCCCCCCCTGTCTCTCTACATGACACATTAGGGCCCCCCCCCCCTGTCTCTCTACATGACACATTAGGGCCCCCCCCCCCTGTCTCTCTACATGACACATTAGGGCCCCCCCCCTGTCTCTCTACATGACACATTAGGGCCCCCCCCTGTCTCTCTACATGACACATTAGGCCCCCCCCCCTGTCTCTCTACATGACACATTAGGGCCCCCCCCCCTGTCTCTCTACATGACACATTAGGCCCCCCCCCCTGTATCTCTACATAACATATATTTTGGCAGTTGTGAATGGTGTATATATGGTATGGAGTCAGTTTCTGAAGAGTGGTGATTTGCATAGCCCCCCTCCCTCGCTGTCACGTTTGTGAATGACCCCTCTGTGTCCCGTGCAGCTGTGCCCTGCTCGGTCTGTTTAGTCACGGATGGCGCTTTAATTCTCACTGCTGTGTGGAAATCCACCCTGGGTTAGCAGCTGGCATCTTAAAATGTGGCAGCGTGTTTTTTTTTTTTTTTTTTAAGGGTCGTTTAGCAGTTTGCATCGGTATACAGGGCATCCTCGCTGATGAATTTATCAAGTACATGTTAAATTCTTCCAGGTTACAAGTGCTCTGAATCCTGGATCTCATAGGATATATGTATGGATCTGCTTGCATTGGGCCTGGAAAAAAAAAAATCCAAAGGTTGGCGGGCTGCACTGGCATGCTTTACGGGTACTCAATCTCCAAGCCTGGCATTAAAGAGGACCTGTCACCTCTCCTGACTTGTCAGTTTTAGTAACTACTTGCATCCCCCTGTAATCATTCTGGAGCATCTATTCTTTTGGCTCTATGTTGTGCTGTCCCTTTATTATTCCTACTAGAATTTATGAATTCATTGCTAGCGCTTGCAGCAAAGGTACAAAGGGGGGTTACCAGTTGGGGGCATATCCCTTAACAGTCGGACACACCTGCTACAGGTAACAATATATTTGTAAACTTCTAGCAGGAATAATACATGGGGAATGCAAGTAGTTACATGGTTACAGCTCCCCCCGCCAGTAAAAAAAAGTTCCATGCCCACTCACCCCCGGTAGTCAGAGCGCCCCCTTCCCCCTCCACTTCCTCAGCATGCCGTAACAACTAGTCATCCTCAATGTACTCGCCTTCTGCACCTTCCTGTGACAGTCCGCTTTAGTTGGCCCTGTCTGACTTCTACTTAGTTGGGATAGATCCATACGGAGAATTTCTGTAAAAAAAAAAAAGTAACACATTTTTGCACATGGCACGTTTTGCGCAATAATTTTCAACTTTTCCCCCTTCTAACCGTGCCCGTGGCACTTTTCAGAACACTGTCGGTACTGGCGGCCCCTGTGCAGCCAACAGATTCAGGCCTCATGCACACGACAGTAGTTTTAGCATCCATACAAAAAAAAAATATATATATTCTTGTCCATTTTTTTGGAAATTTGTAACATGCTGCGGGATCTGCGGAAGGGGAAAATGCGGGCTGCACACGGCCGGTATGCGAAATGCGATTTTTCAGACCGCAAAAACGGGTACGGTCATGTGCAGGAGGCCTTAGGATAATTTACCCCAGCTCCCGGTGCATGAACCACCCATTATGCACCACAATTGTTAAGAGGCGTGCGTATCGTAATCAAGCATACTTTGTGCGGAAACGGCGTAATGAATTCATCGTGAGGGGAATTTTTGAAATCCGTTTACAATTTGAGACAAAATTATGGAAAACTGATCTATAAATTCTATGGACGGTTCATCCTATTCCACCAGACAAGAAAATGCATACAACTATAACCGTATCCATAATCCCAATTTGCATAGATGTACAGAAGTCAAATTTTAAGGGTTAACCGGCGCTGATTTCCTGCAGCCAGAGCGTCGGCGTAGATGTGAAGATTATTGCTTCATCCACCAGGTTGCAGAATTAACTACAGTGACTTCAAGTAATAGGTGAAGGGATCCCGTGCAGAAGGTCGGAGGATTGCTCGGTGCTGGTGACGGGCAGAGTAACGCTCTGTCATTCGTATCGGGCAGGAATGTCATCACTGGTGGCGACCACTATTGTGTGAAAAAAACGTGCAGTGTGCGTGAGGTTTGTCAGCTCTCATTAACTTTGCTGGTAACTGTATTAGGCCGTATTCACACGTCAGGGAATCACGGATATGTACTGTCCATGTTCTCCACGGAGAGCTCATGTACCTATAGATTTTAATCTGTGAATTTTCACGGTCCACAGGGCCGTGGCTACTTCACAGATCCCTCACGCCTAGTATAGTTTATGGGTCTGTGAAAAAACACGGGCACAACACGGATGGCGTCCGTGGTTTACGGATCGTTGCTAGGAAATGCTCTTTAAATTAACACGCAGAGGGCAAGAAATGGACCCCCGGACCAAACAAGGACGCGAACATCTTCACCACTGCCATCTTGTCACTGCGGACACAAATGTATGAATGAGGCCTTAGGCTACTTTCACACTGGCGTTTTGGCTTTCCGTTTGTAAGATCCATTCAGGGCTCTCACAAGCGGTCCAAAACAGATCCGTTTTGCCCTAATGCATTCTGAATGGAAAAGGATCCGCTCGGAATGCATCAGTTTGCCTCCTATCAGTCTCCATTCCACTTTGGTGTCTATCTGACAAAACTGAGCCAAACGGATCCGTCCTGGCACACAATGTAAGTCAATAGGGACGGATCCGTTTTCTATGACACAATCTGGCACAATAGAAAACTGATCCGTCCTCCATTGACTTTCAATGGTGTTCAAGACGGATCCATCTTGTCTTTAATATAGATAATACAAACGGATCCGTTCTGAACGGATGTAGACGGTTGTATTATCTGAACGGATCCATCTCTGCATATCCATGACGGATCCGCACCAAACGCGAGTGTGAAAGTAGCCTTCTGCTGTGGATGATAGAAGGGCTTTTGCGGCTTATAATCACTTCTCTCAAACCTGCCTCTGACAACTAGGGGGCGCCTCAGCAGAGAGGTGAGAATCACGGAGATGCACCTGGGCCTGGTGGCGCTTCCATTTTCGGGTCACCATAAGGTGGATGTATTGTAAATGCGCTGTAAATCCATGAATGCTGACTCCGCACAGGTGCCGTGTAGACGGCGCTCCGTAAACTTGTTCTTTACAGGATATTTGCTTTTTCCAGTCTGATAATTGCTATTTGAACTCGGCCCAGATTAGGTAACAATACCGTGTGGCTTTTTACAGGGCAGAAACTTTTCAAGTAATTTTATGTTTGTTTTTGCAAACAATGGTTAAAAGCTTTTATATGTTTGTAATGCCAGAATGATTTTTGTATGTGTGCGCATACATATATACTGCGCATACATATAGATAGTATTATTTACGGTGTGTGTGTATATAGTACAGTAGTTTTAGACAGGTAAGTAAGAATGCTAAGAAGTGTTAATAGTTTATTTTTATCAATTAAAGGGGTTTTCCGACCCTTTCTAGATGGGTCATCAGGATCTGATCGGTGGAGGTCCAACACCCAGGACCCCCGCCAATCAGCACTGGTTCTCCTCTGAGCGCCACAGCCTTCTCCCTGCTCACCAAGCACAGCACTGTACATTGTATAGCGGCTGCGCTTGGTATTGCACTCGGTCCCATTCATACTTGAATGGGACTGGGAAGCGCCTAGGACACGAGACACATGACCGTGACGTCTCACGGCCTTGGCAAAGCTGAAAGAAGGTCACGGGGCTCACAGGAGCGCCAGTACCTTCTCAAACAGCTGATCGTTTGGGGTCCCGGGTGTTGGATCCCCACCAATCAGACACTAATGATCTATAAGAGGATAGGTCTTCAGAAAACCCCTTTAGCAACATGCACAAAAGACAAATCTAAATCCAATCAATATTTGGTGTGACCACCCTTTTTGCCTTCAGCATCCGTTCTTCTAGGTACACTTGCAAACAATTTTTTAGAAGGAATTAAGCGGGGAGTTAGTTCCAAATAGCTTGAAAAACGAATCACAGATCTACTGCTGAAGATTTGCTCAGATCCTTCTGTCTCTTCATGTAATCCCAGACAGACTTGGTGATGTTGAGATTGGGATATATATATCTTGATCCTTCAAGTTTTCAGTTTATATGATCTCTGTCATGTCCGTCTCCAGATCTACAGCTTGCAGCTGAACTTGGTAAGACGTTACTGGACCGCAACACAGAACTTGAGGAGTCTCTGCAGCAGATGTATGACACCAACCAGGAACAGATCCAGGAAATTGAGGTACAAAGCTTTTCCTGTCTCTTGCTGCTTCCCATTGTGTATTCATACTGCTGTGCAGAGATTGAGGTCACTTCAGTGTGGTGTCTTCACGCTTCATATGCTTAACATGTCTGATGAGTATGTATGTTCTATCCAGAGCTGTACTCAGAATTCTGCTGCCTTCCTTTTGGCTCTCAGGAGCTCCTGTCCCAGGAGACTCTCTGTTGGTTGCATGTTTGGTTTGTCATGATAGAGTCTTCTAATGCCTTGTAGGAGCCAAGCTGGGCTGTAGGTCGTGCCCAGAATCTGTACGTGAGGCTGGTACAATTTGGCTGCACAGAACTGTTCATTGTTGTGGCTGCATTTTGCATACAGCTCTGCAGAATGTATGGAAATTAGATAAGCACGGCTTCCCATGTGAATGTGCATTGCATTGTCAATGCACCATTAGAAATTATGTTATATCTAGGACATTGCCAGTCCCTTGTACTTTCTGCCTGTCCCATAGGAAGGTGCTAATCTGAAATAGGTCATATCGAAGCACTTCAGGTTAATCCATACTTTGGAACAAATCCCCTGCCGTATGAAGCAGCTGCGGAATACCAGGGGACTGTCTGTCTAAGCTCTGTCTGTGTAATTATATTCAGAGACCTGGGGACGAGAGTATTAATAAAATGTCTAATAATCTGGACTAGATTAGAATATCAGAAATATTAAAGCAGAGCAGAATGGGAAATTAGGTTTAAAATATTTCCCTATTACACCGGCTGACCTGTTACATGGGCGCTTGGCAGCTGAAGGCATCTGTGTTGGTCCCATGTTCATATGTGGCCGCATGGCTGAGAAAACGGATCTTTTAATAGATGCAAATGAACCTCTAAGAGCAACGGGGGCATTGACGTTACACCTAGACGCTATACTCTCTCTGTAACTGCCACGACCTCTGCACTTTGTCAGGACCAGATGTCATCACTCCTGCATTGTAATAGCAGAGAGAGCAGAGCCTCTAGGTGTAACGGCCACGCCCCCGTTGCTCTTAGAGGCTCATTTGCATCTATTATAACAT
Organism: Bufo gargarizans; assembly: GCF_014858855.1. Lineage (NCBI taxonomy): Eukaryota > Metazoa > Chordata > Amphibia > Anura > Bufonidae > Bufo > Bufo gargarizans. The sequence goes on along the minus strand of NC_058087.1, from coordinate 137,463,879 downwards.
CATGTTTCTCAGCAATGCGGACACATATAAAAATGGGACCAACACAGATGTCTCCAGCTGTCAAGCGCACATGTAACAGGTCAGCCAGTGTCATAGGTACAAATCTGCTGACAGATGCCCTTTAGAAAAGATTTAACTATAGATTACTACCTATTAGGCCCAGCACATATCGGGTAAGTAGATTACCACTGCAGGTCCGGGTACGCTGGGGATGGGGGGGGGGGGGGTCTGTAGAAAAGCCCTCAGGGGGGAAACAACCGCTTTAATATGGCAAAGTAGGTTCCTATGCTTTGGATCCTCTTCCATGAGCCTGAGTTGAAACCCGCTGTGGTGACTGGGCCTGTGCCTAGTGGCCAACAGTCTCAAATTCTTGTCAAATTTGCCTCGTTTCAGGCTGAAAACAGGTGGTGCTTTCATTAAAAACCCATCCCATAAGGGGGCATTATCAAATGGATTTGGGGTGTGCCCGGGGGTAGTATTTAAAGGCCCCGATTTTGTAGGAAAATTCAGCTGTAATGCTGCCGTCTGTCAGTCAGGGTCGGGATTGTGCATAGTTGCCAACAGTCTCTAATTTGCTATGATTGTCCTGAATGTTGGCATCTTGGCAAATTCAACTTATTCTGGGCCAAAACGGGGTAGCGCTTAAATAAACCTCACCCAGAAGTGGGTGGCCCGGTTTGGGTGTGTCAGGGACAGGGCTTAAAAGGGTATTCCTATCTCTGATACTGATGGCATAGCCTAGGGATGTCAGCTATGTGCGGGTCCCACTTCTGAGACCTGCACCTATCTCCAGAAGGGGGCCCCCAAAGTGAAGAGAGAGCATCCACCCTCTATTCACTGCTGTGAAAGATCCCAAAATCTCTGCGCGCACTTGCTTGTCTATTTTCAGACGTCCCATAGCAAGCTGCGCATGCTCAGTTTGCTCTCCTTTTCTTTGGGGGACCCTGTTCTGGAGATGTACCTATCTGACATTGATGGCATACCCCCTTTAAATGCCCCAAATTTACAGACTGCATTGTTAGGAAGTGTAGATGTGTACATACTGGGCCTGAAACACGAACGGAGGAGATTTAGCGAGACTGGTGCAAAGGAAAGCTGGCTAAGTTGCCCATAGCAACCAATCAGATTGATCCTTTCATTTTCCATAGAGCACTGAAAAACAAAAGGTGGAATCTGATTGGTTGCTATGGGCAACTAAGCCAGTTTTCCTATACACCAGTTTTGATAAATCTCCACCATTACAGGTTGTGTCCATAGTGGTGTAAAGTGGCCTCGTTGTCACTGAGGCCTGGTGTGTACACAGGCCTAGCTTAGGCATGAGGAGAATTTTTATCTATTGTCTTTATTTTGAAGTAAAGAAGGCCAATTAGCTGCACATTTGTCGAGGCCTCCTGCGCTCATTCGCACCCATCAGCGTATACTACTTAGGAAGAGTCCATTAGTGTTGTCTGAAGCATTTTACTGTATTGTTGTGGTAGAAATGTCAGCTTACTATAATAAAAAAAAAGGCACCTTTTTTTTTTTAACAAAATTATTTTATTTTATTCCTGCCAGTATCTGACAAAGCAGGTGGAACTTCTGAGACGCATGAACGAGCAGCACGCCAAGGTGTATGAGCAGCTGGACGTCACCGCCAGAGAGCTAGAAGATGCCAATCAGAAGCTGGTGCTGGAGAGCCGATCCTCACAGCAGAAGATTGTAAGGTAGGTGGCCTTGTGTGGACTCCTGTTCTGAACTACAACCTAAGCTGCCATATACACGAGATAACAAGTGCTCAGCGGACAGCTGTCTCTCTCGATCCTCCCATACGTGGGCTGAGCATGGCAGTATCTCTCTAACAGTCCCGTAGGGATGGAGAATGGAGTGGCAGGTCTCATGCTCAACCTGCTTCAGGAACTTCTAGTCTTGTGATCGGTGGGGGTCTCAGCGGTCAGCCCCCCCACCAATCTAGTAGTTAGTCCCTATCCTGTGTGATAACTGGATGTAACCAGAATATTCCTGTAACTTAGACGACCCCTTTAAAGAGCGGGTTCGCATTGGCATTATTGAATTACGTTATAGGTTCCAGAGTTATGACGGAATTCTTGGACGGAATGCAAAACGAAAGCCTTTAAGAGACATTCTGTTTTGCTCCGTCCTAATACATGTCTATGGGGGCGCATAACGGTTCTGTTATCCTGTCAACTGGACTATTTTTTTCGTCATGTATAACGGAACCATTATGCGCCCCCATAGACATGTATTAGGACTGAGTAATACAGAATGCCTCTTGAAAGGCTTCCGTTCTGCATTCCGTCCAATAATTCGGTTATAATGGATCACCAAAAAACATGGAGGGTTCAATTTCCGATACAGAGGCAAATAATGCCATAAACAAACAGTGGGCTTTTTTCTTTTGCTGTTTTTGCTGCGTGGGCTTATTCAGGCAAATATGGCACAGTATTCTTAAAATCCACAAAACTGTCTAACATTGATATTGATTGCCATCAAATCAGCTGTTTAGTTATAGCTCTAGAAGTTGGTTTTGGAACTTTAAGTAGGCTGTCACTTTTACCTCACAGGGTTTTTATTTTATTTTTTTTGCCTTCCTCCGGATCAACTTGCAGGATAACAGGCTGAGTTGGATGGACAGATGTCTTTTTTTCAGCCTTATAAACTATGTTACTTCTAAAGGCCTTGGCTAGGGAGATGCTTAATCTGCATTGTACCCCCCCCCCCCCCCCCGGTCTTCCTTGTACATGAACATTTCTTGCATGCAGAATAGTCATCCTATAAAATTCGTCCATCTCTAATAAGCTATTGAAATGACAATATCTTTTTCTAAATACGCCCTTTTATGAGCAATAATTATTTTGTGAATTGCATCTGGGGTGGGCCGATGTTCTTTGTAGTAATTTTTATTTTTTTCTGTTTAGTTTGACAGACACTATTGAAAGTTTACAGATTCACATTGATGATCTCCAGAAACAAATGGAAGATCTGAAGAAGCCAGGGCATGTGCGTCGTAGTCGTGAGGGATTTGACCAGTCTAGATCAACACACAGCTTCTCCTGTCTGAAGGAACTCTATGACCTGCGCAAGTAAGTTTTACACATATTGATGCGGTCAAGACATTGTGGCTGTGAATGATAGTCTCTAACATAAAAAAAAAAATGGATAAAAGTCCCTTTAATGTACATTTACACTGCACTACTGAAGGAGCCTAAAAAGGTTTTCTTCTGTATTGATGGCCTCCTTATCCAGTTTCTCGATAACAGCATTTGTCCAATGTGGACACTCTCCTCCTCTATCTCACAATCTCCTACCTCTTTGACTTGTTCATATTTATCTTCTTGTCCCTTTCTCTTTCCATCTTCTCCACATTTAATCTCTCTTGGTTTTTATTTGGATTATCCATTCTAAAAGCTAAAAGTGATATGTGCTACTCTTGGCAAGCAATGTTCTCAAGAGTGGTCACCATATTCCTTCCTTCACCTGACAGTGAAGGGATAAATGGTTTGCTAGCCTGGATCCAAGAGGTTTTTCCTGCACAAAATATTTTATAAACAAATTCCTTTCCATTTTTGCAGGTATTTTGTTTATGATCACGTCTTTGCCGAGAAGATCACCTCTCTGAACACGCAACCTGGTCCTCTTGAGGAGGAAAATGAGCATCTCAAGAAAACCTTGGCTGTTCTGGAGGCACAGCTCAGCCTAGAACGTAAGAAGAGGGAAACCTTAGAGGACGAATATAATCAGGTCTTGAAAGAAAATTCTGAGTTAGAACAGATTCTTAAAGATAGAGATTCCTATCATGCCCGGGCAGAAGAGCTGGAAGCTGAGGTGGCTGAAATGCGTCAGATATGTCGGTCAGATAGTATATTCTCCAGCAGTGTTGAAAAGCTGATTCCAGAGTCCATCTTCATCTCATTTAAAGAGACTGCAGAAAAGGACTTGGAGTCTGAACCGGTTATACCAGAAGTAGGAAAAAAGCCTTTAAAAAGGAGCAGCAGTGAGCTGGTCCTTCCCACTGCTGCCGCAGAATCCATTTGTAATGGTCATGAGGAGACCTGTATCAGGAGGACGGAGGCTGTGAAGCAAAGGGGAATTTCTCTGCTCAACGAGGTGGACTCTCAGTACAGTGCTCTTAAAGTTAAATACGAGGAGCTTCTTCAGCGCTGTGAGATGGAGGATGACTTCTTCAGTCACAAGGCTGTCCAGACCTCAAAGCTGTCCAACATGTCAGACAACTCTCCACCAAATACCCTACATTCCACCAATCACCACCCCATCTCGCCTGCGTCCCAGCCGGAGTATAAAGTTCTTTTTCAGGAAATATTTAGTTGCATCAACAAAACCAAAGAAGAGATCAGCGAGCATCGAACAAAATACAAACTTATCTCCAACTCCCAGAGCAGCTAGAATCTTCGTCTCCATGTGTTTTTCTTCTGTACCCACTACTTAAACTTAATATGTTCATATGTATATTTCCTTCTAAATTATTTTTAAGGCTTGATCATAAAGACGTCTTATGGCTACCTCATCAGCCAATTACAGTGTCCAACAAGATGACTTAGATCGGTGATAAACTGTAAGAAGTGTAATCCACTCCCAGATGTTCACCTTGTTGTATCTTACAAGCTTTAACCATCTTTGCCTACCGTGCTCACCAGGAGAAGACCTTAGAGTTGTCCAGGATCGGAAAAACATGGCCACTTTCTTCCAAAAACAGCACCCCCGTCTGAGGGTTCTCTGGTATTGCAGCTCAGCTCCACGAAAGTGAATGAGGCAGAGCTGCAGTAGCACAGATAACCCTGTGGACTCGTGTGGAGCAGTTTTTTTTTTTTTTGGGGGGAAGAAAGCATGTTTTTGTAAACCCATCAACTCCTTTTTGATATAGCTGGTCAAGTTTCTAAACTCAACCAGCAGCATTTTAGTGTGACAGTGTGTTGTCACCTTTGTATTACATGCTTGTCGTCTACTTTGTAGAGAAAAGCACAACATAAATGGTCTATTTTATGCATGGCAGCCGTGTAGGAACTGAGCTGTGGAAACGTAGTTGTACGATATTTTTGGTATTATTTTTATATAAAAGCTGAGGGAGGGATGGGGCTCTATAATTGGTCCCATTCGGAGATAACCTTTCGTATCCTACTGTGATGTAGTATTCCAGAACACTAATATATTGCACTTATTTCTAGCTGTAAATCATTTCTCGTAAATGTTTGTTTTAGATATTTTTAATATATTTTCCATTGTTTTGTTCCCAATGTTCTTTTATGCCTCTTGCCAAAAAGCAGAGGCAGAGCTGCCATTTTGGTTGCTTAATGCAAGTGGTTTACTAAAAAGTGGTGGCAACTTACTGAAGCAAAGAGGATATTGTTCACATAGCATGTAATGGATTTCTGGAATTGTCCATTATTTAGTGCCTCCTTTTGGTAATGTTTTTTTTCTTTATACAAACCCGTTTCAGGTACTGAATAAAAAGCATTCCCATATACTGTAGACACTGCTGTGAATAAAACCCAAAGTTGGGAGTACACATTAGATAGTGGTGGGCCGAATGCTCATTTGGTTGACAGCTATGCTTTCAGATCCCCTATATACATGCATGCATGTTTGGCTAGGTGTGCATGTGTTCTGAATGGGGAGATGAAAGCAAGCTGCTGTGGTGGCTACACGTGATCTTCTCCGAGAGTGAAAGGATTGGGCATATTGGAACCCAACTGCCCTATTTCTCCGCCATGACATCTTGTCAGGGGAGATTCAAGAATCCCCTTTGTACATTAGATGGTCAGCTGCTTTCACCAAAATATGATGGTTTGGCTAACATTAATGTGCATTGCAAGGTACTGACCTAGATCATCAATATCAGACCAGTGGGGCTCTGACTGCCACGCATTGTGTAGATTTCCGGCCCTGCATACTGAATCTCAGCTCCCATTCACGTGCATGGGAGCGGAGCTACACTACCCCCAACATGGCCTCCACGTCAGTCTACAGAGCTGCCTCCCTCCTACTTCGTACCGATTAGCTGATCGGTGGGGGTGTCAAGTGCTGGGCCCCCACTAAACTGATATTGATGACCTATCCTGAGGATAGATCATCAATTTCTGTAGCCTGGAGAAGCCATTTTCTGTATGTAATGACTGGAGTTTTCTCAAACTTTTCACATTAAATGTCTACTTGGGGTTTCAGACTACTTGGACTTACTCCACAGATTGTCTCCACCCTCTGTTGCACATCTGAGCAGCCAATATAATTTTGAAGGGGGAAAAAAATAAAGAAAAAAGGTGGTGTGTGTGGGGGATAACTTTCTATACTTAAGGGTCCATTCACACGTCCGTTTTTTCTTTCCTGATCTGTTCCGTTTTTTGCGGAACAGATCAGGACCCATTCATTTTCAATGGGTCCTGGAAAAAATCGGACAGCACAATGTGTGCTGTCCGTTTCCATTGTTCCGTATGTCCGTTTAAATATAAAACATGTCCTATTCTTTTCCGCAAAATTCGGATCCTGGTACAATACAAAGTCAATGGATCCGCAAAAAAACGGAAGACATTCGGATGTCATTCCGTATGTCTTCCGTTTTATGCGGAATCCGTTCCTGGAAACACATAACAAATTTTTTTTTTTCAAGTTTTTTTCAAAGAAATCCAAACAACTTTATTTGATTATTGAAATTTATACATGGTTCCGTTTTTTGCGGATCCGCAAAAAACGGATGACATATGGAAATATTTTCAGGAACAACGGATCCGCAAAAAACGGACCGATATTCGGATTATAGAAAAATACTGACGTGTGAATGTAGCCTAACAGTAAGGTTTTTTTTTTTTTCTATTTTTCCTTAAAGGGGTTGTCTCACTTCAGCATTTATCATGTAGAGGAAGTTAATACAAGGCACTTACTAATGTACTGTGATTGTACATATTGCCACCTTTGCTGGCTGGATTCATTTTTCCATCAAATTATACACTGCTAGTTTCCATGGTTACGACTAGAGCTGAGCGAATTTCATATTTTGAAATTCGTTTACGCTTCGTTTGGTGGTAAAAGCAGAATTGCGTTATGGATTCCGTTAACACGGACCATAACACAATTCTATGACTGAATGCCTTTAGAGGCATTCTGTTATTCATTCCGTCATAATAGAAGTCTATGGGCTGCAAAACTGATCCGTTCCGTTATGCAGGGGAGTCCTATCCTGTTTCCGTTATGCAGCCCATAGACTTCTATTATGACGGAATGCCTCTAAAGGCATTCCGTTATAGAATTGTGCAAGTCTGTTTTTACCACCAAACGAAGCGTAAACTAATTTCTAAATATGAAATTCGCTCCTCTCTAGTTCTGACCACCCTCAAATCCACCAGTGGTGGTTGTGCTTGCACACTATAGAAAAAAGCAGTACTATATATGTGCTCCAATGGTCCCGGCCACCAGAGGGGCCAATGTTTTTTTTCCCCCCCTATAGTGCACAAGCACGACCACCACTGATGTATTGCCGGGTGGTTGTAAGCATGGGATGGAAAAATGAATCTAGCCAGCAAAGGAGACAATATGGATAATCAAATACATTAGTAAGTGGCTTGTATTAACTTCCTCTACATGATAAATGCTATTTGCTAAAGTGAGACAACCCCTTTTAATTTTGCTGCGATTTTGGAAAAATGACACAGAATGCTACATGATCCTAAAGGGTCACTCGGGACAGAAGTAACAGTTGTTGAACCTGTTGCAGGGCCAGACAGGGCGATGCATGGCGCAGGGGTTCAGAGAACGCCAGGTGCACCTCCCCATCAGGCTCTACCTCTATCACTTCTGTCTGGGGTGTCCCTTTGGGTCTTAATACCCTACTGTTTTCTTAGGGAAATTTTTGCAACAAAAACAAGCAAATGCTGCAAGTTTTCAATTTTTTTTTTTCTACTTTGTTATTTATTTTAACCTACTAAAATGTTTGCCTAATCTATTAATATGATATCGACTGCTCTGTATTGTGCTTTATTTGCATCAAGAGATGAAGAAAGCTGTTCAGAATATGGACCTCTGTAAGACCCCGCTTCACGCCTCATTTTTTGTGTCGGTTTTTATGAGGCTGTTAAAGTATAATACATGGGAAGAATGGACATCGCCAACCTATGGCTCCAGATGCAAAACTACAATGCGAGGGTAGAATGGCAGTTGTAGTTCAGCAAAAGCTGGAGAGCCACGGAAAATAAATTCAGGGGAAGAGTGGCAATATTGTCTGCAGCCACCAGCGTGGCTGCAGACTGGGGAAAGATACACACAGGCTGATTTGACTCTTCCGGACCCGTTTCAGGATGATCTCTGAGGCCCACTACATGCAGCGGTGTGTATACAAAGGTGCTGCTCAGATGGCCATGGCAGATCTTAAAAGATGAGTTCTGCCCTTCAAGCCACAGAATCCCTTTAGAAATGCTTTATCTGGATTGGTTCTGATGCTTCATAATTTTGGGAGGAAAAAGACACTAAAATGAGATGTGAATCTGTTCCTTAGAGAGGACCTGTCCCCTCTCCTGACATGTCTGTTTTGAATCCCACATGTAATAACCATTCTGGAGTTCTTATCACTCTGTTGTACCATTCCTCTATTATTCCTGCTAGAAGTTAATGTATTACTAGTAAAGGTTCAGATGGGTGTTACCAGTTGGGAAGGTGTCTGTGTACAGTCTGATTGCATAGTGTCAGACTGTGCAGGGACCCGCCACTAACTGGTAACACCCATCTGGATGTTCACTGCTAAATGAGATGTTAATTCATAACTTCTAAGGCCTCATGCACACTGCCGTGCCGTTTTTTGCGATCTGCAAAAAAACTGAAGCTGCCCGTGTTGTCTTCCGCAATTTACGGAACGGGTGCCGGCAATATAAATGCCTATTCTTGTCCGCAAAGCGCGGACAAGAATAGGACATGTTATATTTTTTTTAACTGAGCCACAGATGCGGACAGCACTCCGTGTGCTGTCCGCATCTTTTGCGGCCCCATTGAAGTGAATGGGTTCGCATCAGAGCCGCTAAACAGCTGTGTGCATGAGGCCTAACAGGAATAATACAGAAATGGCACATTTTAGTCCTAAGAATAGATGCTTCAGAATTATTACATGGGGGATGCAAGTAGTTCCTAAAACAGACATGTCAGGAGAGGTCCTCTTGAATTCATGAATGTTGTATTTCATTCCATAAACTTAGAAAAGCGGGCACAGTTTGCTACATTAGTGCTCATTTACTAAAATGGTGTAATATAGCTATAGAACTCAGATTATAGCACAGTATAACATGCATTTTATTTGCCACTATAAAGCACAGCAGCGTACATTACACCATGGTATTAAATAGAGATGAGCGAATTTCATGTTTTGAAATTCGTTCACGCTTCGTTTGGTGGTAAAAACAGAATTGCGTTATGGATTCCGTTACCACGGACCATAACGCAATTCTATGTCTGAATGCCTTTAGAGGCAGTTATTCATTCGGTTATAATAGAAGTCTATGGGCTCCATAACGGATCCGTCCCGTTTCCGTTATGCAGGAGAGGACTCCCCTGCATAATGGAAACGGGACGGATCCGTTATGCAGGCCATAGACTTCGATTATGACGAAATGCCTTTAGAGACATTCAGTCATAGAATTGCGTTATGGTCCATGGTAACTGAATCCATAACACGTCACACATTTCCCCTTGCGCAAAAAAACTTGCCTGTGTGAAAGGGGCCTTACACTAGCACTGAAACATACTGTGCCCGAGTTACATCTGATCCATTTTGTGGATCATTTATATAGTTCAGCCTTCATAAAGCAGAATGCAACAAAAAAAGTAAGAATACATTAGTGATCTGCTAGGCGCGTTTAGAGCTAGTTCAATCGTGGGATATGATAGTTTAGGCCTATCCCATACATAGGTGTTTCTAGGAATAATACAGTCAGGTTAATGTTGGTATGAAGGGAAGTAGCGGTGGGTGGCAAGGAGGCATTACGGCATGTCTGGTTAGGTGGAGTCAGTTATTGCAGTATTACGGTATTAATATGAAATACACAAGTTCATGCAACGAAGTATACCATAATATAAGATGTCTAAAGAATTGATCTAGAGTCAGCAACCTCTTGCACTCCCAGCATGCTCCATACACTTCTGTAGGAGGTCTAAGAACAGCCCTAGTAAGTTTGCATGCTGGGAGTTGTAGTTTGACAACAGATTGAGTGCTGGAGGTTGCTGATCCCTGTTCTAGAAGTTGGCAGAAAGCAGTGTTACTATAGAAAGTCTATGTATGTTTATTCCTAGTAGGAGGAAAAAACGCTTTATTACAAATTGTCACTTTTTGTATAGGCCGTTGAGTACGGAATTACTTTATCCTTGGCTCGGTCTGATCAGCAGAATAAAGACATTCCTTACATGTTTGTGTGTTGTCTGTCATTTTACATGAGCCTCCTCCAGCACATATCATGATTACTTAAATAGGGAGATAGAAATATAAGATGTACTAATGAAAGCCGCTGGGGTCCTGGGTTCAAATCCAACCAAGGACCATACCTGCTCTGCGTGTTAGGCCTCATGCACACGACAGTAGAGCTGCTGTGCCCGCTTTATAGACTGCTTCAGTCATGTCCTATCCTTTGCCACATCTTGCATATCGTGACCCATTGAAGTGAATGGGTCTGCACCGTGATGCGGAGTGCACAATGTTTTGCGGTCCACAACACAGGCACGGCAGCCCCACGGTCGTGTGCATGAGTCCTTGTGCGAGTTTCTTTTATTTAAAAAACAAAACAAAAACAGGTTCGCCCTGTAAGTGTTCTGTTTGCTCCCCAGTTCGTGTAAAATAGATTTTCTTGGACTGGAGGATGACTTTAAAGGAAACCTGTCACCTCTCCTCTGCTGCCCTCACTTCTGGGCTACCATACAGTACTGACAGTCTGCAAAAAAAATATGCAGATCGGATGCAAAAATGTGGTCGTGTGGATGCAGCCTCCACCTACACCCAAATAACGAGGGAGCCTGTCCATCAAACCGTGTCAAGCGGAGGGGAGCCGCCCAGCAGATACTTCTCCACCTGTTTTTAAAACTTGGCTGAATTCCAATAGTCTAGTGTACAATAGTTGCAAGCTTTTGCACAAAAACCTGCAACTTTTGACATGTTCTGCCACTTGCGATAAGTTAAAAAGATGGGTGGGCCTTGTTAAAGGGGTGCATGGTTTGCCACTAGCAGCACTGATTGGACAACATCAAACTGTGCAGGGGCAAACCCCCCCCCCCCCCCCCCCAACTGGTAACCCGTTGGCAACTCATAAACCGCTAGTGGGAATAATAGAGCAATGGCACAGTATAGTCATAAGAATACATAGTTATGTGCTAAAACAGACATGACATGGCAGATAGCACAATCAAAAGGAATTTCATTACCTCTAATCCAAATATCATTCAAAGAGTAATAACTAAAACAGACATACGGCAAATTTGTCATGTACCAACTTTTATTACTTTGTACAATTTACAGCAATATCAAGCCTTCCTGGCTTTCCTTTAAATTCCAGTATAACAAATGTAAGGCCATTCTCAGCAGAAGTGCAGCAGATTTCTGCACAACATTGTGTTAAAGGGAAGGAAAAAGTGTAGACTATAAATCGTTTTAGTAATTTTCCATTATTCTTGACATTCTTCATGTTATGGGTTTTCACATTTTAAATAAATAAAGCATAATTCATGTGGAGATTGCCATTTTCAAGATATTAGTTTGCTGAAGTGGATACAGTTCTATCCAGTCTCTGGACTGCAGACTGAATGAACAAAAAGTACATTAGAAAGTTGGACGAGTCCTACAGTTTTTTTTTTTTTGTTTTTTTTTTAGAGTCAAAGAGGATTCAAAAGGCAAAAGGAGCAGGAAACATGAAGAAAGAACTTATACCTTTCCTTCCTGCTCAACCCACTTCTGCCTTGGGCTTAACATCTGCACCAAAAAGTGCAGTGGAGTCCCCCCCCCCCCCCATCCCATCTATTTGGCGAGTGCTTCTGCCCCTCATATTAATGAAAGGTGGAGGTATCAGGACACAAACCCCAACGATCAAAACTTCTGACATGTTTAAAGTTTTGTGAATGTGCACTTAGATTTTATAAATTTTTTATTTAGTTTTAATTGAATTTCCAACAGAAATTTATTAAAGCGGTTTTCTGGGATTTACATATTGAGGACCTATCTTTAGGATGGGTCATCGATACGAGATCGGCAGATGTTTCGCATGAGCGCTATGGCCTCCTTGTCGCTTACCAAGCACAGCGCAGGGCATTGTATAGTGGCTGTGCTTGGTATTGCAGCTCAGCCCCATTCACTTGAATGGCGTTAAGCTGTGCCTAAGCCATGTGACAGATTAACGTGACTTCACGTGGCCTAGGAAGAGTCCGAAGCACTGATGGAGCGCCTCATCCTCTTTTCACAGCTGATGTCCCGGGAGTCAGACCCTCGCCGATCTCATATTGATGACCTATCCTGAGGATAGGTGATCAATAAATCCCAGAGAACCCCCTTTAAGTTCTAGATGATTGCTAGAAATGCATAAATGAATGAATAATTGAATGAATATACAATCCTGACAGCTTTATTAACAGAAGGTAACAATTTACACAAATCCTTTCATGTAAAAACAGAATTACTCAGATGATTTTTTTTTTTTATATGCCTCCATTTTGATACCATTAGGGCTCTTTCAGACGAGCGTGTCCTGTGTGGGAATCACGCTCCGTGTCTGGACGCGATTCCCCCGTTATGGACACTGCTCGTTTCTCAGAAGCGCAGTGCATTATACTGATCTATAATGCTGTGAGTCTCTGCAAGACCTTACTCCTACAGAATTACACTAACAATGTCAGTATAAGACTACGTGCACACAACCGCAAAACACAGATGCCGCACGTGTGCGTTCTGCAATTTGCGGAAAGGGCCGCTCATAATAGAAATGCCTATTCTTGTCTGCAAAACGGACAAGAATAGGACATGTTCTATTATTTTGCGGGGCCACTGAGGCAGACAGCACAGAGTGCTGTTCGCATCTTTTTCAGCCCCATTGAAGTGAAAGTGTCCGCATCAAACAACGGTCGTGTGAATGAGGCCTTATTCAGTAGATACAGGTCATGCAGAGACACACAGCGCTATAAGTCGGTATAATGCTTTGTACTCCTGCTTGTCTGAAACTAGCCTTAAACTGCAATTATAAAAAGAACCGAAGAAAAATAAGCGCATTAAAGGAGGCTCCATACACCGCATAGCATCCAACAACTGCCGCCCTGCTCCTGGCAGTCCACACACCCTACATGGGATAATTAAATTAATCTAGTACGTTAAACTTAAAAATTAGCAATCAATATAACATTCAAGTGGAAATAGGACTTAGTGTGGGGGGAAAACTTCAAGAAAATAAAACCAGCGGAGATCGTCCGGCCTAGTCACCTTAATTTTATTATTGTGTGCTTACCAATACACATATTACAAGGAGCCAGTGACATCACACGGTACCTCATTCCCCAGTGATGTCACTTGTTCCATTTCTATATTGGTTTTGCCACTTCCACCGCCAGCATATGAGCCCTACAACGGCTGGTGACAGCAGGGCATCCGTCACAGTTCATCCTTGATTCGGTCTCTTATTGCAATCAAATTTTTGTATTCAAATGTTGGCACGTGTGTAAACCCAAATTTCGCCCATCTTTTCCTTAACTGGGTGTTGTGCAGATTCATGTGAGGTTAGAGAACAAAATAATTAAAAGCAAAACGTAAAGAACTCAAAAGAGCAGCTTTCTTCCTAGAAACAGTCCCCCCTCCACAGACCACATAGTCGACTGCGTCCCGTGCCTTTGGTAACGGTTGTGTGATGGTGCAAGGGCCCAGAAGGGCATCATCCGGAACAGACATGATCTGTGCTTAAGTCACTGTGTTCTTTCATCTAGTGCCAGCTTTCTGCAATCATCAGGATTGTACTGTTCCTTTAAGATACCACATACCGCCATAGCACACGCAACAGTCCTACAAAGAGCAAAGCACGGCAAATGTCACATACATGTACAAAAAAAATTACGCTGAGCCAGAGTCATCGCCAAAGCATATCTTTCTGGTTATTAGATGTCATCTTAAAATGTGTTGGCAGCACAGTGGCTCACCGCTGTCTTGCACTACTGGGGCCCTGGCATCAAATCAGACCAGGAGCAGCATCTGGAGAATCCATGCTGCCCGTTGTTTGCGTGGGTTTCCTCCTACACTCCAAATACATATTGGTAGGTTATTGCAGTTTCTGGTGCGGATTTGATGGGGTTTTGCCGCAGATCTCACCCTTCTATTAAGAAGGGTAAAATCTGTACCAAAAATTGCAAAAATAATTGACATGCTGGGGATTTAAAAAACTGCACAGCGGGACAATTTCCGCAAAGTGTACGTGAGATTTGTCTAGATCTGTATTATACTGCCTTTTTGCCAGCATGAAAATCCATGCTGAAAAACCGCATGTAATCCATATTATGTGCTTTACAGTACCAGCGAAGAGGATGAGATTTCAGAAATCTCATCCACAAGCTGCAGCGAAAACCCAAAATGTAAACTGAATTGTGCTGTGGATTTTCAATCTGCGGCATGTTAATTCATGCTGTGGAATTTACCTGCTGCTTTTTAACATTTGCAGTGTAATTTTGCCGCAAAAAAATAATTTTTTTTTTGTCAGTGGATTTCAACCATTGCGGATTTTCCTCTGCGGATCCACCATCTGGCAGTACACTTAAGGCCCGTTTACACCGCCCGAGCATCAGGCAGATAGTCGCAAACTAGCGTTCGTACACGCATTCATCAGGTAGTAAGATCGTTTGTCCAGTCACCTAAATCAACATTTGCAGGCAGCAGATCATACGGTCTAAATAGCACTCTGCTGCTGGCAAACAATGAGTCTGTAGGGGGATCACTTCTCCCTATACTGGGGAGGAGATCGCTGCATGTAAATGTCTCCCTCACTGATGAGCAGGTGATGGCCAGGAAGGAACGCTTCCTTCCCGACAATCGTTTGTAAAGGGGTCTTTAGAGTGGAAGATTAGATTGCGAGCCGCACCGAAGACTAGGACTGATGTGAATAGTGACTCACAGCGGGATATGTTGCAGATATATGTTTAAAGCAGGCCACAGACTGCTCAAAATTGTCTGATCAGGCCTTGCCGTGGGGGCATTAATGAGTCCCCCTAATAAGCAAAAGCACAAATTCCTGCTCGAAAGCTATGTAAGCGTGAGCTTCTGCTTCAAAGGGAATGAGCTGTAATACCAGATACAACCTGTGGATAAGAGTGTTATCCTGACAACCCCTTTAAACAGCAGGAGTTCCCAGCATGGGTAGATGGGTCATTGTGGGTGACATACACTAGACTGTATAAGGCTTCATGCACAGGACCGGTGTGTTTTGCGGTCAGCAAAAAACACGGATGGCATCAGTGTGTGTTTTGCAATTTGCAGAAATGGCGCGGACAGCCATTAATATAACTGCCTATTCTTGTCCGCAAAACGGAGAAGAATAGGACAGGTTATATATATATTTTTTTTTTGAGGACCACAGAAAACACGCGGAGTGCTGTCCGCATCTTTTGCGGCCCCATTGAAGTGAATGGGTCCGCATCCGAGCCGCAAATACTGCATATACGTCCGGTTTCCGTTATGCTGGAGTCCTTTCCTGCATAACGGAAACCAGACGGATCCGTTATGCAGGCCATAGACTTCTATTATGACAGAATGAATAACGGAATTGCGTTTTGGTCCGTGGTAACTGAATCCATAACGCAATTCACATTATACCACAACACAAACCGAAAACGAATTTCAAAATATGAAATTTGCTCATCCCTAAAAAAATAACACTGAGATGTTCATTGCGAGAGGCCTCTTGGCACCAGGAGAAATCACTGCTGGTAAACACACACAACTGAGCCATTAAGCCAATTAATGCGGTTTGTGTGAACAGCGCTTACAAAGAGGATAAACTCCTCTCACACTTCATACCTTCAGCACCTTGTCCAGCTGCTGCTTACTGAGGTCTTCTCCAAACTCCTGGCTCATGCGCGCTTGGATCATGTTCCTGCGCAACCTGTGGCCCTTGGAGAACATTTCCAGCAGCGTTTGTCTTTCCTGTGGCACAAACACGCAATGGTTCTCATTAGTCAGCAAGGGGCAGGTGACCAGTTCATTTATCAAGAGGATCTCTGCCCATCACCCAAGACTTACCTTGTCATAAGCGTCCCCACAGGTCCAGAGTGCAAACACTTTTTGTTCCTCGGGTGTAGCAGTGCTCTGAGGAGGAAACTAGTAACAAGAATGAGAATAGTCAGTGTAAATGGTCAAAAAGTTTACAAAAACTCATGTAAATCAGTCAGAATAATTATCGGCCTGCGCATTTCAGGATTAGACGGTCATAAACATTAGAATAAGGTCGGCCAAACCTGCCCATTGTGTGTTCTCCTGACATTTCCAAGGCAGACATCGAGGAAAGGAAAATGATAGGGCAGCTGGCTTTCAACATGAGGAGGCGCCACCACTGTCTGGTATCGGCTTACTCCCCTCTGCCTATTGAGACCACAGGCACGGCCGGTGAACAGAGCATGCATTTGTATTGAAGGGATGCGAGAAGTAGCTGTCGGCCCAATGACTGTTCATCCAACAGCTACTGAAGGTCTATGGCTTTAAAGGGGTCGTGCCAAAAACTACTTTTCACTCTAAAGTGAAAGTAAATTTTCATCCTTGGATTTTTTTTTCAATTGACCTCATTTTCAGTTTTCTCTTATTCTCAGTGTTTAAATCCTACTTCCTGGTTTGTCATGTGACTGCTGTCCAATCATGCCTTAGGGCAGTGAGAGGTGTCCTGATATCAGTAGATCATGTGACAATAATCCCGCCCCTTGTTTTTACCAATGAGGCTTCCCATGTCCTACATTACACAGCTCCACTACAGGACGTAACAAAAAAGGATTTTCGTTCAAAGAAAACATGTTTGTGAACAAATGATCTGAACTTGAAAGAATGTCCCCAGAAAGATCTTTCATCCATCTCCCAGTTTCATCACGTGGGTACGGGCAGTGTGAACAACTGTAATGGCCGATATGGTCTAAAGTGCGTATTCCCAGGTCTGCAAAACGAGCGCTCATCCAAATTCTATCTAATGTGTATAGCTGCCAAAAGTAGCACTCCGATAAAAAGTTTTACTCTCTGAGCTGTTAGAAAGGTACATTTTCTTAACGGTGACTGTATTTGTGAGTTATAACCTCCCTTCTGATTCTCAGCTGTGTCAAGTGACCAACTCTCTGATCTCCAACTGACACAGGACAGGAAGTCAGTTACTTCTCTATGCATTCCTATGAGACGGACTTTGAGGCTCCCATAGGAATACATAGAGAAACTGGCTTCCTGTCCACACGTAAGATGCTATGTTATTTGGAGAGTGTTGGTCACATGACACAGCTGAGGATCAGAGGGTAGGTTATAACTCACAAATCAAAACTCACAGTCACTGGTAAGATAATTTCCTTCACTACAGTTTACATCAAGTACCTTTCTAACAGGTCAGAGATTAACATTTTTTGTGGGAGGGCTTCGGCCTCTTCCTAGACCAGTGACGTCACTTTCAAGAGTCACATGGCTTAGGCGCAGCTCAGTCCCATTCAAGTGAATGGGGCTGAGGTGCAATACCAAGCACAGCCACTATCAAAGGGACGGTACTGTTTTTGGTAAGCTACAGGAGGCCTTAGTGCTCACCGGAGGACAGCTGATCGCGGGGATCCTGGGTGTCAGTCCCCTGCTGATCTCATATTGATGACCTATCCTGAGGATAGGCAATCGATATGAAAATCCTGGGAAAATGCCCTCATTACTTCTACCTGGCTGAAAACTCTCAGCCTCTTAAATTCAGCAACCACACCTCGCTGAGGCTGCAGAACAATAGACTGGCAGCCGCACCCTGAGGATTTTAAGTACGATTTCCACACATGCGGCAAATGACAGCACAATACATGTGGATTTGGTTCTTAAAAAAACATTCACATGTAGTGGAAATAAGGCCTCATTCACACAATTGTATTTTTGCTCAGCATCCGATCGACATTTTTGCAGATCGGATGCAGACCCATTCATATCAATGGGGCCGCAAAAAAATGCAGACAGCACAATATAAGAATGTTCCGCAGCCCCGCAAAAGAGAGAGAGAACATGTCCTATTCTTGTCCGTTTTGCAGAGAAGAATAGGCAATGTTACAACGGGTTTTTAAGTAAACAGATTCAACACGGACTTCATCTGTATTTTTTGCGGATCTGCATTTTGCGGACCACAAAACACATACGACCGTGCGACTGCACCCTAAGGGCTCATGTACACAAATGTATTTGGTTTTTGTGTCAGTTTTTTTTGCGACCAGTATGCGGAACCATTAGCTTCAATGGGGCCGCAAGAAAATGGAAATTACTCCGTGTTCATTCCGTTTCCGTATGTCCGTTCCGCAAATAAAAATAGAACATGTCCCATTAGTGTCCGCATTACGGACAAGGATAGGACTGGTCTATTAGGGGATAGCTGTTCTGTTCCGCAAAATACGGAATGCACATGGACGTCATCCATTTTTTTTGCTGATCCGTGTTTACTGGCTCCGTGCGGGCAAAGTTCGTATTGGTCCAAGTCGCACCAGACTACTGTACTCACATGTGCGTACAGAAAAACTATTTAAAAATAGAAATCCGAAGTGGGTTTGGTACTGGCTGGTACCTCAGTACCAAAGCCCACTTCGGATTCTTATTTTAAAATGCTTTAAAATACGCAGATATGAATACGGTAGTTTTGCGCGACTTCAAGCGATATGAACTTTGCCTACACAGAGCCAATACATTAATACTGTACGGAAATGGCATTCAAAACAAAGCTTTTGAACGAATCAACTTCGGATCTATGATCCAAAAGTCGATTTGTTCAAGCCTAGTCCTATTAACCAAAGGGCCTTTGAAAAATGAAAACTGTAAGCAAATCCTCATCCCGTATGTATTCAGCACGACCATACAGCCCCCACAAGCAAGAAGAAAGTAAAACGCTCTACACCCCCCCCCCTCCCCCCATACTAAAGAGGAGCTGTCACCTCTCCTGACATGTGTCTTTTAATAACCACTGACATTCCCCATTAAATAATTCTGGAGCCTCCTTCCATATAACTTGTCCGTTCCTCTATTATTCCTGCTAGACATTTCATGAATGAATTGCCGTACAGTTTTTTTTTTTTTTTTTTACCAGTTGGGGATATGTCCCTACTGGACAGTGTCTGACTGGGTAGTGACAACCCCCAAATGGTAACACCCAGTTGTACATTTATCCGTAAGCTTCCAGCAGAAATCATAAAGGAATTGTACAACACAGAGTCATAAGAATAGATGCTCCAGAAGGGTTATTACCAGGGGGGCACCAACAGACAAATGTCAGGAGAGGCGACAAGATTAAGGAGAGGTGACAATTATATGGCTTTTTAAAATATTGTAATTAACGTAATTGGGAGCGGGGGGTGGGGGAGATTTCCTGTGGTTTTACGGCATTACAATGCGCACTGTTACCTAAATCTTCATGAACATAAAGGATTAACCGGTAACACGATAAAGCAATTCTTCAGGAATCAATGAGATGTGAAGGTGACTGTTCAATGAATTCTTTTGTGTCGCTGACCTAATTAAATGCCCGGATCACAGCGGTCGCCCGGATTATCTGAGAAGGTGCGCGGTTAAAGGGAGGGACAATAAGAGCTTCTGAAAGAAACACATTCCAGCGCTCACGTGATCCCGGATTCTGTTCCCTTTATATCATGGCAGGTGACCCCCTACATGAGGGCTATTGGGAGCCGCATACCAGGAGGGCTGGTACACTTCTCCGGCTATTCACTCTGCAGGACCGATAGACAGCAGGTGGTGTAACCCAGGACTGGACAATCCCAGGAGCCTGGCTAGTGGGGGTCATTTACAAAGACCAGCATTTTACACTGGTCTCTGTTTCCCTCCCTGCATGCAGTTGCCAGTCCGTGCGGCTTGAGTAAAAACGACTCCAGCCCCATTTCCAGGTGTAAAAGATAGTAAATAAAGGCTACTTTCACACTAGCGTTCGATCGGATCCGTTCTGAACGGATCCGATCATATTAATGCAGACGGTGGCTCCGTTCAGAACGGATCCGTCTGCATTATATTGGCAAAAAAAAGCTAAGTGTGAAATTAGCCTGAGCGGATCCGTCCAGACTTTTACATTGAAAGTCAATGGGGGACGGATCCGTTTGAAGATTGAGCCATATTGTGGCATCTTCAAACGGATCCGTCCCCATTGACTTACATTGTAAGTCTGGACGGATCCGCACGGCCAGGCGGACACCCGAACGCTGCAAGCAGCGTTCAGGTGTCCGCCTGCTGAGCGGAGCGGAGGCTGAACGCCGCCAGACTGATGCAGTCTGAGCGGATCCGCATCCATTCAGACTGCATCAGGGCTGGACGGAAGCGTTCGGGTCCGCTCGTGAGCCCCTTCAAACGGAGCTCACGAGCGGACAGCCGAACGCTAGTGTGAAACTAGCCTAATCTGGGCTGAAGTCCTGGCCCCCGCCACACCTTCGTCGCTCCCTTGGTGCAAAATGTTGTCGCACAGGCAATCAAAAAAGGGTCTTGGCACTCTTTTTATTCCAAAAGCTGGAGTAAAAATACTTGTGACACCCATTGTTCCTAATCTTTCCAGTGACTTTATTGAGGTCTATGAAAGTTCTTATTGGCCAGCTACTAAAGTAATCAGACGCTGGGATATTCAGAGTTTGCTGAAATCCGCAGGAAACCATGTGTATTGTACGTCACATTGATCCTCAATAGGAATTTGTGCCTCCGTTCATACGGCTGCGGACTTCAAAACAGCCTCGAGAAAGAACATGTGGTCCGTTTTCAGCAGATGTCCGCACGCAGAATAGCCCTATCAAATGTGGCAGATCCGCTGTTATATCCCAGTGTGAACCCTGGATTTCTGGCCCAGTTTCAGTGGCAAATATATCACACTTTTCCAACGTGTATTTCCGTGATGTGAATACACATTTAAGATGGTCCTACGTTTGTTCGGCCACCAGCTATTCTCTCCAATCCACCCCCCGGACACATGCATGCTCAGCCTGGCGTTCTCAGTGAGAGGCCCCTTTCAGACGAGCGAGTTCCACACATCGGACTAGCAGCGCGAGTATGTGGCAGCTCCCATACTGACGGGGAAGCATATCATTATATTGATATGATGCTATGTAACCCTTAGAGGTCTGGAATGCATTGGATAACACTGACATAATGCTGTCAGTGTTATCAAATACACTCCAGAAGTGTAAGGGTTACAGCATTATAAATTAACATAATGCTACGCGATCCAGTCAGTGTTGGGAGGTCAGGACGGGAGCTGCAGCATACTCACGTTGCAAATCCTTTCGCTCATCTGAAAGGGGCCAGAGGGAGGGGAATAGATTGTGGAACCAGCATATCTGCCCTGAGAACAAAAGGACTGGGCAGCTGAAAATCCAACATGCACTACTCTTCCTTGAATCTGCTGAAAGGGGGGAATTCAACACATGGCCATACTCATTAGATGGTTGGGCGGCCCTTCCCATATCAGTAGGACCCCCTGACAGTGTTTGACAGTAGTTTTGGCAAGTCAAAATCAACTGGACGTGTTCTCTGTGTCTCCTGCATGAATATGTGTCCATCTTGTGCAGTGCAGTGATTATAGACATTGGAAATAATGCAATCTGCTTATTTATCTACACCGCCCATTTGAAATTGTGCACCATGTATGCAATGACTAATAACGGTGTTATACCTAAGTGCAGGATGTGAGGGGGCGGTGTGCATGAAAAAAGACGTTAGAAAAGGATATCGAAGTATAGTCTCCCACCGAATCGGACATCATAGAATAGGCAACTGCACACTGCGTGCCAACGCAGCCACCATGTAGTGTGCCACCCAGCATGCAGTGGTGTCTCTCTGACTGGTCAGACTGGGTGGAAGAGTATGCCTGGGCAAAATGAATCCCTGTGTCATACACGACCCATATAGTTTTTCCACATCCGATCCGCATTTTTTCTTTTTACAGACTGGATGCAGACCCATTCATTTCAAGAGCTAAAAAATAAATAAAAAATAAAATGCCAGCCCGCAAAAAAAAAGAAAGAAAAAACATGTCCTATTCTTCTATGCAAAATGGACAAGAATTGGACATTTCTACAGAAGCTAAAAATAAAAAATAAAAAAATAGCGACATGTACACGGCCAGTATCTTTTGCAGACCTGCGGTTTGCGGACTGCAAAACACATACAGTCGTGTGCATGAGGATTTGCACAGTGAATCGGCTTTACCTAGGGCAGGTATTACTTTAAAAGGGGTTTTCCATCACAAAATTTACAGTATAACCGCAGGACAAAAAGGTGGCTGTACACCTTAGTCACCTGTCCACTAAACATACACATGCACGCTCGGCTGAGTGTGCATGTGTTCTGAATGGGGAGAGGGGAATAAACTGCCGCCAGACACTTGTTATAGCAACTTATCTCCCCATGAACAAAAGGATCGGTTCGGTTAAAGGGCCCTTTACACGGGCCAACAATTAAACAGATCATCCAACGTTACTAATAGTGCTCATTAGCAATGATCTGGCGGTGTAAATGCACCGCCGATTACCTATCTTTTGTGCAGCTCAATATCATTGTTTCCCGGTGGCAGATGGTGCTTTGTAATCACTATCTGCTGCCGGGTAACAGCGATACAGTATGGGGAAGAGCGATGGCATTAGTGATCGCTCCTCCCCATACTCTGGAAGAGATCCCTGCATGTAAATGCACCGGTCTCCTCCGCCAGCGATCAGCTGATTGTTGGGAAGGAACGCTTCCTTCCTGACAATCTGCAAGATAGTTGTCCTGTGTAAAGGGACTAGGGATGAGCGAATTTCATGTTATGAAGTTTGTTTGCGCTTTGTTTGGTGGTAAAAGCAGAATTGCGTTATGGATTCCGTTACCACGGACCATGACGCAATTCTATGACTGAATGTATAACGGAATGCCTTTAGAGGCATTCTGTTATTCATTCCGTCATAATAGAAGTCTATGGGCTGCATAACGGATCCGTCCCGTTTCCGTTATGCAGGAGAGGACTCTAAAGGCATTCCATTATACATTCTGTCATAGAATTGTGTTAAAGGGAACCTGTCACCCAAAAATCGCCTATTAAGCTGTTTACAGTACCTTATAGTGCTGTATAGTCGTTTCCTGATGCACTTTTTGTTAGTTTTGCAGCATGTATGCTCAGTCAGAAATCGATGTTATATTCAGCTGCTGCCCCGTGCTTCAAGTCAGGCTTGATGTCACGGGGGCAGCGGCCTCGGCGTCTTACATGGCCCTCTCCCCGCCCCCTGCCTCTGTGACTGACAGCCGAAATCCGATTCCGGGACCGCGCTCAACGGCCGCATGCGCAGTAAAGGGCGGCAGGAGCGCGGTCCCGGCTGCCGCGCGTACTACGCGCCGTCTTACTTTCGCCGCACTGCGCATGCGCCCGACATCCTGTATCAAACGCGCCCGCGCCCGGCATCTGGGCGCGGGCGCGTTTGATACAGGATGTCGGGCGCATGCGCAGTGCGGCGAAAGTAAGACGGCGCGTAGTACGCGCGGCAGCCGGGACCGCGCTCCTGCCGCCCTTTACTGCGCATGCGGCCGTTGAGCGCGGTCCCGGAATCGGATTTCGGCTGTCAGTCACAGAGGCAGGGGGCGGGGAGAGGGCCATGTAAGACGCCGAGGCCGCTGCCCCCGTGACTTCAAGCCTGACTTGAAGCACGGGGCAGCAGCTGAATATAACATCGATTTCTGACTGAGCATACATGCTGCAAAACTAACAAAAAGTGCATCAGGAAACGACTATACAGCACTATAAGGTACTGTAAACAGCTTAATAGGCGATTTTTGGGTGACAGGTTCCCTTTAAGGTTCGTGGTAACAGAATCCATAACGCAATTCTGCTTTTACCACCAAAGTGCAAACGAATTTCAAAATATGAAATTTGCTCATCTCTAAAAGAGACCATAACATTCACATCTAATTTGTACAGCCACCTTAATCATTCAGTCAACAACATCTCAACAAAGACATTGGTGGAAATTAAGCCTCGTACGCCACCAAGGAGCGTTTTCTGGCATCAAAGAGCTGTAAATTGTGGTGCATTCCCTGCTTGCGGATTTTTTTATTTATTTTTTACTATTTTATGGCACTATGCTTGTCACTTCTACAATAGGTGGGTGGCACGTCGTGACAGATATTTAGTCCTGCATATAAAATGTCTCCTGTTTACAGCCACTGGGGGTGATTTTTCAAAACTGACAGCAGCCAATCAGATTCCACCTTTCATTTTTCAGAGCTCCTTTGGAAAATGAAAGGTGGAATCTGATTGGTTGCTATGGGCAACTAAGCCAGTTCTACTTTACACCAGTTTGATAAATTTCCCCCACCACGTCTACGGCAAGTTGAACATTACTGAAGCTAACCAAAAGAACGTACATCAAAACAGAGAAATCTAGAAGAAGGTTTGGCCCCCGAGGACCTGCATACTTACAGGAACCATGATCTGCTTACAGCCAGAGCTTAAAACCGTTTCCTGCAGCATTTTGTCAGAGATGCCACTGAATAGGATATGTCCTGGAGGAAGACTGGCTAAATGAAGATTAAATAATCGTTTAAGTTCGTTCATGGTCAACACATACTGTCTCCTAAATGTCAACTCCACAAACTCCAATAGTTTTTTTGCAACAGGATCTTCATCCCCGTTCATGGACTCTTCAGAGTTCTCTCCCTGGTGTACACCGTTGACCACCCCATTATTGAAGCTTTCGTAAGTAGAGGTGTCCATGCTTTCATCGTTGCTCATAGGCTCCTCTTTGATGTGGACGTCCGCCACAACAGTCACGCTGGAGGCCAGCCTGGTCTGTTCTTTCTTCTTTTGCATGTCCCTTTCCAACCGTGCCTGGTTCTCCTTGGCTTTGGATCTGGCTATGTTCAACACTTGGTCCCCGGTCATCACGACGGATGAAGCTGATAAACACAAAGCAAACGTAAGAGCAAAATCAAAGGGATTGCTCTACAAGAAAGAATGCCGAGTACTCAAAGAAAAAGTGGCGGCTAAGAAGTTTATTATAAGCCATTGTGCTATAAGGTCTGGTCACATCTGTATGGTGGTTTCGGTTCCAAACTGTACCGGATCAGTCCCTCCAATCACGCCCAACGCAACCCACTGAATTATAATGCAAGATGCCCATTGTTTTGATGGGAAGGACAGCGCAGCATGCCGTGCTATTCTTCACATGACTGAATGTGTGACGGAAGCTTCTGACACAGATGTGACCGTAGCCTCTGGCTGGATTCACATGTCCTGGCCCGACCATGGGTTCAAAGACCCAAACTCACAGCCTTGTAGATCCCTATGATGCTGTGAATTTGAGGCAGTAAATCTGGACATGTGAATCCTTCCTAAATCATAGACACGCCAAACATGAGTTAATAAAGTGAGATCACACATTGAAAAGCAAATCCTCAATTAAGTCTGCGCATATCCTCTTAACCGGTTTATAACACGACAAAAAAATGCTGGAACAGAAAAAGGATTCTATAGAAAGGAGATAATTAGCAGCACAAAAGGATATGACAGGGATCGGTAGAAGAGACCTGCAAATTTGCTGGCTTAAGTCATGCAAGAAAACCAGTCAGTCATCAAAGCCACACAGGATTTGCATGTAGCTTAGGCCACAGATGAACACTAGACTGTGTAGGCTAGGGCTACACAATGAAACTTTATTAGCAAGTCCTAATTTAGTACTTAGTATGTTACAAGTTACCGTGCAAAAAAATTCCCAATCCCTTTTTTTCCCGTTCTGTTAATGGGAATCTGTCACCATGAAAATGCAATGTAAGCTAATGGCGGCATGTTATAGAGCAAGAGGAGCTGAGCAGATTGGTATATAGTTGTGTGGGTAAAGATTCAGTAGAACCAGTATTTTATTCATTTCATTTCCTGCTCATCCTGGTCTTTGAAGTCAAGGAGGCGGCCCCATCAGTGACTGACCGCCTTCCCTCTATGAGGAGGCGGCCCCATCAGTGACTGACCGCCTTCCCTCTATGAGGAGGCGGCCCCATCAGTGACTGACCGCCTTCCCTCTATGAGGAGGCGGCCCCATCAGTGACTGACCGCCTTCCCTCTATGAGGAGGCGGCCCCATCAGTGACTGACCACCTTCCCTCTATGAGGAGGCGGCCCCATCAGTGACTGACCGCCTTCCCTCTATGAGGAGGCGGCCCCATCAGTGACTGACCGCCTTCCCTCTATGAGGAGGCGGCCCCATCAGTGACTGACCGCCTTCCCTCTATGAGGAGGCGGCCCCATCAGTGACTGACAGCTATACCTGTATACACAGTCATAGAGGGAAGGCTGTCAATCACATGCCCAGACAACCTACAGTAGGGAACGGTGGGAGTTGTAGTTTTACAACAGCCGGAGGGCTGCAGGTTGAGCATCCCTGTCTTCGTCAATCAAGCTTGCTATTTCCATCTAACTTTTCAGAACCTTGTTTCCAGATTAACATTCTGAGCAAGTTCTCAAGTTTCAATCCAGATAATAACTCATTATCTAGCAGTGAAGTTGTCCATACACTTTATCCCTCCCGAACCACTATACGTGTGTATAGTGGTTCGGGAGGCTCTGTGGCTCTGTTCGTCCATGCTCAGCACAGCCGACTCTGCATGTGGTCTCAGGTGGGGAGAGGCCAGAGGCCGCTGCTAGGTACTTCCTGCAATGGCTTATCTCCTTTGAGAACAAAAGATTGGGCATGTTGAAATCCAACAGGTCTGATCCTTCCTTCCCCTAACATTTGTGATAGTTAGAGTCAGGACACCCCCAATACACATTAGAACCTGCCAAATTTGGTGGGACTGCTCAACGTTCATCTTACATGTAGGAGCACCTTAAAGAGAAATACTAGTAATTACTTGCATTCTCCATGTAATGACAATTCTGGAGCATCTATCTTTATGACTATGTTGTACCATTCATGTATTCCCGCTAGAAGGTAGGAATGAATTACTAGCAGTTTGCAATGAAGGTCCAGATGGACGTTACCAGTTGGTGGTGTGTCTCTGCACAGTCTGACACTATCCATCCAGTGCTGCCATTGTCAGACTGTGCAGAGACACCCCCCCCCCCCCCAACTGGTAACACCCTGCTGAACATTCATTGCAAACTGCTGGCGATTCATAACTTCTAGCAGGAATAATAGTTATGGCACAACATACAGTCATAAGAATTAATGCAACAGAATTGCTATTACATGGGGGATGCAAGTACTTATTGAAACAGACATGTCAGGAGAGGTGATGGGTCCTCATTAAAGGCTATGTACACCTTTGGGGGCAATATTTTTTAATTATTGCATTGCTATTTTGAGCTAAAAATCATCATCTTTATAAAAAAAAAAATTTAACCACTGTCATTTTGCAGCCTTGAGTTTCTCTAGTAGCAGGATCTGAATTTTTACTCTGTTCAGTCAGACCGCACAGCTGACGGCTCCCAATGGCTCAGTTCTTACCTTACCGATACTAATGTGGCTTAAATAAGTGTTATGACCTTTTAGTAATTTAGAGATAAGGTTTTTTAGATGACCGGTACAAAGTGAAAGTAATAGGATTCACACAGCTAGACACTTAAAGGGAACCTGTCACCGGGATTTTGTGTATAGAGCTGAGGACATGGGTTGCTAGATCGCCGCTAGCACATCCGCAATACCCAGTCCCCATAGCTCTGTGTGCTTTTATTGTGTAAAAAACCTGATTTGATCCATATGCAAATTAACAGAGTCCTGTACGTGAGATGAGTCCAGCGTGAAGAAGCCCAGCACCGCCCTGCATCCTCAGAATCTCCTCCGTGCTCCCCGACGTCAGAAAGCTAGAGCGCCGTAATCTCACAATGCACGAGCTAGCGCATGTGCAGTTCCTTCCCTGAGGCTGATGCCAGCACAGGGAAGGAACACTATGTCGACACTGCGCATGCTCTAGCTCGCACATCACGAGATTACGGCGCTCTGGCTGTCTGACATCGGGGAGCAAGGAGGAGATTCTGAGGATGCGAGGCGGTGCTGCGCTCCTTCACGCTGGACTCATCACACGTACAGGACACATCTCAGGGCAATTTGCATATGGTTAAAAAAAAAAAATTTACACCATAAAAGCACACAGAGCTATGGGGACTGGGTATTGCGGATGGGCTGACAGAACAGCTCAACAGCTTTTTAATAAAGACCAACTGAAAAAAAAACATTTTTTAGCCCAAAATGAGTAAAATGCAATCATCAGGTGTACATAGCTTTTAATGTATGTGGCTTTTGGGAAACGTCAAGAAAATAACGTTTTCCCCGTATCAAAAGAGCCTGCTCGTCAGGTGCAGCTAAAAGATGGATCTATATATCCAAAGGAAAAACCTTTAAGTGACACTTTGTATAATTACCTGAAGACATATCTGTCTTTTTAGATGTCAGATCTTCCTTTGACAAGCTAAACACCTTCTCTAACCTGCAAAAGAAATAGATGTCAAAATGTAAATTAAAACCGGCTTCTATATGGTCAGAAAAAAATACCACCGGCCTTTGGATTTGATAATTGTTAGAGATAAAGATAAAGATGGATTGCATTTGTATATACCACTGCTGGCCTTGTCAACATCATACTTTTTGATCACGTACGCAATTTATATTACATTGTATAAATGTAGAAACTATGTATCAACCCTCCTAATAATAGTGAGCAATTTTCCACACGGTACTAATCTGCGGCAAAATTTTATATAGAATACAGGAAGAGGAAAACAAAATTGGCAGACCCAGCCTATGGATCCCACTGACTAATGGGGACAGATGAGCTTCCATCATGGATTCATTATTGGAGCAGTTAAAGGGACTGAATGATGGGTAAAAACGGAACACCTTCCATTTCTACGCTCCATTGAATATAATATTAAAAAAAAGAAAAAACTGCTCTGTTCCATCGCTAACTGAGCAAAAATGATGCTCAAGAGAACCCATTGAAACAAACGGGGATTTAAGCGGACGCGTGTTTGTTCCATTTGTCGGAAAATTCAATGCATATGTTAACGCAGCCTAAGCATGTTGATAAGAACACTCATTTAAAACTAACAGCACCCCCAGTTTACTAGTATCAGTAAAGCAACAGTGTAAGTTATAATGGAGCTCCTTCAAGTTCCTTGCCGTCTGGGTACAATGCGTGAAGTGAACGCATAGCATCCACATTGAATCCTGATCCATTCATTTCATTTTTCATGCATCACTTGTGCGTTGCGTGAGAATCGCAGCACGGTCTATATTCTGCGTTTTTCACGCAGCCAAGCCCCCATAAAAGTGAATGGGGCTTCAGTGAAAAACACGTTGCATCCAGATGTAATCCGGATGCAATGCGTTTTTCACCAATGGTTGCTAGGAGATGTTGTTTGTAAATCTTCAGGTTTTTTCACGCGCATGAAAAACGCATCAAAACGGATTGCACCCGCACGGAAAAAACTGAAACACTGAACACTATTGCAGACAAAACTGACTGAACTTGCTTGCGAAATGGTGCGAGTTTCAGAGAACGCACCCTGAGCCAATCCGTATCGTTCGTGTGAACGAGGCCTTAAGAGGGGAAATCTAGCCGTCTTCTAATGAGTCACAGAAACTGTAGATCCCACTGGCTCGACTCGCCAATGATTACCAAGATGAAGGACATGTAGATATTTACACAGCAATGTTTCCCGACCAGGGATCTATAGAAAAACTCCCACTCTTAGGCCTCATGCACACGTCAGTGTTTGGTCAGTGATTTCCATCAGTGATTGTGAGCCAAAACCAGGTGTGGATCTAAACACAGAACAGGTGCAGATATTTCCATTATATACCTTATGTCTGTACTCTGTATAGGCTCCAATCCAGGGTTTGGCTCACAATCACTGATGGAAATCACTGACGTGTGAATAAGGCCTTACACTAAAGATTGGGAAGCTGTGGGGGGGGTCCCCCTTGAAGCATTTTATCAGGGTTTTCCTAATATAAAAAGAAAGAAATTGCCACTGCTATGCAGCCTTTGAACCCTGTATGTGCCACTTCTATTTTCATGCTGCACTTACTTGGACTGTATACCCTTCCATAGCATAGACTGTCTCTGGACCACATCTGGATGCTTCTTCATAAAATCTTCATCGAAAGGCAGCATGAACTCCCAGCCTTTGTTAATTCTAGGTATGGCCATCTGGTCTAGGAAGTCCTTCACGTCTTCTTGGCAGAGCTAGGGGAAAAAAGAGAAGACTCCCAATCGATGTTCATAGCAGTATTACTGCACATATTATACCAACAGAAAGCTTATTCTCTCAAGTGCTGGCTACACTGATTACATAAAGAGTATGTCCGATGGGCACATGAAGAGCAAGTGGGCCTGTGCTTACACGCTGGGCACTTTGCTGGCAGTGGAGTCACTAGGTTTATGGTATTCAGCCAGACCAGCTCAAGTCAATGCATGCTGCCTATACTTTCACTAGGAGCTCACATTGGTGGGACTACACCCTTCATATCTATTCCACCTAAAACAACATTTATAGCATTCATACCTTTGTCACCGTCGCCACCTCTTTCCTCACCACCCAGCGATCTTGTGTGAACTTCCACATCTAAGAAAGACAAAACCATTAGTGGCAATGCTTCAATTTAAAGACGGGAAATGCTATAATTTCTATTGTCCTTCCAGTCTCCATTGAAATGAAAGCCACTGCAAATAAATCAGTGGTAGTAATCAGACAACATCTAGATTGATTTTTATATAATTTGCTATGGAAAAACTGCTGATAAGATACTGTTAATTCAAGGGAATGATAATCAATTAGCAAATGCACGCCTTAATGTTCTATATGCAGATATATAAGGCAATAAAGGCCCCTTTACACAGGCAGATTACTGGGCCATTATTAGGTATGAACGCTCATTCCCAGTAATTGTCTTGTGTAACGTGTCAATGATCAACCTATGAATTCGCAAACGCTCATTCATCGGGTGATCACATCTTTCCTGTGGCGCATTAAATCATTTGTCGGCAGCACATCGCCCTGTGTTCAGGGATGTGCTGCCAGCAAACAAGAATTCTGTAAGGGACCATACAGAGGAGATGACTGCTCCACTCAATGATCAGGCATTTATAAAGAGTGCTTAGTCCACTGCCAATAAAGCCCCATTCACACGTCCGTAGAGTGTTTTGCGGATCCACGGATCTGCAAAACACGGACACCGGCAATGTGCGTTCCGCATTTTGCGGACCGCATAATAGAATATGCCTATTCTTGTGCGCAATTACGGACAAGAATAGAACATGTTCTATTTTTTTCGGGAACGGAATTGCGGAGCGGGAACTGTGGGTAGAAATGAATGGGTCGGCAATTTCGTTCCGCAAAATGCGGAATTAAATTGCGGACGTGTGAATGGGGCCTAACTGTCTGTGCATCACCCTGTGTAACCTCACTCACTCAGCGGGACCTGTGGAGGGAAGCATAGTTACACGTGCTCCGACGCTCCGTTTCAGCTCCATGTGCCCAACACTGCCTTCACTGTGCAGGGACTGAAGAATAGTTAAGACAGCGGAGGATCCACGGAGCAAGAGCCAAGCATCTGGAAGCAGGTAAGTATGCTGCCTCGCAGTGGGGTAAAGCTCTGCATTCTGTACTGTTCATACTTACAACAAAATCTCTTCCTCGACACAAAACCTCAGCAGACACCCCACTGTGTGGACTGGATGACTCTTTTGGATACAGCACATCACTGGAGACAAAGCAAATCACAACATGAATTTTTCAACTGCGGTCGTTGCTTCAGACAGAAAGAGCACCATTTTCTCCAAAATAAAATACAGAGTGTCCAGTCCAAAGGCAGACAAAGTTTCATTAAACTAGCATAGCAAAGTTCTACTGTTCCAACATGATTACTAGGGGGTTATTTTAGGATAATATATCATGTAGATTGTAAGCCCTCACGGGCAGGGCCCTCTCTCCTTCTGTACCAGTTTGTAACTCGTCTTGTTTATGATTAGTGCAATTGTCTGTATTATATATGTATACCTCTTCTCATATGTACAGCGCTATGAAATGAATGGCGCTTTAATAATAAATAATAATATATACACACACACACACACACACACACATTATGCTATTAATCACTGATAACACCTCCCCTGTGTACAGCTATCAGTGACTGACAGCCCTCTGTATACATACTTACACAGAGAATGCTATCAATCACTGATAACACCTCCCCGTGTACAGCTATCAGTGACTGACAGCCCTCTGTATACATACTTACACAGAGAATGCTATCAATCACTGATAACACCTCCCCGTGTACAGCTATCAGTGACTGACAGCCCTCTGTATACATACTTACACAGAGAATGCTATCAATCACTGATAACACCTCCCCATGTACAGCTATCAGTGACTGACAGTGTTCTCTGTATACACACTTACACAGGGGATGCTATTAAATCACTAATAACACCTTTCTGTATAAAAATGAACTCAGAAAGAGCAGAGATTTAAACATATAACTGACAAGTTTTACTGAATCTTTTCCCACAAAACTATACATCAACCTGCTCAGCTCCTCCTGCTCTATAACATGCTGCCTGAAAATTGCACTGCATTTTGTGGTGACAAATCCTTTAAGACATAGTTTGCCGTAAACTATTCAGTGCTCACCTCTTAACCACCCAATTTCCTTGAACCAACATCGCCACCTGCTGTATACACCGTAGAACTGCAATAGATTCTGTTCCTGCTGCCATTAAGCCCATGAGATTTGCAAATGGTATTACCTTAACTGCAAGGGACAATATGAACATATTAGAAAATGTATACAAAATGCTATACCGGTGGTGCCACACAGGTTTTATTTTTTGTGTGCTTTTTTAGGCAAAAATGCCATCTCCATGCAGTGAGTTACGCTTTTGGGTTAGTGATACTTTGTTAAAATTGCAGTATGCTATGGCTGTGTCTTTTTCATCTCATTTTCCGGCATTTTTGTCCCACAGACATCTAATGTTTCCTTTAGCCCTACTTGTAAGTGTACTGTGTTTTAATTGCGTTTTTGCATGTTTTTTTTTCCTTCACCAATGCATTTCTTGCCGTTCTCTACAGATCAATTGACACGGCAAACCTACAAAAAACACTTTGCGTTTTTGGAGGTCTCCTTTTTTTACGAAATATGTGGCAGCATCTTTGTTGAGACTGTAAAAAAATAAAAGCTATAAAATGCATGCTTTTTTTCCCCACAAGCTTTTATTTTAGTGCCATTTTTATTTTTGCCATGCATTTAAAAAAGAATAATAATACTCCACGCTGTGGAAAAAAAAAAAAAAGCATGTGCTGTATAGGTCATCAGTATCTGATTGGTGGGGGGCAAACACCCAGGACCCTCACCGATCAGAAGTAGCGCCTCAGCCTTCTCACGGCTTTTTCTAATTGGTCAAGTGGCCTATGAGCAGCTCAGCCCCATTCACAGCCGCTATACAATGTACGGCGCTGTGCTTGGCGAGCACCGAGAAGGCTGCGGCGCTCACAGGCGCACTGGTGCCATCTCAAAAACAGCTAATAGGCGGGAGTCCCGGGTGTCGGACCCCCACCGATCAGATACTGATTACCTATCTTGAGGATAGGTCATCAGTTATAAAATCTTGGAAAACAAGTTTAAAGGGGTATTTCAGGATTTATTATTGATGGCCTATCCTCAGGAAGTAGTGCTCAAAGCCAGGAGTAGTACTGCAGTTCTAGCTTTTTTTCCTTTTTAACAAGCATTTATTTTGGTGGCATTTTTCTGCTCACATTTTTGCCATGCATTTTTTCAGGCATATTTCCCAAGGACAAAGTTTTGGAAAATGCCTGGTTTAATAGGGCTGACCATGCTGACAGATGCTTTTTAACAGTAGTGATAGCTGTAGGTTTATGGTTTATCACGCTTTGTAGGACATACCATTTTTTATCAAGATCTTGATCTGATCAGCCAGCGGCAGAGTCCTCAGCTGAGCCATTGACAGCACGTTGCTTGGAGCTACCGGCTTTTCACTGTTCAAGAAAAAAATTACTCAGATATCAAAACCATTTTTCAATCCTGTCCTATTAAAGTTAATGGACTCTAGACTGGAAGAGGTACGCAATTTTTCTGAGTAAAGTATCGAGGATCTAAAGCTGCAATAGAGACTAGGTGAAATTTTGGCTAAAGTGCATGGATGATTGCCTCAAATCTGATTTTCAAGAGGTAGGCATTTTAAAATTTACAGGAAGGAATGAAAATCATTGTTGTGATGTACATAACAGATATTATAATTGGTACAACTGCATTGGGCATCAGATTTTTATCATATGCCCTATGGCCAGCTTAAAGGGGCTGTCCCGCAAAAAATATTCTACAGTTTTCAAACCAGCACCTGGATCTGAATACTTTTGAAATTGCATGCAATTAAAAATTTAGCATAGACATTGAGCTATTTAATAAAATGTATCTGCATAGCGCCACCTGCTGTTTTTTTTCTTTGCCCTGCTCACTCAGATGGCCGCACATGCTCAGTTTAATCTTTCAACTTCCCCCTGAGCTGCGATGGGGAGAGCACGGACACGCCCCCTGAGCTGCGATGGGGAGAGCACGGACACGCCCCCTGAGCTGCGATAGGGAGAGCACGGACACGCCCCCTGAGCTGCGATAGGGAGAGCACGGACACGCCCCCTGAGCTGCGATAGGGAGAGCACGGACACGCCCCCTGAGCTGCGATAGGGAGAGCACGGACACGCCCCCTGAGCTGCGATAGGGAGAGCACGGACACGCCCCCTGAGCTGCGATAGGGAGAGCACGGACACGCCCCCTGAGCTGCGATAGGGAGAGCACGGACACGCCCCCTGAGCTGCGATAGGGAGAGCACGGACACGCCCCCTGAGCTGCGATAGGGAGAGCACGGACACGCCCCCTGAGCTGCGATAGGGAGAGCATGGACACGCCCCCTGAGCTGCAGCAGAAAAGACACGCCCCTTGAGCTGCCAGATTGATATAAATCCAGCAGAGCAATGAATAGGGAGATCTCTGGATCCATGTGAGGTACAGGACTGGTTCTAGCTTTGTTAGAAAAAGATTGTCATTTTTTACATTAGTCATGGGAGAACCCTCTTAAAGAATTTGAGCACAATTCCAGGTTTCATCCTGATCACGTTGAGAGCGAGATGAAAATAAAATTAGAAATCCAGCAGTCAGGCGCCCAACAAAAAAAACATTGAAATATAAGAAAGTACTTACGTTTCTTCCTCAACATTAGGAGGCATCAGCATCTGTAGGTATTCACTGAAATACAAGAAAGATTATACTGCGATTATACAATCTTCCGGTTGCTACACAAGGCATGAACCTGTGCAAGTTCGCCTGACTGGCGGGGGTGCTGGGAGTCCAAGCTCAAGATTTAAATAGTCACTGGAGGAGAATTATCAAACTGGTGTAAAGTAGAACTGGATTAGTTGCCCATAGCAACCAATCAGATTCCACCTTTTATTTTCCAAAGGCACTCTGAAAAATGAAAGATAGAATCTGATTGGTTGCGATGGGCAGCTAAGCCAGTTCTACTTTACACTAGCTTGAGAAATCTCCCCCACTGTCTTTTTAAAGAAACTTTGCATAAATCAATAGTACAGGGGAATATAAAAAAACTTTGTGACATATTTCATCAGAGAAAAATGCTTATTCCCCCTCCCAAATTAACATTCTCTGCTGCATCAGTCTTGAGACACTATGAGGTGCAGAGAAACACAGACATGCTGCTCTTAGAAGGCTATGATGTGGCCGGAGCCTGACCGCACAGTGCAATGGACGCTTGTTAGAGCGCTCCTCCATCACAGGCCTGTGTTAGGGCCCTTTCACACTTGCGTTGGCCGATTCCGGCATAGAGTTCCGTCGTCGGGGCTCTATGCCGGAACAATCCTGATCAGGATTATCCTAATGCATTCTGAATGGAGAGAAATCCGTTCAGGATGCATCAGGATGTCTTCCGTTCCGGAACGGAACGTTTTTTTGCCGGAGAAAATACCGCAGCATGCAGTACTTTTTGCTCCGACCAAAAATCCTGAAGACTTGCCGCAAGGCCGGATCCGGAATGAATGCCCATTGAAAGGCATTGATCCGGATCCGGCCTTAAGCTAAACGTCGTTTCGGCGCATTGCCGGATCCGACGTTTAGCTTTTTCTGAATGGTTACCATGGCTGCCGGGACGCTAAAGTCCTGGCAGCCATGGTAAAGTGTAGCGGGGAGCGGGGGAGCAGCATACTTACCGTCCGTGCGGCTCCCGGGGCGCTGCAGAGTGACGTCAGGGCGCCCCAGGCGCATGGATGACGTGATCGCATGTACACGTCATCCATGCGCCTGGGGCGCTCTGACGTCACTCTGGAGCGCCCCGGGAGACGCACGGACTGTAAGTATGCCGCTCCCCGCTCCTACTATGGCAACCAGGACTTTAATAGCGTCCTGGCTGCCATAGTAACACTGAAAGCATTTTGAAGACGGATCCGTCTTCAAATGCTTTCCGTACACTTGCGTTTTTCCGGATCCGGCGTGTACCTCCGGCAAGTGGAGGACACGCCGGATCCGGACAACGCAAGTGTGAAAGGGCCCTTACTGCCATATACACTGATCATCTCACTTCAAGATGGTGAAGATGGGTAAAGACAAGACCAGAGATAAAAGAGAACCTGCGATATCGGACCACAGCGGGACCGACATGGAGAGATTTCTTAACAAAGCAGCTGCCTCTCCCAGCGCTTACGCACGCAAGATGGCGCGGAGGGGAAGAGAGAACACCTAGTGGACTCAGACCCAGATAGCCTGTCTGACTCGAAAGTAGCCAGCGTGACAAGGGACCACACGCAAGTCTCTCGGCGGTTCTTAAAACAAGCTTTGTCTCAAGCCATAATGCCTGCTATGAGAGAACTGCCGGAGATAAAAGGTGACCTCAAACAGCTCGGGCATAAAGTGGAAGACGAACCAGGCGGCCATAATATCTTATAACGTCGCGTTGGTATAGAGCTGCGCCACACAAATGGACTCAATGGACTTAATACAGCATTTGCCCTAATCAAAGACCAGGAAAACCGCAGTTGCCAAAAGAACATTCGGATCCGTGGGGTGCCTGAAACCACAGCTAATGATCAGCTACCGGATGCTACAGCAGCCACTTTTACTGACCTGGAAAGAGCAGCAGCAATAGTAGTGGAGGGCATTCACTGATCGCTAAAGCCGGTACCAAAAAAAAAAAAAAATGAGCCTCCAAGAGATATAGTGTGCGGCCTACTCGGCTACCTAGACATGGCTGCACTACTGAATGCTGCTAGAGAGAAAGAGGATCTGCAATTCGATGGTGAGCGCATTCTTCTATTTGGCAAAAGTTTGATCTGACTCTGACTCTCTATGTCAGAGAGAATTATAACATCTCTCATAGTGGGTCGGATGCATTACCTTTATTTGTAGTTGCAATTTTGAGATATTTGTGAATTTTAATGTATGTTGTTAATCCAAATGTACAATTTTGCTGATTAATAAAAATCAATTTGAAAGAAGTCTATGATGTGAGGAGGGTAACAGGAGAGAGCTGCTAAAGGGAGAAGAAGGCATTTTTCTCTGATGAGATATATTACTAAGTTTCTATTCATATGGACTACTGATTTATGCAAAGCTAGTAAAGGGAGAAGCTTTCTCTGATGAGATATATTACAAAGTTTCTACTCACATGTACTACTGATTAATGCAAAGTTTGTTGAAAGTAAATTCCCTGAAAAATATGGGAAATGATAAACATTACATCTATCACCAGTTTATGGCAACATACCTGCTGGATTTCATTAATTCCTGGTTTTCAGTCATTGTCTGATTTTGGCAAAGCAAATATTGTCTTTCATGTTCTGATCGACTGTCCTACAAAAAACCCAAAACCAATAGTGTTATTGATAAAAAATAATAATTTAGGGCTCCAAAAAATTTACATTTTCCTCAGTGTTGAAAGGGGTTGCAAAGGATTAGAAAAGCATAGCCACTTTCTTGCAAAAACAGCGCATCATCCGGCCACAGTTTATGTGGGATATTGCATCTCATTTACACCAATACAGCTGAGCTACAATACCAGACAACACATGGTCTTTTTAGGAAGAAAGCGGTCATGTTTTCAAAATTGTGGACAACCTCTTTAAAGTGGTTGTCTTATCCCAGACAATGGGGGCATATCGCAAGGGTATGCTCCCATTGTCTTATAGGTGTGGGTCCCATCGCTGGGAATCGCACTATATCGGGAGCAGAGCCCCGCAAGGTGGTAGCTGGAGGACTCCGGTTCGGCCACCACCAAGTGCGCTCCCCACAGAAGTAATGACCGGCCACCACTCCCATTCACTTCTATGGGCCCGACGGAAATAGCCGAGCCAGCGCTTGATTTTTTACGGAAGCCCCATAAAAAAAAAAAAATAAATGTAGGGCGGCTGCGCATGCACAGCGAGCCCTCCAAAACTTTCGGGGCTCCGTTCTCGATATAGGAGCGAGTACCAGCGATGGGACTGGTACCTATAAGACAATGGGGGCATATCCTAGCGATATTGCCCCATTGTATGTGATGAGACAACCCCTTTAAGGTGTAACCTTCATGTGACGCTAGCAAAAAATTAATAAAAAATACATTAAAAAAAGTGAAACCATCAGCAGCAGAAATGTGATACCTTTTTTTAATATGCAAATTAGGCCTCTGGTGCAAAGAGGGCATCACCATTGCTCCTGCTGCTCTCAAGCTCTGCTTCTTTCTGTGGACAGCCCCTCCCTCACTGCTTTGATTGACAGGTCCATGCAGTAATAAAGCAGTGAGGGAGGGGCTGGCCACAGAATTGAGCGGAGCTTGGGTGCAACAGTGACCTAATTTGCGTATTAAGAAAAAGCAGCACAAGTCGGGAGCGTCGGATCATCAGAAGAAAAATAGGATTTCAATCAGGTGAACCACTATGCAAACAATTTGATATGGAGGTCTCTGGTGACAGATTCCCTGTAAGATTCCCCAGGGATCCCCACCTTTATCCCAGAGTAGTGAAGATGCACCCAGGACTCCTCAGCTTGTTTCTTTTGCAAAAACTCATAGGACTGCGCCCTCCTCTGCTTGGCCTGCTCACTTTCTGGGCGGGAAAAACGTACCTGCAAGGAGATAAGATAACATTTACAAAAATACCAGATGACTAAGGGTGGGTTCATATCCCGTCTCTGCCATCCGTTTGACATAAACGTCGTAAGAATTTTTTTTTTTTTTTTTTTACAAACAGCGTAGCACACCACGTTTCTGTATCCTGCAGAGTCTGGTTAAAATGATATTTTTTTTAACAATGATGAAGAATGGCATCAGTCTGAGGCATCCGTTATCGTATAAGTTTTTGTGTATACGCTAAACGGATAGCAAAAACATGATGTGAACCCAGCCTAAGCATGTCACAGGGGCCTCTTGAAAGACAGACAAGAATAACTCCATTTGTGTTTCTTAAGCCTCATGCACATGACCGTTGAGTGTTTTGCGGTCGGCAAATCGCGGATCCCCAAAACACGGAACGGCACGGACAGCCTTTAATATAACTGCCTATTCTTGTCCGCAAAGCGCGGACAAGAATAGGACAGGTTATATTTTTTTTGCAGACCACAGAACGGAGCAACGGATGCAGACAGCACACAGAGTGCTGCGGCCACATTGAAGTGAATGGGTGCGTAGCCGAACCGCCAAAACTGAGGCTCAGATGCGGACCAAAACAACGTCCGTGTGCATGAGGCCTTAGGAGAATAGGCATAAAATCATGACATCAGCATTACGTGCAGGGCAATAGGACAATGCACACATCCTCAAATACAGTCTGAACGGATGCAAATCAACCTCAAATGTAATCCCCTTTGTCCTTACAATGAATGCAGACATATATAGTTTGATCTACAATGTCTTTAATAAAGACGGTGAATGTAGTCACGTTGCGGCTCACGTATTGCCACAACCAGAACATTGAAGTTGTCAGAAATTCAAACCTGTTTTATTTCTGCCTGACAACATTAAAGGGGTTGGCCACTTTTGGCAAATGTGTATGTAAGATATCTATATATTGCACTACTAATAAAGCCTTTGTGAATATTCTGTGCCATTTGCAATATTTTACAAGCCATGTCCTCTGGTTGGGCAGATCTTCTGTGCTGTCCACATAGAGGTCCTGTCCGTAAGATGGCCGCTGATGGAAGGTCACGTGAGCCTCCTCCATTCAAACACATTACACCTGCACTAAACTCTCAAAAGTGCAAGTACATATGGCAGCAGCAGTGTAGATGAGTGGAGGAGTCTGAGTGACTCGCCTGCTCACATGACATCAGCAGCCATATTGTGGACAGGACCTCCATGTGGACACCACAGTAGGGAGTAGGGGTGGGCGATATGGCCTAAAATCTATATTGCGATATAATTTTAAGCATGTGCGATATGCAATATATTCTATATTTCGGGGGGAGGGGGTTAAACTTTTTTTTTTTTTTTTTACTTTTTATTTAATAACTAAACAGCCTCCTTAGGGGCTAGAACCCTTGTCCTAGTCACCCTAATAGAGCTCTATTAGGGTGAATAGGACTTCACACTCTCCCTGCTGCCCTGTGCATAGTGCACACAGCAGCAGGGAGGTGACCATGGCAGCCAGGGCTTCAGTAGCATCCTGGCTGCCATGGTAACCGATCAGAGCCCCGCGATTACACTACTGGGGCCACTGCCACCAATGATTTAATCGTGTGGAAGGTTGGGGGAGTGGCCCTCAATTAATGTAATACTCCTAGTCTCTTATTGGTGGTCAGCGGCAGCCGCACACAGTGGGAAGGGAGGGACTCTCTCCTTCTCCACTGTGCAGTCTCAAAAGAACATGGTGAGTGCCGAGAGCGGCGCATGCTATGTTCTACTGCGATATGGCGATATAAACGAAATCTCTATCGTTTGCCATATTTATATCGTTTATATCGCCCACCCCTAGAAGGGAGAATACCTTATGAAATAGAAATGGGGCAGAATGACAACAAAGGCTATATTAGGGTCCATTCACACGTCCGCAAAATGGGTCCGCATCCGTTTCGCAATTTTGCGGAACGGGTACAGACCCACTAATTTTCAATGGGGCCGGAATGTGCTGTCCGCATCCGCATTTGCGGATCCGCACTTCCACATCCGTGCTTCCGTTTCCGCGTCCGTTTTGCGGACAAGAATAGACAGTTATATCAATGACTGTCCGTGCCGTTCCAAAAATTGCGGAACGAACACCATCAGTGTTTTGCAGATCCGCAATTTGTGGACCGCAAAACACACAACGGTCGTGTGCATGAGGCCTAAGTGTCATATCGACATGTTACAAGCACACTGATTACCGTAACCAGAAAGTGGCCAACTCCTTTAAGTACCATTAGGTGTGACTGGCTGCATGACATCTGCAACCTTAAAGGGGTTCTGCACTTTGTTTAAACTGATGATCTATCCTCTGGATAGATCATCAGCATCTGATCGGCGAGGGTCCGACACCCGGGACCCCCGCCGATCAGATGTTTGAGAAGGCAGCGGCACTCCAGCAGCGCCGCGGCCTTCTTACTGTTTGGCCTCATGCACACGACCGTTGTTGTGTTCCGTTCCGCAAAATGGGGTTCCGTTGTTCCGTTTTTGTTTCCATGTGTCTTCCTTTATTTTTGGAGGACCACCAGACATAAATGAATGTAAAAAAAAAGTCTAAGACAGGTTTGCCATGCAAATGAGAGGAAAAAAACGGACGCGGACGACAATCTTGTGTGCCTCCGCGTTTTTTAGCGGTCCCTTTGACTTGAATGGGTCCGCAAACCGTTTTCCGCGGAAATAATAGGACAGGTTATATTTTTTTGACGGACTGGAACCACGGATCACGGACGCGGATGGCAAACTGCACTATCCGCATTTTCAACGGCTCCATAGAAATGAATGGCTTATTACGCTTTGGCCAAAATGTACACCAATGCCTTATTCAACATCCAGCATAAAGGCAGGGCAGAGTGCTGGTTGCAGTGTGCGATTGCATTTTGTGTTTTTACATTTATATCTCTATTTCGCCACAGCAATCTGCACCTGCTAGGGGTTGTGCGGGCTGAAATTTTCCATATTTTTCTCTTTGTAGTACGTATTGGAGGCGTGGCGATCTCCAAGCAGTCAAGCACACCTGTCCAGTTAATCTGCCCCCTGGAGGCTGGTTTTAAAGTCAGTATAAAACTGAGTCTGCTTATACAGCACCTACCAGTAGCCATTAGGCTCCAGGAGAAGTATAAAGTGGGCTCAGCATGCACGTGAGTACTTGCATCCCTGGATCCGATGAAAGCTGTAATGGCACCGGACGGGGTTAAAAGCAGAGTATGCTTGGCGTGCATGCTGTACCTGCGCTCCCTGGACTTTATGTGGCTGTCATGGCCCATAAAAAGGTAGGAACTAGTGTTAGGGACCACTCATGAAGGCGACCTTGACGTGGTGAGTGGCTTATTACGCTTTGGCCAAAATGTACACCAATGCCTTATTCAACATCCAGCATAAAGGCAGGGCAGAGTGCTGGTTACAGTGTGCGATTGCATTTTGTGTTTTTACATTTATATCTCTATTTCGCCACAGCAATCTGCACCTGCTAGGGGTTGTGCGGGCTGAAATTTTCCATATTTTTCTCTTTATAGAAATGAATGGGCCCGCACCTGAAACGCTAAAATCGGCGGAACGGATGCGGAAGCAAACAACGGTCGTGTGCATGAGGCCTTTACAGCAGGCCCAGTGACGTCACGACTAGTATCAATGGCCTTGGCGCGGCTAAGCTTTGTTCACTTGAATGCAGTTTAGCTGCGCCCAGGCAAGTTGATACTGGGCGCCGCTACCTTCTCAAACAGCTGATTGGCGGCGGTCCTGGGTGTCAGACCTCCGCCGATCAGATGCTGATGATCTATCTAGAGGATAGATCATCAGTTTAAACAAAGTTCAGAACCCCTTTGAAGGAGTTCTCCAAGATTTTTTTATTTATTTTTTACTGATTACCTATCCTCTGGATAGGTCATCAGTATCTGATCGGTGGGGGTCCAACACCCAGGACCACCGCCGAGCAGCTGTTTGAGAAGGCACCGACGCTTGCAGTAGAAATGCGGCCTTCTTTCAGCTTTCCCTATGCCGAGTGACGTCATGTTCATTGGTCAAATGGTGTAGGAATAGTTCGGACCCGTTGGAGTGAATGAGGCTAAGCGCCATACCAAGCACAACCGCTATAAAATGCACGGCACTGTGCTTGGCCGCAGCGCTACTGCAAATCTAGCTTCATTTTCAAACAGCTCATCGTGGGGGTCCTGGGTGTCAGACCACCACCGATCAGATACTGATGACCTACACAGATTAAAAGGTCAACAGTAAAAATCTTTTAAATGTCGCACAGCCACAAGTCGCCATTTCGCCCTAGCCTAAAGGGGGTTATCCAGAGGTGACCACTATGGCCAGAGTTCTTCCGCAGCATCACATCTGTACTGAGAAGGATCTCAAGGTCGAAACTTGTGTAGGAGCCAGAAAGCAAACAGGAGTCAGGGATCGGCGAAATGTTATATTTTTTTTCTAAAGCATTCTCAGCGGTTCTTAATACACACAAATGGCCAGGCAACCCCTTTAATACACGGGCAGTGAATACAGTAAAGGACAAGAGTTACCATGTCAGACTTACAGTTACTTGCTTGACGTCATCCTCACCTTCGTCCTGAGAGGAATCACCAGCTAATAAATGCAAGACATAATGATAAGGCATTTTTAGAACTCAGCACATATGTGACCAAATCTATGTTTTTTTCAAACAAAATACTATAGCCCTACACACAGTAGCATTACT
Source organism: Bufo gargarizans (assembly GCF_014858855.1). NCBI lineage: Eukaryota > Metazoa > Chordata > Amphibia > Anura > Bufonidae > Bufo > Bufo gargarizans. The sequence goes on along the minus strand of NC_058087.1, from coordinate 137,419,835 downwards.
ATTACCCACCATCATTTGCAGCTTCTCGCTCTCGATATTTGGAATCTGCTTTGTCTAAGTAAGTGAAACTGGGCCGCAGCTGCAAAAGCCCATGCAGAGGCGTTACATGAATTTCACCTGAATTAAAGAGAAAAAAAAATATTTCAGTAAAGACCAAGAGAACTGGCCATCCGTTACAATATTCTTCTTAGAGGGATATTCTGGTTACATTAAGTTATTCCCTATCCACAGGATAGGGGGTAACTAATAGACTAGTGGGGGTCCTACCGCTCAGATAGCCCTCGGCTATTTCCAGAATTCCAATAGAAATTAAAGGAGCATGCCCAACCTGTCTCTCCGTTCACTGCAGGTGGTAAGGGCCCACCGTACTTGTGATCTGTGGGGGGTGCCACCAGCAGGACCCTCATCGATCTAATAGTTATCCCCTATCATGTGGATAGTGGATAACAATGTAACCAGTATACCCCTTTAAAGGGGTTTTCCCATCTCAGATAATGGGGGCATATCGCTAGGGACCCACACCTACATCGTGAACGGAGCCCCGAAAGTTGTGGAGACCACACTGCACCCACGCAGCCGCCCTCCATTCATTTGCTGGCTCGGCTATTTCCGTCGGGCCCATACAAGTGAATGGGAGCGGTGGCCGGTCATGCGCGGTGCGCTCCCATTCACTTCTATAGGGAGATTGCTTGGTGGTGGCCAGAGCCGGGGAAACCTGGCGTCCTCCAGCCACCACTTTCCCCACTCTGTTCTCGATATAGGTGCGGGTCCCAGTGGTGGGATTGCATTTACAGAAATCACTCCTTCTGTATGTGGACGAACAATCACTGCTGCGATTGTTCTTCCCCATACAAATTTACTGTTTGCTGGCAGCATATCCCTGTTTACATACTAGATTTATGAGCCGCATAAAACATGTTTCTTGGACTGTTATCTGCTGTAATAAACGATTAGTCCTGCAGATAAGGAGTCCAAATCAATAGTTTTTTATTTTTCTACTGCTCCCCATTCCCCCACTGTCAGTGTTTAAAGCTGCACTGAAATACATTGTCAGGACTGCTGTGCATGCGCACAGGAATCCTCTCCAATATGTTGGAATGGCACAGCAGTCCTGACTATGTGTTTCAGAACAGCTTTGAAAGTTCACGTACAGGGGGCAGAACGAATATAAAAAATCAAAAAAAGCAATCTGGACTTTTTCTGAAGTACTACTCATCTGTTACTGCAGATAGTAGTCCAGAATTGTGGTGACAAATTACCCTTAAAAGGCTCAGCCACTTTTTACTAAATGGATAGGCCACCGCTAGCTGATCTGTGGGGGTCCGACACCCTCCACCACCGCCGATCAGCTGGCTGGTAATAGCTCTGGGTCCAGAAGACGACTGGTCCGTCAACTTTGTAGGTGTCTGAGCTCGTCAATGTGGCGTTGCCCCCGCTGACTTCAAGGGATTCTCCACCACCAGGAGATGAACAAACATACCTTTTCGATAAAATGCAACCGCATAGCGAGAGGTGTTGCTTGCAGCTTGTATGGAAGAGAATGTCTGCTTGTCCATAAGTTTTCTAGAATTATATGAATACAATAATCAGACACACACAAAACACAACAGAATTACTTAAAGGGGTTTTCCAACTGGATTTTCCACAGGTACCACAGGCTCAGGTGGAATTTTTTTTTAAAAAAAAGTCTGGAAAACCCCTTTAAAGGGGTTCTGCACTTTCAATTAACTGATGATCTATCCTCTGGATAGATCATCAGCTTCTGATCGGCGGGGGTCCGACACCCGGGACCCCCGCCGATGAGCTGTTTGAGAAGGCAGCGGCGCTCCAGGAGCGCCGCGGCCTTCTCACTGTTTACCGCCAGGCCGCCCGCCCACTGACGTCACGACTTGTATCAACTACAGTGGGCGCGGCTAAGCTCCATTCAAGTGAACAGAGCTTAGCCGCGCCCACTCTAGTTGATACAAGTCGTGACGTCAGTGGGCGGGCGGCCCGGCGGTAAACAGTGAGAAGGCCGCGGCGCTGCTGGAGCGCCGCGGCCTTCTCAAACAGCTGATCGGCAGAGGTCCTGGGTGTCGGACCCCCGCCGATCAGAAGCTGATGATCTATCCAGAGGATAGATCATCAGTTAATTGAAAGTGCAGAAACCCTTTAACATCACAGTACATAGTTTATTAATTGTTCCATATAGGAGATTGGGGAGCAGAAATCTTTCCCGTTACCAGTGCAAGGTAATCTCGCAGGAGTCACAGAGAATGCAAGCACACTCCGCATCTGTAACACCAAAGCACTTCCAGTCTCCAATCTCTCCTAAAATGCAATTTAGAAAGTGAAAAGTAATACCCCCTAGTAGGGGTGGGCGATATAGGCAATATAAATTTGTGCCACGATATGGATTTTGTGCATATCGCCTATATCGCCGGACCGCGATATGATCGCGCTATGTTCTCTTGAGCCGGCACAGTGGAGAAGGAGGGAGTCCCTCCCTCCCCACTGTGCGCGGCTGCCGCTGACCACCAATGAGAACAGAGTAGGAGGGGAGGGACTGTGGCCACTGCGCCACCAATGAATAGGCTGGGGGGCGGATCAGAGGCTGGCTGCCATGGTCAGCTCCCTGCTCTTGTGTGCACAAAGCACAGGGCAGCAGGGAGAGTGTAAAGTCCTATTCACCCTCATAGAGCTCTATTAGGGTGAATATGACAAGAGTTCTAGCCCTAAGGAGGCTAATAGTTATTAAATAAAAAATAAATTTTAACCCCCCCCCCCCCCCAAATATAGAAAACAATATATCGCAATATATATCGCATATGCTTAAAATTATATCGCAATATAGATTTTAGGCCATATCACCCACCCCTACCCCCTAGTATTGTTTAGAGCAGCGGTCACCAACCGCCGGGCCGCGGCCCAGGACCTGGAAGATGGTTTGCCGGGCCACGGCGGTCAGGGCAGTCTCTAACTCTGTACTAATGAAGCGCTTCATTAGTACAGAAGGACCTGTACTCACCACTTCCTGCTCCACGACTCTGCTATCGGCTGTGCAGGGCTGCGCACAGCGTGAGGTCGCTCTGTGACCTCACACTGTGCGCCGCTATACACAGCCGATAGCAGAATGAAGAGGATCACGATGGTGACCAGGAGCAGGAAAGGTAAGTAGTTTTTTTATTTTATTTTATTTGCACTAGGGGCTTATGGCTGACATGGGGGGGGGGGGCTCATGGCTGACATAGGGGGGGGGGGCTTATGGCTGACATGGGGGGGGGCTTATGGCTGACATGGGGGGGGGCTTATGGCTGACATAGGGGGGGGGCTTATGGCTGACATAGGGGGGGGCTTATGGCTGACATAGGGGGGGGCTTATGGCTGACATAGGGGGGGGGCTTATGGCTGACATAGGGGGGGGGCTTATGGCTGACATAGGGGGGGGGCTTATGGCTGACATAGGGGGGGGGCTTATGGCTGACATAGGGGGGGGGGCTTATGGCTGACATAGGGGGGGGGCTTATGGCTGACATAGGGGGGGGGGGGCTTATGGCTGACATAGGGGGGGGGGGGCTTATGGCTGACATAGGGGGGGGCTTATGGCTGACATAGGGGGGGGGGCTTATGGCTGACATGGGGGGGGGCTTATGGCTGACATGGGGGGGGGGGCTTATGGCTGACATGGGGGGGGGCTTATGGCTGACATAGGGGGGGGGCTTATGGCTGACATAGGGGGGGCTTATGGCTGACATAGGGGGGGGGGCTTATGGCTGACATAGGGGGGGGCTTATGGCTGACATAGGGGGGGGGCTTATGGCTGACATAGGGGGGGGGCTTATGGCTGACATAGGGGGGGGCTTATGGCTGACATAGGGGGGGCTTATGGCTGACATAGGGGGGGCTTATGGCTGACATAGGGGGGGGCTTATGGCTGACATAGGGGGGGGCTTATGGCTGACATAGGGGGGGGCTTATGGCTGACATAGGGGGGGGCTTATGGCTGACATAGGGGGGGGCTTATGGCTGACATAGGGGGGGGCTTATGGCTGACATAGGGGGGGGCTTATGGCTGACATAGGGGGGGGCTTATGGCTGACATAGGGGGGGGCTTATGGCTGACATAGGGGGGCTTATGGCTGACATGGGGGGGGCGGCTTATGGCTGACATGGGGGGGGCGGCTTATGGCTGACATGGGGGGGGCGGCTTATGGCTGACATATGGGGGGGGCGGCTTATGGCTGACATAGGGGGGGGGCTTATGGCTGACATGGGGGGGGGGGGGCGGCTTATGGCTGACATAGGGGGGGGGGCTTATGGCTGACATGGGGGGGGGGGCTTATGGCTGGTCTGACCTGAGGTGTAATGAAAAATATTTTTTTCTTATTGTTATCCTCTAAAACCTAGCTGCGTCTTATAGGGCGAAAGATACGGTACAGTGCAGCAGAGATCAGTGCAGCAGAGAGCATAGTCAGTTTATAAAGTCGTTATATATTTTAATATGCACCTTGTGTTTTGTTATGCATGTGAATCAGTCAGCCCCCCCCCCCACCCCCTAAGCCCCGCCCCAGAACCTGGGAAAATTGTCTTGCATGAAACTGGTCCTTGGTGCAAAAAAGGTTGGGGACCGCTGGTTTAGAGGGTATAAACATTGCCCTATGTTTATGTCCAAGAAGAAAAAATGATGACATCATCCAGAATGAGGAGAAGGTGAAGTGTATTATCAAAGTTATCCCTTTAAAATGTAGCTGTGCCCCTGCAGCTACTTTCCTGTGCATCATTTTTGGCTGTTTAACCCCATACATAAAATTTAAAGGGGAAGTAAGCATAACAGGCTGGAAGGTCCACCTAAATTCCCACGTTAGCATGCGGGGTTGTCTCCTTACGACAACTTATTCCCTATGCATTGGGTAAGGGATACGTGTATAATCGGCTGCCGAGGGCCCCTGCTGATCACAGGAACAGTGGCCGGAGCTCCCGGTGTGAATGGAGTGGCAGACACATTTTCATGGCCACTGCTCCATTCAACTATGTGACGTGTACAAGTGTTCTATAGAGCTGAATGGAGCAGAAGCGCACGTAGTCTGCGCTCCATTTAAACAGGGGAGCACGGGCCCCCGTTCTGATGATGGGTTGGGCATCAGCCGTCAGACCCCTGCCTTTCTCGTGGCCGCTCCTGAACTGCAGTATCCAGCATGGGCACAATCATATGGAGGTCGTTGTGTCAGAAGAAACACAAAAAGGGCGTGTCCTCCTCTGCACAGCTAGCCCTTTATTCTGCTGGTTGTACAGGTCCTAGGGATTAACATAGGGCATCAATTAAAAATCCTGAAAAACCTCTTTAGGCCTCCAAAAAGAGACGCAGTCATTACCTGTCAGTAGGCAGCATAGTCATCACTGAGCAAGCGAGACCATGAAGGCAGCTATAGAGGCTGCTTTATACACATTGATTCATATCTACTGCATATACACATTTTTTTTATTAATACAATTTATACATCTCTATGTAGAGTATTTACTTACGTGGAGTAAGTGCTGGTCTCATCATTGCAGGTGCCATCAACATTCAATGCGATCTGTTCGCCTTTACTACGACAGTAATTGGGACTCATTGTATTAATGGCCATGTCAAGCTCCACCTGAAGGTAACACAGAAGTCCCGTCTGTCAAATGTCGCAAAAGAGACTGAAGGCTAAAGAAAATTCCATCTGTTATCTCCTACCTTTTGCTGCTTTGGTTTGATCCTCGCTGAGAGATGTGGGACACCATCATAGCTCATCATTGATGGTCGTATTGGATACTTGGGTGGGGGTTAAAAAAAAAAAAAAAAAAAAAAAAAAAAAAAAAAAAAAAAAGGTTTATCCAACGTAAACCACAGAATAAATGGATACGATGACTGCCTCATTCTGTAAGCAGGATTAAAGGGGTTTCGCAGGAGTTCAATACCCTCAAGACATTAGGCGAGGGTCCAACTCCCAGCTCCACCGATCAGCTGTTAGAGGCCGAATGGGACTGAGCTGCACAGAGGCCATGTGACCGATGAACATGACGCCACTGGCCTAGGAAGAGGCTGCAGCACTCACCAGAGCACTGCGGCCTCTTCAAACAGCCCATCAGTGGTGGAACTGGAAGACGGACCCCCCACCGCTCTGACACGAAGGATAGGACATCCCTTTTACTCCTGACTAAAGACCCCACTTTTTGTCTGCAATATATTAATACAACCTCAGACTGATCCGAGTGAGACAATGCTGCAAATTCCACATGGAAAGACCATATTTTTGAGACCATAAAACGCTCTTTTTAGCAAGAAAAAAAAATCTTTATAAAAAGTGCTTGCATCCTACATTCGCAGTCAAGTTGGTCCACCAGTGTTTCCATCATGACTCGCCTTCCGTCATGCTCGCATGCCCTGGAGCTGATGGTCTCTGGCATCCTTAAGTCCTGGGGGCACATTCCTTGGAAGATGCTTACAGCGTTATCACGGAGCTGCCTCGGCCACCAGCTAGCTCCAGAAGTGAGGCCATCTGAGTGATGGCTGACGACAACACCAATCCAATGTGACTCACTTCCGAAGCTTGCCATCGGCCTGGGCAGCAACGTGATCACAATCTAGGCGTCTTCTGAGGACTGTGCCCACAAGCTTGCCTAGAAGTCAGGATGCCACAGACCATCCAGCATTGCCACCCTCTGAGCTAGAGAAGCATGATGAAAAGGATTTATCTTTTCTGCTCGGCCATCGGCATACCTGGAATAAGTACAGCTTCTCTGCCAGGCTTTTGGCCAGATAAACATCAAGCTGAAACACAGAAAGAAACCTGCATTAGTTAGTGCAATTAAGGGTCCATTCACACATCCGCAAATAGGTCTGCATCCGTTCCGCAATATCGTGATTGAATGCGTCCGCACCCATTCTCTATGGGGCAGGAATGGTGCGGACAGCACACCATGTGTTCTCCGCATCCGCATTTTCGGAGCGCAGCCCCGAACTTCCGGGCCGCAGTTCTATGGGGGGTTGCCGGCCGGGTGTATTGCAGATCCGCAATACACTACGGACGTGTGAATGGACGCTTATTGTGGGGAGTAATACTGCTAAATTGACACAAAAGCTTTTATCTTCTGAGAAAAAAATCTGGGCACCGGCTGCTAATTCCCTACACAGAGTGGAGCGCTCTATAAAGTGGCGGAGCTCCTCTGGCGCTCTCTGGGCATTTGTAAAGTCATAGTCTATGGGAGGTGCAGGCGGGCCACAAATGTCACTGGTGAGAAAACCAATCTTAACATTTCATTTATATGTAATAAGCATAAAAGATGTATGTGTGCATGGGACGCTGTTCATACGCAGGCACACCTATAGTTATAGATATACAGTAGCTGTGACGGCAGGGTGCACCCGAAATGTATATCAGCTTTACAATACGTTGTGGTTACCTCCTGTATAATTGGGTCATCATCTTCATTTTCCATACTACCGTCAGATACACACCAACGCCCTGTACTCCGCTCACCTCAGGACACAACAGTAGAGCCTATGGATACAGAACAAACAGATCACATCTGACCGGCTAATATAAAATATATATATATACACACACATACATATACACACATTCATATACACACATTTGCAAACGCACAATGCAACAGTACACCAAATATAAATCTTACTATAATATATTAGGAGATACTCAGCAATCTTATTTTGATCAAAATCATTTGTGCCCATCCACCACGGCATGGTGACCTCTTTTAGATGGGACTCTACTATTCTATAAGAACTCCGCTCCTTGTGCCAACAGGCCTCACATGAATTCAGGGAAAGTAGGATCCAGCTATGTACTGCACTGATTAAAAACAGCCTTGGGAAAGATGGGTGAGGGCCGGGAGGATGCAAGATCAAAATGATGGCTTGATAGGATATGGACAGCCTTGTCTGGAGAGGCATCAGCGCTGGCTGGTGGACACAGCACCACTGAAGACCTAAAGAGACACAGGTACAACAATCTCACCCTTACAGACCCCCACCGATCCCTTTGATGAATTTAGCTCACCTTACCCCACCATGCACAGTCATGGAGGCAGTGAAGCCTCTGACTCACTGTAACTCTCCAGACACTCCCGGGCTCTGGCAGGACGGGGATCACAGACGCTGGGCCCCTCTGAGAAAGTTTTATAAGGAAAAATTGCTCACGGTGGCAAAAACCACATGTATTAGCACGTTTACGTGTGGTGGTGCACACCACTGCAATCCTTAGAATAAATCATCAGTGTTTGGTGGGGGGGCCAAGCTGGAGGACCTTCACCGATAAGCAAACTGAAAAGTCTGTGGTGCGTGCCAAATCCCCTATCATAGCGGCTGAGGGTGGTGGCGTGTCGAAACCCAGCCGCATTGTCGACAGCACCAGGTATGCCCACACCTGACGGCGCCTGGAGCTGATGCTCAGTCTATTTCACCCGATACAAAACGCCCCCCCCCCCCTCCTACACACACGGTCGGACTTTACCAGTAAGCCTGCATTCTGCTGATCGGCCAGGGAAGACGCAAATGAATTTTCTGATATGGAATCAATGACCGAGAAATGATCATTAATGAAATCATCATAACTGGTAGCGCCCCCTGCTGTTTCTCCCTCTAGTGCATAGCTATGTGTATATATACAGTCCATAGAGCTGCAGTATATATAGCTATGTGTATATATACAGTCCATAGAGCTGCAGTATATATATAGCTATGTGTATATATACAGCCCATAGAGCTGCAGTATATATATAGCTATGTGTATATATACAGCCCATAGAGCTGCAGTATATATATAGCTATGTGTATATATACAGCCCATAGAGCTGCAGTATATATAGCTATGTGTATATATACAGTCCATAGAGCTGCAGTATATATAGCTATGTGTATATATACAGTCCATAGAGCTGCAGTATATATAGCTATGTGTATATATACAGCCCATAGAGCTGCAGTATATATATAGCTATGTGTATATATACAGCCCATAGAGCTGCAGTATATATATAGCTATGTGTATATATACAGTCCATAGAGCTGCAGTATATATAGCTATGTGTATATATACAGTCCATAGAGCTGCAGTATATATAGCTATGTGTATATATACAGTCCATAGAGCTGCAGTATATATAGCTATGTGTATATATACAGTCCATAGAGCTGCAGTATATATATACAGTCCATAGAGCTGCAGTATATATATAGCTATGTGTATATATACAGTCCATAGAGCTGCAGTATATATATAGCTATGTGTATATATACAGCCTAT